>NW_028126578.1:0-545329 GCF_965194825.1 Balaenoptera physalus
GTCATGACTGGTGTGAGCTGAAACCTTATTGAATTTGAATTTGCATATGGCTAATAATTTCCTTTACTGAGCTTTAGGCATGCCCTTTTTTTCTTTTCCTTTTTTTTTAAAGAGTGAGTACAACCTCCCTCCTCTTATTGACTTCTTGAAAAATTTCTCATGTGTTGAATTTTCTTGCCTATTCCCTACCCCAGGGCATTTTTTGAGGGCCTGTGTCATTTACAGCCCTGCAGTCCTTGTGAGTCTATAAGCAACCATTGGCACTGGGTTTAAAGCGGCTGTTGTGGGAAATAGCCACAAGGCAGCAGCATTATTACGTTCTCAACACTTGTTACTAGGGCAGCAGAGTCTTCCTGGAGGTAGGGTTCCGAGGTTGTAAATTAGAGTGGAATGTGCAGGGACAAGCCCCCAGAAGTTTATATCTCCTTACTTATGTTTGTTTTTTAAATTTATTTTCTACTTCTTATCGGAGTAAATTTGATTAGAGTGTTTTGATTGTCTGGCTGTACAGAATCTGCTCAATGATTCATACATATGTCTGTTCATCTTCGGAACCTGTTACCATGTATGTGATTACAGAATGTATATTTTGAAGGGATTGGTGATTATATAATTCATATCATTTATATGTTATATGTTTATGTACATTTAACTTACATTAGTATATTCATGTTAACCCCATAGTCCTAATTTACCCATCCCCCCACCTTTCATTTTGGCTAACCATTAGTTTATTTGATAAGTCTGTGAGTGTCTTTTTCTGTGGAAATATGTTCATTGGTAGCAATCTTAGGATAACATGTATAAATGATATCATAGGACATTTGTCATACCCTTTTGACTTACTTATCATTATATGATTATTTCTAGGCTCAACTGTAGTCCTGAAAACGGCATTGTTCATTTTTTTCCCGAGGCTACTATTCCATTCTGTCCATATACCACTTCTTCTTTTTCCCGTCATCTGTTTATGGACCTTTTTTTGCTTCCATGGCTTGGCTCTTTCAATACTGCTGCAGTGCACATTTGCCTGCCTCTGTCTTTCCGATTCTGGTGGTCTTAGGTTATAGGCCCAAAAGGTGCCCTGCCGCATCATATGGTAGCTCAATTTTTACCTTTTCAAGCACAGCTCCATTCAGTTTGCGTTAGTGCTGTTGCCACTTTACATCCCACCAGCAGCCAGAAGGTACACAGTTCTCTAAAACCCCCTCAGCATTTATCGTTTGTAGACTTTTTGCTGATGGTTATGACTGGTGTGAACTGAAACCTTTTTGAATTTGAATTTGCTTGTGGCTTATAATTCCTTATACTGAGCTTTAGGCATGTCCTTTTTTATCTTTTCCTTTTTTTTTAAAGAGTGAGTACAACTTCCCTCCTCTTATTGACTTCTTGAAAAATTTCTCATATGTTGAATTTTCTTGCCTATTGCCTACGCCAGGGCATGTTTTGAGGGCCTGTGTCATTTAGAGCCCTGCAGTCCCTGTGACTATATAAGCAACCATTGGAACTGGGTTTAAAGCTGCTGTTGTGGGAAACAGCCACAAGGCGGCAGCATTATTACGTTCTCAACTCTTGTTACTAGGGCAACTGAGTCTTCCTGGAGGCAGTTTTCCAAGGTTGTAAATTAGAGTGGAATGTGCTGGGACAAGCCCCAGAAGTTTATGTCTCCTTACTTATGTTTGTTTTTTAAACTTAATTTATACTTCTTGTCGGAGTAAATTTGATTAGAGTGTTTTGATTGTCTGGCTGTACAGAATCTGCTCAATGATTCATACATATATCTGTTCATCTTCGGATCCTGTTACCATGTATGTGATCACAAAATATATATTTTCAAGGTATTGGTGATTATATAATTCATATAGTTTATCTGTTATATGTTTATATACATTTAACATACATTAGTATATGTATGTTAACCCCATAGTCCTAATTTACCCATCCTCCCACCTTTCATTTTGGCTAACCATTAGTTTCTTTGGTAAGTCTGTGAGTGTGTTTTTCTGTGGAAATATGTTCATTGGTAGCAATCTTAGGATAACATGTATAAATGATATCATAGGATATTTGTCATACCCTTTTGACTTACTTAACCTTGTATGATTATTTGTAGGCTCAACTGTAGTCGTGAAAACGGCATTGTTCCTTTTTATCCCGAGGCTACTATTCCATTTGGTACGTATACCACTTCATCTTTGTCCATTCATTTGTTTATGGACCTTTTTTTTGCTTCCATGTCTTGGCTATTTCAATATTGTTGCAGTGCATATTTGCCTGCATCTGTCTTTCCGATTTTGGTGGTTTTATATTATAGGCCCAAAAGGTGCCCTGCCGCATCATATGTTAACTCAATTTTTACCTTTTCAAGCAGCTCCATTCAGTTTTCGTTAGTGCTCTTACCACTTTACATCCCACCGGCACCAAGAAGGTACACAGTTCTCTAAAACCCCTTCAGCATTTATAGTTTGTAGACTTTTTGCTGCTGGTCATGACTGGTGTGAGCTGAAACCTTATTGAATTTGAATTTGCATATGGCTAATAATTTCCTTTACTGAGCTTTAGGCATGCCCTTTTTTTCTTTTCCTTTTTTTTTAAAGAGTGAGTACAACCTCCCTCCTCTTATTGACTTCTTGAAAAGTTTCTCATGTGTTGAATTTTCTTGCCTATTCCCTACCCCAGGGCATTTTTTGAGGGCCTGTGTCATTTACAGCCCTGCAGTCCTTGTGAGTCTATAAGCAACCATTGGCACTGGGTTTAAAGCTGCTGTTGTGGGAAATAGCCACAAGGCAGCAGCATTATTACGTTCTCAACACTTGTTACTAGGGCAGCAGAGTCTTCCTGGAGGTAGTGTTCCGAGGTTGTAAACTAGAGTGGAATGTGCTGGGACAAGCCCCCAGAAGTTTATATCTCCTTACTTATGTTTGTTTTTTAAATTTATTTTCTACTTCTTATCGGAGTAAATTTGATTAGAGTGTTTTGATTGTCTGGCTGTACAGAATCTGCTCAATGATTCATACATATGTCTGTTCATCTTCGGAACCTGTTACCATATATGTGATTACAGAATGTATATTTTGAAGGGATTGGTGATTATATAATTCATATCATTTATATGTTATATGTTTATGTACATTTAACTTACATTAGTATATTCATGTTAACCCCATAGTCCTAATTTACCCATCCCCCCACCTTTCATTTTGGCTAACCATTAGTTTATTTGATAAGTCTGTGAGTGTCTTTTTCTGTGGAAATATGTTCATTGGTAGCAATCTTAGGATAACATGTATAAATGATATCATAGGACATTTGTCATACCCTTTTGACTTACTTATCGTTATATGATTATTTCTAGGCTCAACTGTAGTCCTGAAAACGGCATTGTTCATTTTTTTCGCGAGGCTACTATTACATTTGGTACGTATACCACTTCGTCTTTGTCCATTCATCTGTTTATGGACCTATTTTCTGCTTCCATGTCTTGGCTATTTCAATATTGCTGCAGTGCACATTGGCCTGCCTGTGTTTTTCAGATTCTGGTGGTCTTAGGTTATAGGCCCAAAAGGTGCCATGCCGCATCATATGGTAGCTCAATTTTTACCTTTTCAAGCATCTCCATTCAGTTTGCATTAGTGTTGTTACCACGTTACATCCCAGCAGCAGCTTGAAGGTACACAGTTCTCTAAAACCCCTTCAGCATTTATCGTTTGTAGACTTTTTGCTGATGGTTATGACTGGTGTGAGCTGAAACCTTTTTGAATTTGAATTTGCATGTGGCTAATAATTCCTTATACTGAGCTTTAGGCATGTCCTTTTTTTGTTTTCCTTTTTTTTAAAGAGTGAGTACAACTTCCCTCCTCTTATTGACTTCTTGAAAAATTTCTCATGTGTTGAATTTTCTTGCCTATTCCCTACCCCAGGGCATTTCTTGAGGGCCTGTGTCATTTACAGCCCTGCAGTCCTTGTGACTATGTAGGCAACCATTGGCACTGGGTTTAAAGCTGCTGCTGTGGGAAACAGCCACATGGCGGCAGCATTATTACGTCCTCAACTCTTGTTAATGGGGCAAAAGACTCTTCCTGGAGGTAGTGTTCCAAGGTTGGAAATTAGAGTGGAATGTGCTGGGACAAGCCCCCAGAAGTTTATCTCTCCTTACTTATGTTTGTTTTTTAAATTTAATTTCTATTTCTTATCGGAGTAAATCTGATTAGAGTGTTTTGATTTTCTGGCTGTACAGAATCTGCTCATTGATTCATATTTATGTTTCTTCATCTTCGGATCCTGTTACCATGTATGTGATTACAGAATATATATTTTAAAGGTATTCGTGATTATATAATTCATATACTTTATATGTTATATGTTTATATACATTTAACATACATTAGTATATGTATGTTAACCCCATAGTCCTAATTTACCCATCCTCCCACCTTTCATTTTGGCTAACCATTAGTTTATTTGATAAGTCTGTGAGTGTCTTTTTCTGTGGAAATATGTTCATTGGTAGCAATTTTACGATAACATATATAAATGATATCATAGGATATTTGTCATACCCTTTTCACTTACTTAACGTTATATGATTATTTCTAGGCTCAACTGTAGTCCTGAAAACGGCATTGTTCATTTTTTTCACGAGCCTACTATTCCATTCTGTCCATATACCACTTCGTCTTTGTCCATACATCTGTTTATGGACCTTTTTTTTTCCTTCCATGTCTTGGCTATTTCAATGTTGCTGCAGTGCACATTTGCCTGCCTCTGTCTTTCCGATTCTGGTGGTCTTAGGTTATAGGCCCAAAAGGTGCCCTGCCGCATCATATGGTAGCTCAATTTTTACCTTTTCAAGCAGCTCCATTCAGTTTGTGTTAGTGCTGTTGCCACTTTACATCCCACCAGCAACTAGAAGGTACACAGTTCTCTAAAACCCCTTCAGCATTTATAGTTTGTAGACTTTTTGCTGATGGTCATGACTCTTGTGAGCTTAAACCTTTTTGAATTTGAATATGTATGTGGCTAATAATTCCTTATACTGAGCTTTAGGCATGTCCTTTTTTTTGTTTTCCTTTTTTTTAAAGAGTGAGTACAACTTCCCTCCTCTTATTGACTTCTTGAAAAATTTCTCATGTGTTGAATTTTCTTGCCTATTCCCTACCCCCGGGCATGTTTTGTGGGCCTGTGTCATTTACAGCCCTGCAGTCCTTGTGACTATATAACCAACCATTGGCACTGGGTTTAAAGCTGCTGTTGTGGGAAAGAGCCACAAGACGGCAGCATTATTACATTCTCAACTCTTGTTATTAGGGCAACAGAGTCTTCCTGGAGGTAGTGTTCCCAGGTTGTAAATTAGAGAGGAATGTCCTGGGACAAGCCCCCAGAAGTTTATGTCTCCTTACTTATGTTTGTTTTTTAAATTTAATTTCTATTTCTTATCGGAGTAAATTTGATTAGAGTGTTTTGATTGTCTGGCTGTACAGAATCTGCTCAATGATTCATACATACGTCTGTTCATCTTCGGATACTGTTACCATGTATGTGATCACAAAATGTATATTTTGAAGGTATTGGTGATGATATAATTCATGTAATTTATATGTTATATGTTTATATACATTTAACATACATTAGTATATGTATGTTAACCCCATAGTCCTAATTTACCCATCCTCCCACCTTTCATTTTGGCTAACCATTAGTTTATTTGATAAGTCTGTGAGTGTCTTTTTCTGTGGAAATATGTTCATTGGTAGCAATCTTAGGATAACATGTATAAATGATATCATAGGCTGTTTGTCATACCCTTTTCACTTACTTAACCTTATATGATTATTTCAAGGCTCAACTGTAGTCCAGAAAACGGCATTGTTCATTTTTTTCCCGAGCTTACTATTCCATTCTGTCCATATACCACTTCTTCTTTTTCCATTCATATGTTTATGGACCTTTTTTTTTGCTTTCATGTCTTGGCTATTTCAGTGTTGCTGCAGTGCACATTTGCCTGCCTCTGTCTTTCCGATCCTGGTGGTCTTCGTTTATAGGCTCAAAGGTGCCCTGCCGCATCATATGGTAGCTCAATTTTTACCTTGTAAAGCAGCTCCATTCAGTTCTTGTTAGTGCTTTTACCACTTTACATCGCACCAGCAGCTAGTAGGTATGAGTTGTCTAAAACCCATTCAGCATTTATAGTTTGTAGACTTTTTGCTAATGGCCATTTGACTGGTGTGAGCTGAAACCTTTTTGGAGGTTGGAAACGCATGTGGCTAATAATTCCTTATACTGAGCTTTAACCATATCCTTTTTCTTCGTTTCCTTTTTTTGTTAAAGAGTAGGTACAACTTCCCTCCTCTCTTGACTTCTTGAAAAATTTCTCATGTGTTGAATTTTCCTGCCTATTCCCTACCCCAGGGCATTTTTTGAGGGCAGGTGTCATTTAGAGCCCTGCATTCCTTGGGACTATTAAGCAACCATTAGCAGTGGGTTTAAAGCTGCTCTTGTGCGAAACAGCCACAAGGCGGCAGCATTATTACGTTCTCAACTCTTGTTACTTGGGCAAAAGAGTCTTCCTGGAGGTAGGGTTCCGAGGTTGTAAATTAGAGTGGAATGTGCAGGGACAAGCCCCCAGAAGTTTATGTCTCCTTACTTATGTTTGTTTTTTAAATTTAGTTTCTATTTCTTATCGGAGTAAATTTGATTAGAGTGTGTTGATTGTCTGGCTGTACAGAATCTGCTCAATGATTCATACTTATGTCTGTTCACCTTTGGACCCTGTTACCATGTATGTGATTACAGAATGTATATTTTAAAGGTATTGGTGATTATATAATTCATATAATTTATCTGTTATATGTTTATATACATTTAACATACATTAGTATATGTATATTAACCCCATAGTCCTAATTTACCCATCCTCCCACCTTTCCTTTTGGCTAACCATTAGTTTACTTGATAAGTCTGTGAGTGTCTTTTTCTGTGGAAATATGTTCTTTGGTAGCAATCTTAGGATAACATGTATAAATGATATCATAGGATATTTGTCATACCCTTTTGACTTACTTAACCTTATATGATTATTTGTAGGCTCAACTGTAGTCGTGAAAACGGCATTGTTCCTTTTTTTCCCGAGGCTCCTATTCCATTTGGTACGTATACCACTTCATCTTTGTCCATTCATTTGTTTATGGACCTTTTTTTTGCTTCCATGTCTTGGCTATTTCAATATTGCTGCAGTGCATATTTGCCTGCATCTGTCTTTCCGATTTTGGTGGTTTTATATTATAGGCCCAAAAGGTGCCCTGCCGCATCATATGTTAACTCAATTTTTACCTTTTCAAGCAGCTCCATTCAGTTTTCGTTAGTGCTCTTACCACTTTACATCCCACCGGCACCAAGAAGGTACACAGTTCTCTAAAACCCCTTCAGCATTTATAGTTTGTAGACTTTTTGCTGCTGGTCATGACTGGTGTGAGCTGAAACCTTATTGAATTTGAATTTGCATATGGCTAATAATTTCCTTTACTGAGCTTTAGGCATGCCCTTTTTTTCTTTTCCTTTTTTTTTAAAGAGTGAGTACAACCTCCCTCCTCTTATTGACTTCTTGAAAAATTTCTCATGTGTTGAATTTTCTTGCCTATTCCTTACCCCAGGGCATTTTTTGAGGGCCTGTGTCATTTACAGCCCTGCAGTTCTTGTGAGTCTATAAGCAACCATTGGCACTGGGTTTAAAGCGGCTGTTGTGGGAAATAGCCACAAGGCAGCAGCATTATTACGTTCTCAACACTTGTTACTAGGGCAGCAGAGTCTTCCTGGAGGTAGTGTTCCGAGGTTGTAAACTAGAGTGGAATGTGCTGGGACAAGCCCCCAGAAGTTTATATCTCCTTACTTATGTTTGTTTTTTAAATTTATTTTCTACTTCTTATCGGAGTAAATTTGATTAGAGTGTTTTGATTGTCTGGCTGTACAGAATCTGCTCAATGATTCATACATATGTCTGTTCATCTTCGGAACCTGTTACCATGTATGTGATTACAGAATGTATATTTTGAAGGGATTGGTGATTATATAATTCATATCATTTATATGTTATATGTTTATGTACATTTAACTTACATTAGTATATTCATGTTAACCCCATAGTCCTAATTTACCCATCCCCCCACCTTTCATTTTGGCTAACCATTAGTTTATTTGATAAGTCTGTGAGTGTCTTTTTCTGTGGAAATATGTTCATTGGTAGCAATCTTAGGATAACATGTATAAATGATATCATAGGACATTTGTCATACCCTTTTGACTTACTTATCGTTATATGATTATTTCTAGGCTCAACTGTAGTCCTGAAAACGGCATTGTTCATTTTTTTCCCGAGGCTACTATTCCATTCTGTCCATATACCACTTCTTCTTTTTCCCGTCATCTGTTTATGGACCTTTTTTTGCTTCCATGTCTTGGCTCTTTCAATATTGCTGCAGTGCACATTTGCCTGCCTCTGTCTTTCCTTTTCTGGTGGTCTTAGGTTATAGGCCCAAAAGGTGCCCTGCCGCATCATATGGTAGCTCAATTTTTACCTTTTCAAGCACAGCTCCATTCAGTTTGCGTTAGTGCTGTTGCCACTTTACATCCCACCAGCAGCCAGAAGGTACACAGTTCTCTAAAACCCCCTCAGCATTTATCGTTTGTAGACTTTTTGCTGATGGTTATGACTGGTGTGAACTGAAACCTTTTTGAATTTGAATTTGCTTGTGGCTTATAATTCCTTATACTGAGCTTTAGGCATGTCCTTTTTTTTCTTTTCCTTTTTTTTTAAAGAGTGAGTACAACTTCCCTCCTCTTATTGACTTCTTGAAAAATTTCTCATATGTTGAATTTTCTTGCCTATTGCCTACGCCAGGGCATGTTTTGAGGGCCTGTGTCATTTAGAGCCCTGCAGTCCTTGTGACTATATAAGCAACCATTGGCACTGGGTTTAAAGCTGCTGTTGTGGGAAACAGCCACAAGGCGGCAGCATTATTACGTTCTCAACTCTTGTTACTAGGTCAACTGAGTCTTCCTGGAGGCAGTTTTCCAAGGTTGTAAATTAGAGTGGAATGTGCTGGGACAAGCCCCAGAAGTTTATGTCTCCTTACTTATGTTTGTGTTTTAAACTTAATTTATACTTCTTGTCGGAGTAAATTTGATTAGAGTGTGTTGATTGTCTGGCTGTACAGAATCTGCTCAATGATTCATACTTATGTCTGTTCACCTTCGGACCCTGTTACCATGTATGTGATCACAGAATGTATATTTTAAAGGTATTGGTGATTATATAATTCATATAGTTTATCTGTTATATGTTTATATACATTTAACATACATTAGTATATGTATGTTAACCCCATAGTCCTAATTTACCCATCCTCCCACCTTTCATTTTGGCTAACCATTAGTTTCTTTGGTAAGTCTGTGAGTGTGTTTTTCTGTGGAAATATGTTCATTGGTAGCAATTTTAGGATAACATGTATAAATGATATCATAGGATGTTTGTCATACCCTTTTCACTTACTTAACGTTATATGATTATTTCTAGGCTCAACTGTAGTCCTGAAAACGGCATTGTTCATTTTTTTCGCGAGGCTACTATTACATTTGGTACGTATACCACTTCGTCTTTGTCCATTCATCTGTTTATGGACCTATTTTCTGCTTCCATGTCTTGGCTATTTCAATATTGCTGCAGTGCACATTGGCCTGCCTGTGTTTTTCAGATTCTGGTGGTCTTAGGTTATAGGCCCAAAAGGTGCCATGCCGCATCATATGGTAGCTCAATTTTTACCTTTTCAAGCATCTCCATTCAGTTTGCATTAGTGTTGTTACCACGTTACATCCCAGCAGCAGCTTGAAGGTACACAGTTCTCTAAAACCCCTTCAGCATTTATCGTTTGTAGACTTTTTGCTGATGGTTATGACTGGTGTGAGCTGAAACCTTTTTGAATTTGAATTTGCATGTGGCTAATAATTCCTTATACTGAGCTTTAGGCATGTCCTTTTTTTGTTTTCCTTTTTTTTAAAGAGTGAGTACAACTTCCCTCCTCTTATTGACGTCTTGAAAAATTTCTCATGTGTTGAATTTTCTTGCCTATTCCCTACCCCAGGGCATTTCTTGAGGGCCTGTGTCATTTACAGCCCTGCAGTCCTTGTGACTATGTAGGCAACCATTGGCACTGGGTTTAAAGCTGCTGCTGTGGGAAACAGCCACATGGCGGCAGCATTATTACGTCCTCAACTCTTGTTAATGGGGCAAAAGACTCTTCCTGGAGGTAGTGTTCCAAGGTTGGAAATTAGAGTGGAATGTGCTGGGACAAGCCCCCAGAAGTTTATCTCTCCTTACTTATGTTTGTTTTTTAAATTTAATTTCTATTTCTTATCGGAGTAAATCTGATTAGAGTGTTTTGATTTTCTGGCTGTACAGAATCTGCTCATTGATTCATATTTATGTTTCTTCATCTTCGGATCCTGTTACCATGTATGTGATTACAGAATATATATTTTAAAGATATTCGTGATTATATAATTCATATACTTTATATGTTATATGTTTATATACATTTAACATACATTAGTATATGTATGTTAACCCCATAGTCCTAATTTACCCATCCTCCCACCTTTCATTTTGGCTAACCATTAGTTTATTTGATAAGTCTGTGAGTGTCTTTTTCTGTGGAAATATGTTCATTGGTAGCAATTTTACGATAACATATATAAATGACATCATAGGATATTTGTCATACCCTTTTCACTTACTTAACGTTATATGATTATTTCTAGGCTCAACTGTAGTCCTGAAAACGGCATTGTTCATTTTTTTCACGAGCCTACTATTCCATTCTGTCCATATACCACTTCGTCTTTGTCCATACATCTGTTTATGGACCTTTTTTTTTCCTTCCATGTCTTGGCTATTTCAATGTTGCTGCAGTGCACATTTGCCTGCCTCTGTCTTTCCGATTCTGGTGGTCTTAGGTTATAGGCCCAAAAGGTGCCCTGCCGCATCATATGGTAGCTCAATTTTTACCTTTTCAAGCAGCTCCATTCAGTTTGCGTTAGTGCTGTTGCCACTTTACATCCCACCAGCAACTAGAAGGTACACAGTTCTCTAAAACCCCTTCAGCATTTATAGTTTGTAGACTTTTTGCTGATGGTCATGACTCTTGTGAGCTTAAACCTTTTTGAATTTGAATATGTATGTGGCTAATAATTCCTTATACTGAGCTTTAGGCATGTCCTTTTTTTTGTTTTCCTTTTTTTTAAAGAGTGAGTACAACTTCCCTCCTCTTATTGACTTCTTGAAAAATTTCTCATGTGTTGAATTTTCTTGCCTATTCCCTACCCCCGGGCATGTTTTGTGGGCCTGTGTCATTTACAGCCCTGCAGTCCTTGTGACTATATAACCAACCATTGGCACTGGGTTTAAAGCTGCTGTTGTGGGAAAGAGCCACAAGACGGCAGCATTATTACATTCTCAACTCTTGTTATTAGGGCAACAGAGTCTTCCTGGAGGTAGTGTTCCCAGGTTGTAAATTAGAGAGGAATGTCCTGGGACAAGCCCCCAGAAGTTTATGTCTCCTTACTTATGTTTGTTTTTTAAATTTAATTTCTATTTCTTATCGGAGTAAATTTGATTAGAGTGTTTTGATTGTCTGGCTGTACAGAATCTGCTCAATGATTCATACATACGTCTGTTCATCTTCGGATACTGTTACCATGTATGTGATCACAAAATGTATATTTTGAAGGTATTGGTGATGATATAATTCATGTAATTTATATGTTATATGTTTATATACATTTAACATACATTAGTATATGTATGTTAACCCCATAGTCCTAATTTACCCATCCTCCCACCTTTCATTTTGGCTAACCATTAGTTTATTTGATAAGTCTGTGAGTGTCTTTTTCTGTGGAAATATGTTCATTGGTAGCAATCTTAGGATAACATGTATAAATGATATCATAGGCTGTTTGTCATACCCTTTTCACTTACTTAACCTTATATGATTATTTCAAGGCTCAACTGTAGTCCAGAAAACGGCATTGTTCATTTTTTTCCCGAGCTTACTATTCCATTCTGTCCATATACCACTTCTTCTTTTTCCATTCATATGTTTATGGACCTTTTTTTTGCTTTCATGTCTTGGCTATTTCAATATTACTGCAGTGCACATTTGCCTGCCTCTGTCTTTCCGATCCTGGTGGTCTTCGTTTATAGGCTCAAAGGTGCCCTGCCGCATCATATGGTAGCTCAATTTTTACCTTGTAAAGCAGCTCCATTCAGTTCTTGTTAGTGCTTTTACCACTTTACATCCCACCAGCAGCTAGTAGGTATGAGTTGTCTAAAACCCATTCAGCATTTATAGTTTGTAGACTTTTTGCTAATGGCCATTTGACTGGTGTGAGCTGAAACCTTTTTGGAGGTTGGAAACGCATGTGGCTAATAATTCCTTATACTGAGCTTTAACCATATCCTTTTTCTTCGTTTCCTTTTTTTGTTAAAGAGTAGGTACAACTTCCCTCCTCTCTTGACTTCTTGAAAAATTTCTCATGTGTTGAATTTTCCTGCCTATTCCCTACCCCAGGGCATTTTTTGAGGGCAGGTGTCATTTAGAGCCCTGCATTCCTTGGGACTATTAAGCAACCATTAGCAGTGGGTTTAAAGCTGCTCTTGTGCGAAACAGCCACAAGGCGGCAGCATTATTACGTTCTCAACTCTTGTTACTTGGGCAAAAGAGTCTTCCTGGAGGTAGGGTTCCGAGGTTGTAAATTAGAGTGGAATGTGCAGGGACAAGCCCCCAGAAGTTTATGTCTCCTTACTTATGTTTGTTTTTTAAATTTAGTTTCTATTTCTTATCGGAGTAAATTTGATTAGAGTGTGTTGATTGTCTGGCTGTACAGAATCTGCTCAATGATTCATACTTATGTCTGTTCACCTTTGGACCCTGTTACCATGTATGTGATTACAGAATGTATATTTTAAAGGTATTGGTGATTATATAATTCATATAATTTATCTGTTATATGTTTATATACATTTAACATACATTAGTATATGTATATTAACCCCATAGTCCTAATTTACCCATCCTCCCACCTTTCCTTTTGGCTAACCATTAGTTTACTTGATAAGTCTGTGAGTGTCTTTTTCTGTGGAAATATGTTCTTTGGTAGCAATCTTAGGATAACATGTATAAATGATATCATAGGATATTTGTCATACCCTTTTGACTTACTTAACCTTATATGATTATTTGTAGGCTCAACTGTAGTCGTGAAAACGGCATTGTTCCTTTTTTTCCCGAGGCTACTATTCCATTTGGTACGTATACCACTTCATCTTTGTCCATTCATCTGTTTATGGACCTTTTTTTTGCTTCCATGTCTTGGCTATTTCAATATTGTTGCAGTGCATATTTGCCTGCATCTGTCTTTCCGATTTTGGTGGTTTTATATTATAGGCCCAAAAGGTGCCCTGCCGCATCATATGTTAACTCAATTTTTACCTTTTCAAGCAGCTCCATTCAGTTTTCGTTAGTGCTCTTACCACTTTACATCCCACCGGCACCAAGAAGGTACACAGTTCTCTAAAACCGCTTCAGCATTTATAGTTTGTAGACTTTTTGCTGCTGGTCATGACTGGTGTGAGCTGAAACCTTTTTGAATTTGAATTTGCTTGTGGCTTATAATTCCTTATACTGAGCTTTAGGCATGTCCTTTTTTTTCTTTTCCTTTTTTTTTAAAGAGTGAGTACAACTTCCCTCCTCTTATTGACTTCTTGAAAAATTTCTCATATGTTGAATTTTCTTGCCTATTGCCTACGCCAGGGCATGTTTTGAGGGCCTGTGTCATTTAGAGCCCTGCAGTCCTTGTGACTATATAAGCAACCATTGGCACTGGGTTTAAAGCTGCTGTTGTGGGAAACAGCCACAAGGCGGCAGCATTATTCCGTTCTCAACTCTTGTTACTAGGGCAACTGAGTCTTCCTGGAGGCAGTTTTCCGAGGTTGTAAATTAGAGTGGAATGTGCTGGGACAAGCCCCAGAAGTTTATGTCTCCTTACTTATGTTTGTTTTTTAAACTTAATTTATACTTCTTGTCGGAGTAAATTTGATTAGAGTGTTTTGATTGTCTGGCTGTACAGAATCTGCTCAATGATTCATACATATGTCTGTTCATCTTCGGATCCTGTTACCATGTATGTGATCACAAAATATATATTTTCAAGGTATTGGTGATTATATAATTCATATACTTTATATGTTATATGTTTATATACATTTAACATACATTAGTATATGTATGTTAACCCCATAGTCCTAATTTACCCATCCTCCCACCTTTCATTTTGGCTAACCATTAGTTTCTTTGGTAAGTCTGTGAGTGTGTTTTTCTGTGGAAATATGTTCATTGGTAGCAATCTTAGGATAACATGTATAAATGATATCATAGGATGTTTGTCATACCCTTTTCACTTACTTAACCTTATATGATTATTTCTAGGCTCAACTGTAGTCCTGAAAACGGCATTGTTCATTTTTTTCGCGAGGCTACTATTACATTTGGTACGTATACCACTTCGTCTTTGTCCATTCATCTGTTTATGGACCTATTTTCTGCTTCCATGTCTTGGCTATTTCAATATTGCTGCAGTGCACATTGGCCTGCCTGTGTTTTTCAGATTCTGGTGGTCTTAGGTTATAGGCCCAAAAGGTGCCATGCCGCATCATATGGTAGCTCAATTTTTACCTTTTCAAGCATCTCCATTCAGTTTGCATTAGTGTTGTTACCACGTTACATCCCAGCAGCAGCTTGAAGGTACACAGTTCTCTAAAACCCCTTCAGCATTTATCGTTTGTAGACTTTTTGCTGATGGTTATGACTGGTGTGAGCTGAAACCTTTTTGAATTTGAATTTGCATGTGGCTAATAATTCCTTATACTGAGCTTTAGGCATGTCCTTTTTTTGTTTTCCTTTTTTTTAAAGAGTGAGTACAACTTCCCTCCTCTTATTGACTTCTTGAAAAATTTCTCATGTGTTGAATTTTCTTGCCTATTCCCTACCCCAGGGCATTTCTTGAGGGCCTGTGTCATTTACAGCCCTGCAGTCCTTGTGACTATGTAGGCAACCATTGGCACTGGGTTTAAAGCTGCTGCTGTGGGAAACAGCCACATGGCGGCAGCATTATTACGTCCTCAACTCTTGTTAATGGGGCAAAAGACTCTTCCTGGAGGTAGTGTTCCAAGGTTGGAAATTAGAGTGGAATGTGCTGGGACAAGCCCCCAGAAGTTTATCTCTCCTTACTTAAGTGTGTTTTTTAAATTTAATTTCTATTTCTTATCGGAGTAAATCTGATTAGAGTGTTTTGATTTTCTGGCTGTACAGAATCTGCTCATTGATTCATATTTATGTTTCTTCATCTTCGGATCCTGTTACCATGTATGTGATTACAGAATATATATTTTAAAGGTATTCGTGATTATATAATTCATATACTTTATATGTTATATGTTTATATACATTTAACATACATTAGTATATGTATGTTAACCCCATAGTCCTAATTTACCCATCCTCCCACCTTTCATTTTGGCTAACCATTAGTTTATTTGATAAGTCTGTGAGTGTCTTTTTCTGTGGAAATATGTTCATTGGTAGCAATTTTACGATAACATATATAAATGACATCATAGGATATTTGTCATACCCTTTTCACTTACTTAACGTTATATGATTATTTCTAGGCTCAACTGTAGTCCTGAAAACGGCATTGTTCATTTTTTTCACGAGCCTACTATTCCATTCTGTCCATATACCACTTCGTCTTTGTCCATACATCTGTTTATGGACCTTTTTTTTTCCTTCCATGTCTTGGCTATTTCAATGTTGCTGCAGTGCACATTTGCCTGCCTCTGTCTTTCCGATTCTGGTGGTCTTAGGTTATAGGCCCAAAAGGTGCCCTGCCGCATCATATGGTAGCTCAATTTTTACCTTTTCAAGAAGCTCCATTTAGTTTGCGTTAGTGCTGTTGCCACTTTACATCCCACCAACAACTAGAAGGTACACAGTTCTCTAAAACCCCTTCAGCATTTATAGTTTGTAGACTTTTTGCTGATGGTCATGACTCTTGTGAGCTTAAACCTTTTTGAATTTGAATATGTCTGTGGCTAATAATTCCTTATACTGAGCTTTAGGCATGTCCTTTTTTTTGTTTTCCTTTTTTTTAAAGAGTGAGTACAACTTCCCTCTTCTTATTGACTTCTTGAAAAATTTCTCATGTGTTGAATTTTCTTGCCTATTCCCTACACCAGGGCATGTTTTGTGGGCCTGTGTCATTTACAGCCCTGCAGTCCTTGTGACTATAGAAGCAACCGTTGGCACTGGGTTTATAGCTGCTGTTGTGGGAAAGAGCCACGAGGCGGCAGCATTATTACATTCTCAACTCTTGTTACTAGGGCAACTGAGTCTTCCTGGAGGTAGTGTTCCGAGGTTGTAAGTTAGAGTGGAATGTGCTGGGAAAAGCCCCCAGAAGTTTATGTCTCCTTACGTATGTTTGTTTTTTAAATTTAATTTTTATTTCTTATCGGAGTAAATTTGATTAGAGTGTTTAGATTGTCTGGCTATACAGAATCTGCTCAATGATTCATACGTATCTCTGTTCATTTTTCCATCCTGTTACCACATATGTGATTACAGAATGTATATTTTAAAGGTATTCGTGATTATATAATTCATATAGTTTATCTGTTATATGTTTATATACATTTAACATACATTAGTATATGTATGTTAACCCCATAGTCCTAATTTACTCATCCTCCCACCTTTCATTTTGGCTAACCATTAGTTTATTTGATAAGTCTGTGAGTGTGTTTTTCTGTGGAAATATGTTCATTGGTAGCAATCTTAGGATAACATGTATAAGTGATATCATAGGATATTTGTCATACCCTTTACACTTACTTAACGTTATATGATTATTTCTAGGCTCAACTGTAGTCCTGAAAATGGCACTGTTCATTTTTTTCACGAGGCTACTATTCCATTCTGTCCATATACCACTTCTTCTTTTTCCCGTCATCTGTTTATGGACCTTTTTTTTGCTTCCATGTCTTGGGTATTTCAATATTGCTGCAGTGCACATTTGCCTGCCTCTGTCTTTCCTATTCTGGTGGTCTTAGGTTATAGGCCCAAAAGATGCTCTGCCGCATCATATGATAGCTGAATTTTTACCTTTTCAAGCAGCTCCATTCAGTTTTCGTTAGTGCTGTTACCACTTTACATCCCTCCAGCAGCGAGGAGGTATGAGTTGGCTAAAACCCATTCAGCATTTATAGTTTGTAGACTTTTTGCTGTTATCCATTTGACTGGTGTCAGCTGAAACCTTTTTGGAGGTTGGATACGCATGTGGCTAATAATTCCTTATACTGAGCTTTAGGCATATCCTTTTTCTTCTTTTCCTTTTTTTGTTAAAGTGTGAGTACAACTTCCCTCTTCATATTGACTACTTGAAAAATTTCTCATGTGTTGAATTTTCTTTCCTATTCCCTACCCCAATGCATTTTTGAGGGCAGGTGTCATTTAGAGCCCTGCAGTCCTTGTGACTATATAAGCAACCATTGGCACTGGGCTTAAAGCTGCTGCTGTGGGAAATAGCCACAAGGCGGCAGCATAATTACGTTCTCAACTCTTATTACTAGGGCAAAAGAGTCTTCCTCGAGGTAGTGTTCCGAGGTTGTGAATTAGAGTGGGATGTGCTGGGACAAGCCCCCAGAAGTTTATGTCTCCTTACCTATGTTTGTTTTTAAATTTAATTTCTATTTCTTATCAGAGTAAATTTGATTAGAGTGTTTTGATGGTCTGGCTGTACAGAATCTGCTCAATGATTCCTACTAATGTCTGTTCATCTTCAGATCCTGTTACCATGTATGTGATAACAGAATGTATATTTTAAAGGTATTGGTGATTATATAATTTATACAGTTTATATGTTATATGTTTATATACATTTAACATATATTAGTATATGTATGTTAACCCCATAGTCCTAATTTACCAATCCTCCCACCTTTCATTTTGGCTAACCATTAGTTTATTTCATAAGTCTGTGAGTGTCTTTTTCTGTGGAAATATGTTCATTGGTAGCAATCTTAGGATAACATGTATAAATGATATCATAGGATATTTGTCATACCCTTTTGACTTACTTAACCTTATATGATTATTTCTAGGCTCAACTGTAGTCCTGAAAACTGCATTGTTCATTTTTTTCCCGAGGCTACTATTCCATTCTTTCCATATACCACTTCTTCTTTTTCCATTCACCTGTTTATGGACCTTTTCTTTGCTTCCATGTCTTGGCTATTTCAATATTGCTGCAGTGCACATTTGCGTGCCTCTGTGTTTCTGATTCTGGTGGTCTTAGGTTATAGGCCCAAAGGTGCCATGCCGCATCATATGGTAGCTCAATTTTTACCTTTTCAAGCAGCTCCGTTCAGTTTGCGTTAGTGTTGTTACGACTTTACATCCTACCAGCAGCTAGAAGGTACACAGTTCTCTAAAACCCCTTCAGCATTTATAGTTTGTAGACTTTTTGCTGATGGTCATGACTGGTGTGAGCTGAAACCTTTTTGAATTTGAATTTGCATGTGGCTAATAATTCCTTATACTGAGCTTTAGGCATGTCCTTTTTTTGTTTTCCTTTTTTTTAAAGAGTGAGTACAACTTCCCTCCTCTTATTGACTTCTTGAAAAATTTCTCATGTGTTGAATTTTCTTGCCTCTTCCCTACCCCAGGGCATGTTTTGTGGGCCTGTGTCATTTACAGCCCTTCAGTCCTTGTGACTATATAACCAACCATTGGCACTGGGTTTAAAGCTGCTGTTGTGGGAAAGAGCCACAAGACGGCAGCATTATTACATTCTCAACTCTTGTTATTAGGGCAACAGAGTCTTCCTGGACGTAGTGTTCCCAGGTTGTAAATTAGAGAGGAATGTCCTGGGACAAGCCCCCAGAAGTTTATGTCTCCTTACTTATGTTTGTTTTTTAAATTTAATTTCTATTTCTTATCGGAGTAAATTTTCTTAGAGTGTTTTGATTGTCTGGCTGTACAGAATCTGCTCAATGATTCATACATACGTCTGTTCATCTTCGGATACGGTTACCATGTATGTGATCACAAAATGTATATTTTGAAGGTATTGGTGATGATATAATTCATGTAATTTATATGTTATACGTTTATATACATTTAACATACATTAGTATATGTATGTTAACCCCATAGTCCTAATTTACCCATCCTCCCACCTTTGATTTTGGCTAACAATTAGTTTATTTGATATGTCTGTGAGTGTCTTTTTCTGTGGAAATATGTTCATTGGTAGCAATTTTACGATAACATATATAAATGACATCATAGGATATTTGTCATACCCTTTTCACTTACTTAACGTTATATGATTATTTCTAGGCTCAACTGTAGTCCTGAAAACGGCAGTGTTCATTTTTTTCACGAGCCTACTATTCCATTCTGTCCATATACCACTTCGTCTTTGTCCATACATATGTTTATGGACCTTTATTTTTCCTTCCATGTCTTGGCTATTTCAGTGTTGCTGCAGTGCACATTTGCCTGCCTCTGTCTTTCCGATTCTGGTGGTCTTAGGTTATAGGCCCAAAAGGTGCCCTGCCGCATCATATGGTAGCTCAATTTTTACCTTTTCAAGCAGCTCCATTTAGTTTGCGTTACTGCTGTTGCCACTTTACATCCCACCAGCAACTAGAAGGTACACAGTTCTCTAAAACCCCTTCAGCATTTATAGTTTGTAGACTTTTTGCTGATGGTCATGACTCTTGTGAGCTTAAACCTTTTTGAATTTGAATATGTATGTGGCTAATAATTCCTTATACTGAGCTTTAGGCATGTCCTTTTTTTTGTTTTCCTTTTTTTTAAAGAGTGAGTACAACTTCCATCCTATTATTGACTTCTTGAAAAATTTCTCATGTGTTGAATTTTCTTGCCTATTCCCTACACCAGGGCATGTTTTGTGGGCCTGTGTCATTTACAGCCCTGCAGTCCTTGTGACTATAGAAGCAACCGTTGGCACTGGGTTTAAAGCTGCTGTTGTGGGAAAGAGCCACAAGGCGGCAGCATTATTACATTCTCAACTCTTGTTACTAGGGCAACTGAGTCTTCCTGGAGGTAGTGTTCCGAGGTTGTAAGTTAGAGTGGAATGTGCTGGGACAAGCCCCCAGAAGTTTATGTCTCCTTACTTATGTTTGTTTTTTAAATTTAATTTCTATTTCTTATCGGAGTAAATTTGATTAGAGTGTTTTGATTGTCTGGCTGTACAGAATCTGCTCAATGATTCATACATACGTCTGTTCATCTTCGGATACTGTTACCATGTATGTGATCACAAAATGTATATTTTGAAGGTATTGGTGATGATATAATTCATGTAATTTATATGTTATATGTTTATATACATTTAACATACATTAGTATATGTATGTTAACCCCATAGTCCTAATTTACCCATCCGCCCACCTTTCATTTTGGCTAACCATTAGTTTATTTGATAAGTCTGTGAGTGTCTTTTTCTGTGGAAATATGTTCATTGGTAGCAATCTTAGGATAACATGTATAAATGATATCATAGGCTGTTTGTCATACCCTTTTCACTTACTTAACCTTATATGATTATTTCAAGGCTCAACTGTAGTCCAGAAAACGGCATTGTTCATTTTTTTCCCGAGCTTACTATTCCATTCTGTCCATATACCACTTCTTCTTTTTCCATTCATATGTTTATGGACCTTTTTTTTTGCTTTCATGTCTTGGCTATTTCAATATTACTGCAGTGCACATTTGCCTGCCTCTGTCTTTCCGATCCTGGTGGTCTTCGTTTATAGGCTCAAAGGTGCCCTGCCGCATCATATGGTAGCTCAATTTTTACCTTGTAAAGCAGCTCCATTCAGTTCTTGTTAGTGCTTTTACCACTTTACATCCCACCAGCAGCTAGTAGGTATGAGTTGTCTAAAACCCATTCAGCATTTATAGTTTGTAGACTTTTTGCTAATGGCCATTTGACTGGTGTGAGCTGAAACCTTTTTGGAGGTTGGAAACGCATGTGGCTAATAATTCCTTATACTGAGCTTTAACCATATCCTTTTTCTTCGTTTCCTTTTTTTGTTAAAGAGTAGGTACAACTTCCCTCCTCTCTTGACTTCTTGAAAAATTTCTCATGTGTTGAATTTTCCTGCCTATTCCCTACCCCAGGGCATTTTTTGAGGGCAGGTGTCATTTAGAGCCCTGCATTCCTTGGGACTATTAAGCAACCATTAGCAGTGGGTTTAAAGCTGCTCTTGTGCGAAACAGCCACAAGGCGGCAGCATTATTACGTTCTCAACTCTTGTTACTTGGGCAAAAGAGTCTTCCTGGAGGTAGGGTTCCGAGGTTGTAAATTAGAGTGGAATGTGCAGGGACAAGCCCCCAGAAGTTTATGTCTCCTTACTTATGTTTGTTTTTTAAATTTAGTTTCTATTTCTTTTTTTTTTTTTTTTTTTTTAAATTTTTATTATTTATTTATTATGTTTATTTTTGGCTGTGTTGGGTCTTCGTTTCTGTGCGAGGGCTTTCTCCAGTTGCGGCGAGTGGGGGCCACTCTTCATCGCAGTGCGCGGGCCTCTCACTATCGCGGCCTCTCTTGTTGCGGAGCAGAGGCTCCAGACGCTCAGGCTCAGTAGTTGTGGCTCACGGGCCCAGTTGCTCCGCGGCATGTGGGATCTTCCCAGACCAGGGCTCGAACCCGTGTCCCCTGCATTGGCAGGCAGATTCTCAACCACTGCGCCACCAGGGAAGCCCCTAGTTTCTATTTCTTATCGGAGTAAATTTGATTAGAGTGTGTTGATTGTCTGGCTGTACAGAATCTGCTCAATGATTCATACTTATGTCTGTTCACCTTTGGACCCTGTTACCATGTATGTGATTACAGAATGTATATTTTAAAGGTATTGGTGACTATATAATTCATATAATTTATCTGTTATATGTTTATATACATTTAACATACATTAATATATGTATATTAACCCCATAGTCCTAATTTACCCATCCTCCCACCTTTCCTTTTGGCTAACCATTAGTTTACTTGATAAGTCTGTGAGTGTCTTTTTCTGTGGAAATATGTTCTTTGGTAGCAATCTTAGGATAACATGTATAAATGATATCATAGGATATTTGTCATACCCTTTTGACTTACTTAACCTTATATGATTATTTGTAGGCTCAACTGTAGTCGTGAAAACGGCATTGTTCCTTTTTTTCCTGAGGCTCCTATTCCATTTGGTACGTATACCACTTCATCTTTGTCCATTCATTTGTTTATGGACCTTTTTTTTGCTTCCATGTCTTGGCTATTTCAATATTGTTGCAGTGCATATTTGCCTGCATCTGTCTTTCCGATTTTGGTGGTTTTATATTATAGGCCCAAAAGGTGCCCTGCCGCATCATATGTTAACTCAATTTTTACCTTTTCAAGCAGCTCCATTCAGTTTTCGTTAGTGCTCTTACCACTTTACATCCCACCGGCACCAAGAAGGTACACAGTTCTCTAATACCCCTTCAGCATTTATAGTTTGTAGACTTTTTGCTGCTGGTCATGACTGGTGTGAGCTGAAACCTTATTGAATTTGAATTTGCATATGGCTAATAATTTCCTTTACTGAGCTTTAGGCATGCCCTTTTTTTCTTTTCCTTTTTTTTTAAAGAGTGAGTACAACCTCCCTCCTCTTATTGACTTCTTGAAAAATTTCTCATGTGTTGAATTTTCTTGCCTATTCCCTACCCCAGGGCATTTTTTGAGGGCCTGTGTCATTTACAGCCCTGCAGTCCTTGTGAGTCTATAAGCAACCATTGGCACTGGGTTTAAAGCTGCTGTTGTGGGAAATAGCCACAAGGCAGCAGCATTATTACGTTCTCAACACTTGTTACTAGGGCAGCAGAGTCTTCCTGGAGGTAGTGTTCCGAGGTTGTAAACTAGAGTGGAATGTGCTGGGACAAGCCCCCAGAAGTTTATATCTCCTTACTTATGTTTGTTTTTTAAATTTATTTTCTACTTCTTATCGGAGTAAATTTGATTAGAGTGTTTTGATTGTCTGGCTGTACAGAATCTGCTCAATGATTCATACATATGTCTGTTCATCTTCGGAACCTGTTACCATGTATGTGATTACAGAATGTATATTTTGAAGGGATTGGTGATTATATAATTCATATCATTTATATGTTATATGTTTATGTACATTTAACTTACATTAGTATATTCATGTTAACCCCATAGTCCTAATTTACCCATCCCCCCACCTTTCATTTTGGCTAACCATTAGTTTATTTGATAAGTCTGTGAGTGTCTTTTTCTGTGGAAATATGTTCATTGGTAGCAATCTTAGGATAACATGTATAAATGATATCATAGGACATTTGTCATACCCTTTTGACTTACTTATCGTTATATGATTATTTCTAGGCTCAACTGTAGTCCTGAAAACGGCATTGTTCATCTTTTTCCCGAGGCCACTATTCCATTCTGTCCATATACCACTTCTTCTTTTTCCCGTCATCTGTTTATGGACCTTTTTTTGCTTCCATGTCTTGGCTCTTTCAATATTGCTGCAGCGCACATTTGCCTGCCTCTGTCTTTCCGATTCTGGTGGTCTTAGGTTATAGGCCCAAAAGGTGCCCTGCCGCATCATATGGTAGCTCAATTTTTACCTTTTCAAGCACAGCTCCATTCAGTTTGCGTTAGTGCTGTTGCCACTTTACATCCCACCAGCAGCCAGAAGGTACACAGTTCTCTAAAACCCCCTCAGCATTTATCGTTTGTAGACTTTTTGCTGATGGTTATGACTGGTGTGAACTGAAACCTTTTTGAATTTGAATTTGCTTGTGGCTTATAATTCCTTATACTGAGCTTTAGGCATGTCCTTTTTTTTCTTTTCCTTTTTTTTTAAAGAGTGAGTACAACTTCCCTCCTCTTATTGACTTCTTGAAAAATTTCTCATATGTTGAATTTTCTTGCCTATTGCCTATGCCAGGGCATGTTTTGAGGGCCTGTGTCATTTAGAGCCCTGCAGTCCTTGTGACTATATAAGCAACCATTGGCACTGGGTTTAAAGCTGCTGTTGTGGGAAACAGCCACAAGGCGGCAGCATTATTACGTTCTCAACTCTTGTTACTAGGGCAACTGAGTCTTCCTGGAGGCAGTTTTCCAAGGTTGTAAATTAGAGTGGAATGTGCTGGGACAAGCCCCAGAAGTTTATGTCTCCTTACTTATGTTTGTTTTTTAAACTTAATTTATACTTCTTGTCGGAGTAAATTTGATTAGAGTGTTTTGATTGTCTGGCTGTACAGAATCTGCTCAATGATTCATACTTATGTCTGTTCATCTTCGGATCCTGTTACCATGTATGTGATCACAAAATATATATTTTCAAGGTTTTGGTGATTATATAATTCATATAGTTTATCTGTTATATGTTTATATACATTTAACATACATTAGTATATGTATGTTAACCCCATAGTCCTAATTTACCCATCCTCCCACCTTTCATTTTGGCGAACCATTAGTTTCTTTGGTAAGTCTGTGAGTGTGTTTTTCTGTGGAAATATGTTCATTGGTAGCAATCTTAGGATAACATGTATAAATGATATCATAGGATGTTTGTCATACCCTTTTCACTTACTTAACCTTATATGATTATTTCTAGGCTCAAATGTAGTCCTGAAAACGGCATTGTTCATTTTTTTCGCGAGGCTACTATTACATTTGGTACGTATACCACTTCGTCTTTGTCCATTCATCTGTTTATGGACCTATTTTCTGCTTCCATGTCTTGGCTATTTCAATATTGCTGCAGTGCACATTGGCCTGCCTGTGTTTTTCAGATTCTGGTGGTCTTAGGTTATAGGCCCAAAAGGTGCCATGCCGCATCATATGGTAGCTCAATTTTTACCTTTTCAAGCATCTCCATTCAGTTTGCATTAGTGTTGTTACCACGTTACATCCCAGCAGCAGCTTGAAGGTACACAGTTCTCTAAAACCCCTTCAGCATTTATCGTTTGTAGACTTTTTGCTGATGGTTATGACTGGTGTGAGCTGAAACCTTTTTGAATTTGAATTTGCATGTGGCTAATAATTCCTTATACTGAGCTTTAGGCATGTCCTTTTTTTGTTTTCCTTTTTTTTAAAGAGTGAGTACAACTTCCCTCCTCTTATTGACTTCTTGAAAAATTTCTCATGTGTTGAATTTTCTTGCCTATTCCCTACCCCAGGTCATTTCTTGAGGGCCTGTGTCATTTACAGCCCTGCAGTCCTTGTGACTATGTAGGCAACCATTGGCACTGGGTTTAAAGCTGCTGCTGTGGGAAACAGCACATGGCGGCAGCATTATTACGTCCTCAACTCTTGTTAATGGGGCAAAAGACTCTTCCTGGAGGTAGTGTTCCAAGGTTGGAAATTAGAGTGGAATGTGCTGGGACAAGCCCCCAGAAGTTTATCTCTCCTTACTTAAGTTTGTTTTTTAAATTTAATTTCTATTTCTTATCGGAGTAAATCTGATTAGAGTGTTTTGATTTTCTGGCTGTACAGAATCTGCTCATTGATTCATATTTATGTTTCTTCATCTTCGGATCCTGTTACTATGTATGTGATTACAGAATATATATTTTAAAGGTATTCGTGATTATATAATTCATATACTTTATATGTTATATGTTTATATACATTTAACATACATTAGTATATGTATGTTAACCCCATAGTCCTAATTTACCCATCCTCCCACCTTTCCTTTTGGCTAACCATTAGTTTATTTGATAAGTCTGTGAGTGTCTTTTTCTGTGGAAATATGTTCATTGGTAGCAATTTTACGATAACATATATAAATGATATCATAGGATATTTGTCATATACCCTTTTCACTTACTTAACGTTATATGATTATTTCTAGGCTCAACTGTAGTCCTGAAAACGGCATTGTTCATTTTTTTCACGAGCCTACTATTCCATTCTGTCCATATACCACTTCGTCTTTGTCCATACATCTGTTTATGGACCTTTTTTTTTCCTTCCATGTCTTGGCTATTTCAATGTTGCTGCAGTGCACATTTGCCTGCCTCTGTCTTTCCGATTCTGGTGGTCTTAGGTTATAGGCCCAAAAGGTGCCCTGCCGCATCATATGGTAGCTCAATTTTTACCTTTTCAAGCAGCTCCATTCAGTTTGCGTTAGTGCTGTTGCCACTTTACATCCCACCAGCAACTAGAAGGTACACAGTTCTCTAAAACCCCTTCAGCATTTATAATTTGTAGACTTTTTGCTGATGATCATGACTCTTGTGAGCTTAAACCTTTTTGAATTTGAATATGTATGTGGCTAATAATTCCTTATACTGAGCTTTAGGCATGTCCTTTTTTTTGTTTTCCTTTTTTTTAAAGAGTGAGTACAACTTCCCTCCTCTTATTGACTTCTTGAAAAATTTCTCATGTGTTGAATTTTCTTGCCTATTCCCTACCCCAGGGCATGTTTTGTGGGCCTGTGTCATTTACAGCCCTGCAGTCCTTGTGACTATATAACCAACCATTGGCACTGGGTTTAAAGCTGCTGTTGTGGGAAAGAGCCACAAGACGGCAGCATTATTACATTCTCAACTCTTGTTATTAGGGCAACAGAGTCTTCCTGGAGGTAGTGTTCCCAGGTTGTAAATTAGAGAGGAATGTCCTGGGACAAGCCCCCAGAAGTTTATGTCTCCTTACTTATGTTTGTTTTTTAAATTTAATTTCTATTTCTTATCGGAGTAAATTTGATTAGAGTGTTTTGATTGTCTGGCTGTACAGAATCTGCTCAATGATTCATACATACGTCTGTTCATCTTTGGATACTGTTACCATGTATGTGATCACAAAATGTATATTTTGAAGGTATTGGTGATGATATAATTCATGTAATTTATATGTTATATGTTTATATACATTTAACATACATTAGTATATGTATGTTAACCCCATAGTCCTAATTTACCCATCCTCCCACCTTTCATTTTGGCTAACCATTAGTTTATTTGATAAGTCTGTGAGTGTCTTTTTCTGTGGAAATATGTTCATTGGTAGCAATCTTAGGATAACATGTATAAATGAAATCATAGGCCGTTTGTCATACCCTTTTCACTTACTTAACCTTATATGATTATTTCAAGGCTCAACTGTAGTCCAGAAAACGGCATTGTTCATTTTTTTCCCGAGCTTACTATTCCATTCTGTCCATATACCACTTCTTCTTTTTCCATTCATATGTTTATGGACCTTTTTTTTTGCTTTCATGTCTTGGCTATTTCAATATTACTGCAGTGCACATTTGCCTGCCTCTGTCTTTCCGATCCTGGTGGTCTTCGTTTATAGGCTCAAAGGTGCCCTGCCGCATCATATGGTAGCTCAATTTTTACCTTGTAAAGCAGCTCCATTCAGTTCTTGTTAGTGCTTTTACCACTTTACGTCCCACCAGCAGCTAGTAGGTATGAGTTGTCTAAAACCCATTCAGCATTTATAGTTTGTAGACTTTTTGCTAATGGCCATTTGACTGGTGTGAGCTGAAACCTTTTTGGAGGTTGGAAACGCATGTGGCTAATAATTCCTTATACTGAGCTTTAACCATATCCTTTTTCTTCGTTTCCTTTTTTTGTTAAAGAGTAGGTACAACTTCCCTCCTCTCTTGACTTCTTGAAAAATTTCTCATGTGTTGAATTTTCCTGCCTATTCCCTACCCCAGGGCATTTTTTGAGGGCAGGTGTCATTTAGAGCCCTGCATTCCTTGGGACTATTAAGCAACCATTAGCAGTGGGTTTAAAGCTGCTCTTGTGCGAAACAGCCACAAGGCGGCAGCATTATTACGTTCTCAACTCTTGTTACTTGGGCAAAAGAGTCTTCCTGGAGGTAGGGTTCCGAGGTTGTAAATTAGAGTGGAATGTGCAGGGACAAGCCCCCAGAAGTTTATATCTCCTTACTTATGTTTGTTTTTTAAATTTAGTTTCTATTTCTTTTTTTTTTTTTTTTTTTTTTTAAATTTTTATTATTTATTTATTATGTTTATTTTTGGCTGTGTTGGGTCTTCGTTTCTGTGCGAGGGCTTTCTCCAGTTGCGGCGAGTGGGGGCCACTCTTCATCGCAGTGCGCGGGCCTCTCACTATCGCGGCCTCTCTTGTTGCGGAGCAGAGGCTCCAGACGCTCAGGCTAAGTAGTTGTGGCTCACGGGCCCAGTTGCTCCGCGGCATGTGGGATCTTCCCAGACCAGGGCTCGAACCCGTGTCCCCTGCATTGGCAGGCAGATTCTCAACCACTGCGCCACCAGGGAAGCCCCTAGTTTCTATTTCTTATCGGAGTAAATTTGATTAGAGTGTGTTGATTGTCTGGCTGTACAGAATCTGCTCAATGATTCATACTTATGTCTGTTCACCTTTGGACCCTGTTACCATGTATGTGATTACAGAATGTATATTTTAAAGGTATTGGTGATTATATAATTCATATAATTTATCTGTTATATGTTTATATACATTTAACATACATTAGTATATGTATATTAACCCCATAGTCCTAATTTACCCATCCTCCCACCTTTCCTTTTGGCTAACCATTAGTTTACTTGATAAGTCTGTGAGTGTCTTTTTCTGTGGAAATATGTTCTTTGGTAGCAATCTTAGGATAACATGTATAAATGATATCATAGGATATTTGTCATACCCTTTTGACTTACTTAACCTTATATGATTATTTGTAGGCTCAACTGTAGTCGTGAAAACGGCATTGTTCCTTTTTTTCCCGAGGCTACTATTCCATTTGGTACGTATACCACTTCATCTTTGTCCATTCATTTGTTTATGGACCTTTTTTTTGCTTCCATGTCTTGGCTATTTCAATATTGTTGCAGTGCATATTTGCCTGCATCTGTCTTTCCGATTTTGGTGGTTTTATACTATAGGCCCAAAAGGTGCCCTGCCGCATCATATGTTAACTCAATTTTTACCTTTTCAAGCAGCTCCATTCAGTTTTCTTTAGTGCTCTTACCACTTTACATCCCACCGGCACCAAGAAGGTACACAGTTCTCTAAAACCCCTTCAGCATTTATAGTTTGTAGACTTTTTGCTGCTGGTCATGACTGGTGTGAGCTGAAACCTTATTGAATTTGAATTTGCATATGGCTAATAATTTCCTTTACTGAGCTTTAGGCATGCCCTTTTTTTCTTTTCCTTTTTTTTTAAAGAGTGAGTACAACCTCCCTCCTCTTACTGACTTCTTGAAAAATTTCTCATGTGTTGAATTTTCTTGCCTATTCCCTACCCCAGGGCATTTTTTGAGGGCCTGTGTCATTTACAGCCCTGCAGTCCTTGTGAGTCTATAAGCAACCATTGGCACTGGGTTTAAAGCTGCTGTTGTGGGAAATAGCCACAAGGCAGCAGCATTATTACGTTCTCAACACTTGTTACTAGGGCAGCAGAGTCTTCCTGGAGGTAGTGTTCCGAGGTTGTAAACTAGAGTGGAATGTGCTGGGACAAGCCCCCAGAAGTTTATATCTCCTTACTTATGTTTGTTTTTTAAATTTATTTTCTACTTCTTATCGGAGTAAATTTGATTAGAGTGTTTTGATTGTCTGGCTGTACAGAATCTGCTCAATGATTCATACATATGTCTGTTCATCTTCGGAACCTGTTACCATGTATGTGATTACAGAATGTATATTTTGAAGGGGTTGGTGATTATATAATTCATATCATTTATATGTTATATGTTTATGTACATTTAACTTACATTAGTATATTCATGTTAACCCCATAGTCCTAATTTACCCATCCCCCCACCTTTCATTTTGGCTAACCATTAGTTTATTTGATAAGTCTGTGAGTGTCTTTTTCTGTGGAAATATGTTCATTGGTAGCAATCTTAGGATAACATGTATAAATGATATCATAGGACATTTGTCATACCCTTTTCACTTACTTATCGTTATATGATTATTTCTAGGCTCAACTGTAGTCCTGAAAACGGCATTGTTCATTTTTTTCCCGAGGCTACTATTCCATTCTGTCCATATACCACTTCTTCTTTTTCCCGTCATCTGTTTATGGACCTTTTTTTGCTTCCATGTCTTGGCTCTTTCAATACTGCTGCAGTGCACATTTGCCTGCCTCTGTCTTTCCGATTCTGGTGGTCTTAGGTTATAGGCCCAAAAGGTGCCCTGCCGCATCATATGGTAGCTCAATTTTTACCTTTTCAAGCACAGCTCCATTCAGTTTGCGTTAGTGCTGTTGCCACTTTACATCCCACCAGCAGCCAGAAGGTACACAGTTCTCTAAAACCCCCTCAGCATTTATCGTTTGTAGACTTTTTGCTGATGGTTATGACTGGTGTGAACTGAAACCTTTTTGAATTTGAATTTGCTTGTGGCTTATAATTCCTTATACTGAGCTTTAGGCATGTCCTTTTTTTTCTTTTCCTTTTTTTTTAAAGAGTGAGTACAACTTCCCTCCTCTTATTGACTTCTTGAAAAATTTCTCATATGTTGAATTTTCTTGCCTATTGCCTACGCCAGGGCATGTTTTGAGGGCCTGTGTCATTTAGAGCCCTGCAGTCCCTGTGACTATATAAGCAACCATTGGAACTGGGTTTAAAGCTGCTGTTGTGGGAAACAGCCACAAGGCGGCAGCATTATTACGTTCTCAACTCTTGTTACTAGGGCAGCTGAGTCTTCCTGGAGGCAGTTTTCCAAGGTTGTAAATTAGAGTGGAATGTGCTGGGACAAGCCCCAGAAGTTTATGTCTCCTTACTTATGTTTGTTTTTTAAACTTAATTTATACTTCTTGTCCGAGTAAATTTGATTAGAGTGTTTTGATTGTCTGGCTGTACAGAATCTGCTCAATGATTCATACATATATCTGTTCATCTTCGGATCCTGTTACCATGTATGTGATCACAAAATATATATTTTCAAGGTATTGGTGATTATATAATTCATATAGTTTATCTGTTATATGTTTATATACATTTAACATACATTAGTATATGTATGTTAACCCCATAGTCCTAATTTACCCTTCCTCCCACCTTTCATTTTGGCTAACCATTAGTTTCTTTGGTAAGTCTGTGAGTGTGTTTTTCTGTGGAAATATGTTCATTGGTAGCAATCTTAGGATAACATGTATAAATGATATCATAGGATGTTTGTCATACCCTTTTCACTTACTTAACCTTATATGATTATTTCTAGGCTCAACTGTAGTCCTGAAAACGGCATTGTTCATTTTTTTCGCGAGGCTACTATTACATTTGGTATGTATACCACTTCGTCTTTGTCCATTCATCTGTTTATGGACCTATTTTCTGCTTCCATGTCTTGGCTATTTCAATATTGCTGCAGTGCACATTTGCCTGCCTGTGTTTTTCAGATTCTGGTGGTCTTAGGTTATAGGCCCAAAAGGTGCCATGCCGCATTATATGGTAGCTCAATTTTTACCTTTTCAAGCAGCTCCATTCAGTTTTCGTTAGTGCTGTTACCACTTTACATCCCTCCAGCAGCTAGGAGGTATGAGTTGGCTAAAACCCATTCAGCATTTATAGTTTGTAGACTTTTTGCTTATGGCCATTTGACTGGTGTCAGCTGAAACCTTTTTGGAGGTTGGATACGCATTTGGCTAATAATTCCTTATACTGAGCTTTAGGCATATCCTTTTTCTTCTTTTCCTTTTTTTGTTAAAGTGTGAGTACAACTTCCCTCTTCATATTGACTACTTGAAAACTTTCTCATGTGTTGAATTATCTTTCCTATTCCCTACCCCAGTGCATTTTTGAGGGCAGGTGTCATTTAGAGCCCTGCAGTCCTTGTGACTATTAAGCAACCATTAGCACTGGGCTTAAAGCTGCTGCTGTGGGAAACAGCCACAAGGCGGCAGCATAATTACGTTCTCAACTCTTGTTACTAGGGCAGAAGAGTCTTCCTCGAGGTAGTGTTCCGAGGTTGTGAATTACAGTGGGATGTGCTGGGACAAGCCCCCAGAAGTTTATGTCTCCTTACCTATGTTTGTTTTTAAATTTAATTTCTATTTCTTATCGGAGTAAATTTGATTAGAGTGTTTTGATGGTCTGGCTGTACAGAATCTGCTCAATGATTCCTACTAATGTCTGTTCATCTTCAGATCCTGTTACCATGTATGTGATAACAGAATGTATATTTTAAAGGTATTGGTGATTATATAATTTATACAGTTTATATGTTATATGTTTATATACATTTAACATATATTAGTATATGTATGTTAACCCCATAGTCCTAATTTACCAATCCTCCCACCTTTCATTTTGGCTAACCATTAGTTTATTTCATAAGTCTGTGAGTGTCTTTTTCTGTGGAAATATGTTCATTGGTAGCAATCTTAGGATAACATGTATAAATGATATCATAGGATATTTGTCATACCCTTTTGACTTACTTAACCTTATATGATTATTTCTAGGCTCAACTGTAGTCCTGAAAACTGCATTGTTCATTTTTTTCCCGAGGCTACTATTCCGTTCTTTCCGTATACCACTTCTTCTTTTTCCATTCACCTGTTTATGGACCTTTTCTTTGCTTCCATGTCTTGGCTATTTCAATATTGCTGCAGTGCACATTTGCCTGCCTCTGTGTTTCTGATTCTGGTGGTCTTAGGTTATAGGCCCAAAGGTGCCATGCCGCATCATATGGTAGCTCAATTTTTACCTTTTCAAGCAGCTCCATTCAGTTTGCGTTAGTGCTGTTACGACTTTACATCCCACCAGCAGCTAGAAGGTACACAGTTCTCTAAAACCCCTTCAGCATTTATAGTTTGTAGACTTTTTGCTGATGGTCATGACTGGTGTGAGCTGAAACCTTTTTGAATTTGAATTTGCATGTGGCTAATAATTCCTTATACTGAGCTTTAGGCATGTCCTTTTTTCGTTTTCCTTTTTTTTAAAGAGTGAGTACAACTTCCCTCCTCTTATTGACTTCTTGAAAAATTTCTCATGTGTTGAATTTTCTTGCCTCTTCCCTACCCCAGGGCATGTTTTGTGGGCCTGTGTCATTTACAGCCCTGCAGTCCTTGTGACTATATAACCAACCATTGGCACTGGGTTTAAAGCTGCTGTTGTGGGAGTGAGCCACAAAACGGCAGCATTATTACATTCTCAACTCTTGTTATTAGGCCAACAGAGTCTTCCTGGAGATAGTGTTCCCAGGTTGTAAATTAGAGAGGAATGTCCTGGGACAAGCCCCCAGAAGTTTATGTCTCCTTACTTATGTTTGTTTTTTAAATTTAATTTCTATTTCTTATCGGAGTAAATTTGATTAGAGTGTTTTGATTGTCTGGCTGTACAGAATCCGCTCAATGATTCATACATATGTCTGTTCATCTTCGGATACTGTTACCATGTATGTGATCACAAAATGTATATTTTGAAGGTATTGTTGATGATATAATTCATGTAACTTATATGTTATATGTTTATATACATTTAACATACATTAGTATATGTATGTTATCCCCATAGTCCTAATTTACCCATCCTCCCACCTTTCATTTTGGCTAACCATTAGTTTATTTGATAAGTCTGTGAGTGTGTTTTTCTGTAGAAATATGTTCATTGGTAGCAATCTTAGGATAACATGTATAAATGATATCATAGCCTGTTTGTCATACCCTTTTCACTTACTTAACCTTATATGATTATTTCAAGGCTCAACTGTAGTCCAGAAAACGGCATTGTTCATTTTTTTCCCGAGCTTACTATTCGATTCTGTCCATATACCACTTCTTCTTTTTCCATTCATATGTTTATGGACCTTTTTTTTTGCTTTCATGTCTTGGCTATTTCAATATTACTGCAGTGCACATTTGCCTGCCTCTGTCTTTCCGATCCTGGTGGTCTTCGTTTATAGGCTCAAAGGTGCCCTGCCGCATCATATGGTAGCTCAATTTTTACCTTGTAAAGCAGCTCCATTCAGTTCTTGTTAGTGCTTTTACCACTTTACATCCCACCAGCAGCTAGTAGGTATGAGTTGTCTAAAACCCATTCAGCATTTATAGTTTGTAGACTTTTTGCTAATGGCCATTTGACTGGTGTGAGCTGAAACCTTTTTGGAGGTTGGAAACGCATGTGGCTAATAATTCCTTATACTGAGCTTTAACCATATCCTTTTTCTTCGTTTCCTTTTTTTGTTAAAGAGTAAGTACAACTTCCCTCCTCTCTTGATTTCTTGAAAAATTTCTCATGTGTTGAATTTTCCTGCCTATTCCCTACCCCAGGGCATTTTTTGAGGGCAGGTGTCATTTAGAGCCCTGCATTCCTTGGGACTATTAAGCAACCATTAGCAGTGGGTTTAAAGCTGCTCTTGTGCGAAACAGCCACAAGGCGGCAGCATTATTACGTTCTCAACTCTTGTTACTTGGGCAAAAGAGTCTTCCTGGAGGTAGGGTTCCGAGGTTGTAAATTAGAGTGGAATGTGCAGGGACAAGCCCCGAGAAGTTTATGTCTCCTTACTTATGTTTGTTTTTTAAATTTAGTTTCTATTTCTTATCGGAGTAAATTTGATTAGAGTGTGTTGATTGTCTGGCTGTACAGAATCTGCTCAATGATTCATACTTATGTCTGTTCACCTTTGGACCCTGTTACCATGTATGTGATTACAGAATGTATATTTTAAAGGTATTGGTGATTATATAATTCATATAATTTATCTGTTATATGTTTATATACATTTAACATACATTAGTATATGTATATTAACCCCATAGTCCTAATTTACCCATCCTCCCACCTTTCCTTTTGGCTAACCATTAGTTTACTTGATAAGTCTGTGAGTGTCTTTTTCTGTGGAAATATGTTCTTTGGTAGCAATCTTAGGATAACATGTATAAATGATATCATAGGATATTTGTCATACCCTTTTGACTTACTTAACCTTATATGATTATTTGTAGGCTCAACTGTAGTCGTAAAAACGGCATTGTTCCTTTTTTTCCCGAGGCTCCTATTCCATTTGGTACGTATACCACTTCATCTTTGTCCATTCATTTGTTTATGGACCTTTTTTTTGCTTCCATGTCTTGGCTATTTCAATATTGTTGCAGTGCATATTTGCCTGCATCTGTCTTTCCGATTTTGGTGGTTTTATATTATAGGCCCAAAAGGTGCCCTGCCGCATCATATGTTAACTCAATTTTTACCTTTTCAAGCAGCTCCATTCAGTTTTCGTTAGTGCTCTTACCACTTTACATCCCACCGGCACCAAGAAGGTACACAGTTCTCTAAAACCCCTTCAGCATTTATAGTTTGTAGACTTTTTGCTGCTGGTCATGACTGGTGTGAGCTGAAACCTTATTGAATTTGAATTTGCATATGGCTAATAATTTCCTTTACTGAGCTTTAGGCATGCCCTTTTTTTCTTTTCCATTTTTTTTAAAGAGTGAGTACAACCTCCCTCCTCTTATTGACTTCTTGAAAAATTTCTCATGTGTTGAATTTTCTTGCCTATTCCCTACCCCAGGGCATTTTTTGAGGGCCTGTGTCATTTACAGCCCTGCAGTCCTTGTGAGTCTATAAGCAACCATTGGCACTGGGTTTAAAGCTGCTGTTGTGGGAAATAGCCACAAGGCAGCAGCATTATTACGTTCTCAACACTTGTTACTAGGGCAGCAGAGTCTTCCTGGAGGTAGTGTTCCGAGGTTGTAAACTAGAGTGGAATGTGCTGGGACAAGCCCCCAGAAGTTTATATCTCCTTACTTATGTTTGTTTTTTAAATTTATTTTCTACTTCTTATCGGAGTAAATTTGATTAGAGTGTTTTGATTGTCTGGCTGTACAGAATCTGCTCAATGATTCATACATATGTCTGTTCATCTTCGGAACCTGTTACCATGTATGTGATTACAGAATGTATATTTTGAAGGGATTGGTGATTATATAATTCATATCATTTATATGTTATATGTTTATGTACATTTAACTTACATTAGTATATTCATATTAACCCCATAGTCCTAATTTACCCATCCCCCCACCTTTCATTTTGGCTAACCATTAGTTTATTTGATAAGTCTGTGAGTGTCTTTTTCTGTGGAAATATGTTCATTGGTAGCAATCTTAGGATAACATGTATAAATGATATCATAGGACATTTGTCATACCCTTTTGACTTACTTATCGTTATATGATTATTTCTAGGCTCAACTGTAGTCCTGAAAACGGCATTGTTCATCTTTTTCCCGAGGCCACTATTCCATTCTGTCCATATACCACTTCTTCTTTTTCCCGTCATCTGTTTATGGACCTTTTTTTTTCCTTCCATGTCTTGGCTATTTCAATGTTGCTGCAGTGCACATTTGCCTGCCTCTGTCTTTCCGATTCTGGTGGTCTTAGGTTATAGGCCCAAAAGGTGCCCTGCCGCATCATATGGTAGCTCAATTTTTACCTTTTCAAGCAGCTCCATTCAGTTTGCGTTAGTGCTGTTGCCACTTTACATCCCACCAGCAACTAGAAGGTACACAGTTCTCTAAAACCCCTTCAGCATTTATAATTTGTAGACTTGTTGCTGATGGTCATGACTCTTGTGAGCTTAAACCTTTTTGAATTTGAATATGTATGTGGCTAATAATTCCTTATACTGAGCTTTAGGCATGTCCTTTTTTTTGTTTTCCTTTTTTTTAAAGAGTGAGTACAACTTCCCTCCTCTTATTGACTTCTTGAAAAATTTCTCATGTGTTGAATTTTCTTGCCTATTCCCTACCCCAGGGCATGTTTTGTGGGCCTGTGTCATTTACAGCCCTGCAGTCCTTGTGACTATATAACCAACCATTGGCACTGGGTTTAAAGCTGCTGTTGTGGGAAAGAGCCACAAGACGGCAGCATTATTACATTCTCAACTCTTGTTATTAGGGCAACGGAGTCTTCCTGGAGGTAGTGTTCCCAGGTTGTAAATTAGAGAGGAATGTCCTGGGACAAGCCCCCAGAAGTTTATGTCTCCTTACTTATGTTTGTTTTTTAAATTTAATTTCTATTTCTTATCGGAGTAAATTTGATTAGAGTGTTTTGATTGTCTGGCTGTACAGAATCTGCTCAATGATTCATACATACGTCTGTTCATCTTCGGATACTGTTACCATGTATGTGATCACAAAATGTATATTTTGAAGGTATTGGTGATGATATAATTCATGTAATTTATATGTTATATGTTTATATACATTTAACATACATTAGTATATGTATGTTAACCCCATAGTCCTAATTTACCCATCCTCCCACCTTTCATTTTGGCTAACCATTAGTTTATTTGATAAGTCTGTGAGTGTCTTTTTCTGTGGAAATATGTTCATTGGTAGCAATCTTAGGATAACATGTATAAATGAAATCATAGGCTGTTTGTCATACCCTTTTCACTTACTTAACCTTATATGATTATTTCAAGGCTCAACTGTAGTCCAGAAAACGGCATTGTTCATTTTTTTCCCGAGCTTACTATTCCATTCTGTCCATATACCACTTCTTCTTTTTCCATTCATATGTTTATGGACCTTTTTTTTTGCTTTCATGTCTTGGCTATTTCAATATTACTGCAGTGCACATTTGCCTGCCTCTGTCTTTCCGATCCTGGTGGTCTTCGTTTATAGGCTCAAAGGTGCCCTGCCGCATCATATGGTAGCTCAATTTTTACCTTGTAAAGCAGCTCCATTCAGTTCTTGTTAGTGCTTTTACCACTTTACATCCCACCAGCAGCTAGTAGGTATGAGTTGTCTAAAACCCATTCAGCATTTATAGTTTGTAGACTTTTTGCTAATGGCCATTTGACTGGTGTGAGCTGAAACCTTTTTGGAGGTTGGAAACGCATGTGGCTAATAATTCCTTATACGGAGCTTTAACCATATCCTTTTTCTTCGTTTCCTTTTTTTGTTAAAGAGTAGGTACAACTTCCCTCCTCTCTTGACTTCTTGAAAAATTTCTCATGTGTTGAATTTTCCTGCCTATTCCCTACCCCAGGGCATTTTTTGAGGGCAGGTGTCATTTAGAGCCCTGCATTCCTTGGGACTATTAAGCAACCATTAGCAGTGGGTTTAAAGCTGCTCTTGTGCGAAACAGCCACAAGGCGGCAGCATTATTACGTTCTCAACTCTTGTTACTTGGGCAAAAGAGTCTTCCTGGAGGTAGGGTTCCGAGGTTGTAAATTAGAGTGGAATGTGCAGGGACAAGCCCCGAGAAGTTTATGTCTCCTTACTTATGTTTGTTTTTTAAATTTAGTTTCTATTTCTTATCGGAGTAAATTTGATTAGAGTGTGTTGATTGTCTGGCTGTACAGAATCTGCTCAATGATTCTTACTTATGTCTGTTCACCTTTGGACCCTGTTACCATGTATGTGATTACAGAATGTATATTTTAAAGGTATTGGTGATTATATAATTCATATAATTTATCTGTTATATGTTTATATACATTTAACATACATTAGTATATGTATTTTAACCCCATAGTCCTAATTTACCCATCCTCCCACCTTTCCTTTTGGCTAACCATTAGTTTACTTGATAAGTCTGTGAGTGTATTTTTCTGTGGAAATATGTTCTTTGGTAGCAATCTTAGGATAACATGTATAAATGATATCATAGGATATTTGTCATACCCTTTTGACTTACTTAACCTTATATGATTATTTGTAGGCTCAACTGTAGTCGTGAAAACGGCATTGTTCCTTTTTTTCCCGAGGCTACTATTCCATTTGGTACGTATACCACTTCATCTTTGTCCATTCATTTGTTTATGGAACTTTTTTTTGCTTCCATGTCTTGGCTATTTCAATATTGTTGCAGTGCATATTTGCCTGCATCTGTCTTTCCGATTTTGGTGGTTTTATATTATAGGCCCAAAAGGTGCCCTGCTGCATCATTTGTTAACTCAATTTTTACCTTTTCAAGCAGCTCCATTCAGTTTTCGTTAGTGCTCTTACCACTTTACATCCCACCGGCACCAAGAAGGTACACAGTTCTCTAAAACCCCTTCAGCATTTATAGTTTGTAGACTTTTTGCTGCTGGTCATGACTGGTGTGAGCTGAAACCTTATTGAATTTGAATTTGCATATGGCTAATAATTTCCTTTACTGAGCTTTAGGCATGCCCTTTTTTTCTTTTCCTTTTTTTTTAAAGAGTGAGTACAACCTCCCTCCTCTTATTGACTTCTTGAAAAATTTCTCATGTGTTGAATTTTCTTGCCTATTCCCTACCCCAGGGCATTTTTTGAGGGCCTGTGTCATTCACAGCCCTGCAGTCCTTGTGAGTCTATAAGCAACCATTGGCACTGGGTTTAAAGCTGCTGTTGTGGGAAATAGCCACAAGGCAGCAGCATTATTACGTTCTCAACACTTGTTACTAGGGCAGCAGAGTCTTCCTGGAGGTAGTGTTCCGAGGTTGTAAACTAGAGTGGAAAGTGCTGGGACAAGCCCCCAGAAGTTTATATCTCCTTACTTATGTTTGTTTTTTAAATATATTTTCTACTTCTTATCGGAGTAAATTTGATTAGAGTGTTTTGATTGTCTGGCTGTACAGAATCTGCTCAATGATTCATACATATGTCTGTTCATCTTCGGATCCTGTTACCATGTATGTGATTACAGAATGTATATTTTGAAGGGATTAGTGATTATATAATTCATATCATTTATATGTTATATGTTTATGTACATTTAACTTACATTAGTATATTTATGTTAACCCCATAGTTCTAATTTACCCATCCCCCCACCCTTCATTTTGGCTAACCATTAGTTTATTTGATAAGTCTGTGAGTGTCTTTTTCTGTGGAAATATGTTCATTGGTAGCAATCTTAGGATAACATGTATAAATGATATCATAGGACATTTGTCATACCCTTTTGACTTACTTATCGTTATATGATTAGTTCTAGGCTCAACTGTAGTCCTGAAAACGGTATTGTTCATTTTTTTCCCGAGGCTACTATTCCATTCTGTCCATATACCACTTCTTCTTTTTCCCGTCATCTGTTTATGGACCTTTTTTTTGCTTCCATGTCTTGGCTCTTTCAATATTGCTGCAGTGCACATTTGCCTGCCTCTGTCTTTCCTATTCTGGTGGTCTTAGGTTATAGGCCCAAAAGGTGCCCTGCCGCATCATATGGTAGCTCAATTTTTACCTTTTCAAGCACAGCTCCATTCAGTTTGCGTTAGTGCTGTTGCCACTTTACATCCCACCAGCAGCCAGAAGGTACACAATTCTCTAAAACCCCCTCAGCATTTATCGTTTGTAGACTTTTTGCTGATGGTTATGACTGGTGTGAACTGAAACCTTTTTGAATTTGAATTTGCTTGTGGCTTATAATTCCTTATACTGAGCTTTAGGCATGTCCTTTTTTTTCTTTTCCTTTTTTTTAAAGAGTGAGTACAACTTCCCTCCTCTTATTGACTTCTTGAAAAATTTCTCATATGTTGAATTTTCTTGCCTATTGCCTACGCCAGGGCATGTTTTGAGGGCCTGTGTCATTTAGAGCCCTGCAGTCCTTGTGACTATATAAGCAACCATTGGCACTGGGTTTAAAGCTGCTGTTGTGGGAAACAGCCACAAGGCGGCAGCATTATTACGTTCTCAACTCTTGTTACTAGGGCAACTGAGTCTTCCTGGAGGCAGTTTTCCAAGGTTGTAAATTAGAGTGGAATGTGCTGGGACAAGCCCCAGAAGTTTATGTCTCCTTACTTATGTTTGTTTTTTAAACTTAATTTATACTTCTTGTCGGAGTAAATTTGATTAGAGTGTTTTGATTGTCTGGCTGTACAGAATCTGCTCAATGATTCATACATACGTCTGTTCATCTTCGGATACTGTTACCATGTATGTGATCACAAAATATATATTTTCAAGGTATTGGTGATTATATAATTCATATAGTTTATCTGTTATATGTTTATATACATTTAACATACATTAGTATATGTATGTTAACCCCATAGTCCTAATTTACCCATCCTCCCACCTTTCATTTTGGCGAACCATTAGTTTCTTTGGTAAGTCTGTGAGTGTGTTTTTCTGTGGAAATATGTTCATTGGTAGCAATCTTAGGATAACATGTATAAATGATATCATAGGATGTTTGTCATACCCTTTTCACTTACTTAACCTTATATGATTATTTCTAGGCTCAACTGTAGTCCTGAAAACGGCATTGTTCATTTTTTTCGCGAGGCTACTATTACATTTGGTACGTATACCACTTCGTCTTTGTCCATTCATCTGTTTATGAACCTATTTTCTGCTTCCATGTCTTGGCTATTTCAATATTGCTGCAGTGCACATTGGCCTGCCTGTGTTTTTCAGATTCTGGTGGTCTTAGGTTATAGGCCCAAAAGGTGCCATGCCGCATCATATGGTAGCTCAATTTTTACCTTTTCAAGCATCTCCATTCAGTTTGCATTAGTGTTGTTACCACGTTACATCCCAGCAGCAGCTTGAAGGTACACAGTTCTCTAAAACCCCTTCAGCATTTATCGTTTGTAGACATTTTGCTGATGGTTATGACTGGTGTGAGCTGAAACCTTTTTGAATTTGAATTTGCATGTGGCTAATAATTCCTTATACTGAGCTTTAGGCATGTCCTTTTTTTGTTTTCCTTTTTTTTAAAGAGTGAGTACAACTTCCCTCCTCTTATTGACTTCTTGAAAAATTTCTCATGTGTTGAATTTTCTTGCCTATTCCCTACCCCAGGTCATTTCTTGAGGGCCTGTGTCATTTACAGCCCTGCAGTCCTTGTGACTATGTAGGCAACCATTGGCACTGGGTTTAAAGCTGCTGCTGTGGGAAACAGCCACATGGCGGCAGCATTATTACGTCCTCAACTCTTGTTAATGGGGCAAAAGACTCTTCCTGGAGGTAGTGTTCCAAGGTTGGAAATTAGAGTGGAATGTGCTGGGACAAGCCCCCAGAAGTTTATCTCTCCTTACTTAAGTTTGTTTTTTAAATTTAATTTCTATTTCTTATCGGAGTAAATCTGATTAGAGTGTTTTGATTTTCTGGCTGTACAGAATCTGCTCATTGATTCATATTTATGTTTCTTCATCTTCGGATACTGTTACCATGTATGTGATCACAAAATGTATATTTTGAAGGTATTGGTGATGATATAATTCATGTAATTTATATGTTATATGTTTATATACATTTAACATACATTAGTATATGTATGTTAACCCCATAGTCCTAATTTACCCATCCTCCCACCTTTCATTTTGGCTAACCATTAGTTTATTTGATAAGTCTGTGAGTGTCTTTTTCTGTGGAAATATGTTCATTGGTAGCAATCTTAGGATAACATGTATAAATGAAATCATAGGCTGTTTGTCATACCCTTTTCACTTACTTAACCTTATATGATTATTTCAAGGCTCAACTGTAGTCCAGAAAACGGCATTGTTCATTTTTTTCCCGAGCTTACTATTCCATTCTGTCCATATACCACTTCTTCTTTTTCCATTCATATGTTTATGGACCTTTTTTTTTGCTTTCATGTCTTGGCTATTTCAATATTACTGCAGTGCACATTTGCCTGCCTCTGTCTTTCCGATCCTGGTGGTCTTCGTTTATAGGCTCAAAGGTGCCCTGCCGCATCATATGGTAGCTCAATTTTTACCTTGTAAAGCAGCTCCATTCAGTTCTTGTTAGTGCTTTTACCACTTTACATCCCACCAGCAGCTAGTAGGTATGAGTTGTCTAAAACCCATTCAGCATTTATAGTTTGTAGACTTTTTGCTAATGGCCATTTGACTGGTGTGAGCTGAAACCTTTTTGGAGGTTGGAAACGCATGTGGCTAATAATTCCTTATACTGAGCTTTAACCATATCCTTTTTCTTCGTTTCCTTTTTTTGTTAAAGAGTAGGTACAACTTCCCTCCTCTCTTGACTTCTTGAAAAATTTCTCATGTGTTGAATTTTCCTGCCTATTCCCTACCCCAGGGCATTTTTTGAGGGCAGGTGTCATTTAGAGCCCTGCATTCCTTGGGACTATTAAGCAACCATTAGCAGTGGGTTTAAAGCTGCTCTTGTGCGAAACAGCCACAAGGCGGCAGCATTATTACGTTCTCAACTCTTGTTACTTGGGCAAAAGAGTCTTCCTGGAGGTAGGGTTCCGAGGTTGTAAATTAGAGTGGAATGTGCAGGGACAAGCCCCCAGAAGTTTATATCTCCTTACTTATGTTTGTTTTTTAAATTTAGTTTCTATTTCTTTTTTTTTTTTTTTTTTTTTTTTAAATTTTTATTATTTATTTATTATGTTTATTTTTGGCTGTGTTGGGTCTTCGTTTCTGTGCGAGGGCTTTCTCCAGTTGCGGCGAGTGGGGGCCACTCTTCATCGCAGTGCGCGGGCCTCTCACTATCGCGGCCTCTCTTGTTGCGGAGCAGAGGCTCCAGACGCTCAGGCTAAGTAGTTGTGGCTCACGGGCCCAGTTGCTCCGCGGCATGTGGGATCTTCCCAGACCAGGGCTCGAACCCGTGTCCCCTGCATTGGCAGGCAGATTCTCAACCACTGCGCCACCAGGGAAGCCCCTAGTTTCTATTTCTTATCGGAGTAAATTTGATTAGAGTGTGTTGATTGTCTGGCTGTACAGAATCTGCTCAATGATTCATACTTATGTCTGTTCACCTTTGGACCCTGTTACCATGTATGTGATTACAGAATGTATATTTTAAAGGTATTGGTGATTATATAATTCATATAATTTATCTGTTATATGTTTATATACATTTAACATACATTAGTATATGTATATTAACCCCATAGTCCTAATTTACCCATCCTCCCACCTTTCCTTTTGGCTAACCATTAGTTTACTTGATAAGTCTGTGAGTGTCTTTTTCTGTGGAAATATGTTCTTTGGTAGCAATCTTAGGATAACATGTATAAATGATATCATAGGATATTTGTCATACCCTTTTGACTTACTTAACCTTATATGATTATTTGTAGGCTCAACTGTAGTCGTGAAAACGGCATTGTTCCTTTTTTTCCCGAGGCTACTATTCCATTTGGTACGTATACCACTTCATCTTTGTCCATTCATTTGTTTATGGACCTTTTTTTTGCTTCCATGTCTTGGCTATTTCAATATTGTTGCAGTGCATATTTGCCTGCATCTGTCTTTCCGATTTTGGTGGTTTTATACTATAGGCCCAAAAGGTGCCCTGCCGCATCATATGTTAACTCAATTTTTACCTTTTCAAGCAGCTCCATTCAGTTTTCTTTAGTGCTCTTACCACTTTACATCCTACCGGCACCAAGAAGGTACACAGTTCTCTAAAACCCCTTCAGCATTTATAGTTTGTAGACTTTTTGCTGCTGGTCATGACTGGTGTGAGCTGAAACCTTATTGAATTTGAATTTGCATATGGCTAATAATTTCCTTTACTGAGCTTTAGGCATGCCCTTTTTTTCTTTTCCTTTTTTTTTAAAGAGTGAGTACAACCTCCCTCCTCTTACTGACTTCTTGAAAAATTTCTCATGTGTTGAATTTTCTTGCCTATTCCCTACCCCAGGGCATTTTTTGAGGGCCTGTGTCATTTACAGCCCTGCAGTCCTTGTGAGTCTATAAGCAACCATTGGCACTGGGTTTAAAGCTGCTGTTGTGGGAAATAGCCACAAGGCAGCAGCATTATTACGTTCTCAACACTTGTTACTAGGGCAGCAGAGTCTTCCTGGAGGTAGTGTTCCGAGGTTGTAAACTAGAGTGGAATGTGCTGGGACAAGCCCCCAGAAGTTTATATCTCCTTACTTATGTTTGTTTTTTAAATTTATTTTCTACTTCTTATCGGAGTAAATTTGATTAGAGTGTTTTGATTGTCTGGCTGTACAGAATCTGCTCAATGATTCATACATATGTCTGTTCATCTTCGGAACCTGTTACCATGTATGTGATTACAGAATGTATATTTTGAAGGGGTTGGTGATTATATAATTCATATCATTTATATGTTATATGTTTATGTACATTTAACTTACATTAGTATATTCATGTTAACCCCATAGTCCTAATTTACCCATCCCCCCACCTTTCATTTTGGCTAACCATTAGTTTATTTGATAAGTCTGTGAGTGTCTTTTTCTGTGGAAATATGTTCATTGGTAGCAATCTTAGGATAACATGTATAAATGATATCATAGGACATTTGTCATACCCTTTTGACTTACTTATCGTTATATGATTATTTCTAGGCTCAACTGTAGTCCTGAAAACGGCATTGTTCATTTTTTTCCCGAGGCTACTATTCCATTCTGTCCATATACCACTTCTTCTTTTTCCCGTCATCTGTTTATGGACCTTTTTTTGCTTCCATGTCTTGGCTCTTTCAATACTGCTGCAGTGCACATTTGCCTGCCTCTGTCTTTCCGATTCTGGTGGTCTTAGGTTATAGGCCCAAAAGGTGCCCTGCCGCATCATATGGTAGCTCAATTTTTACCTTTTCAAGCACAGCTCCATTCAGTTTGCGTTAGTGCTGTTGCCACTTTACATCCCACCAGCAGCCAGAAGGTACACAGTTCTCTAAAACCCCCTCAGCATTTATCGTTTGTAGACTTTTTGCTGATGGTTATGACTGGTGTGAACTGAAACCTTTTTGAATTTGAATTTGCTTGTGGCTTATAATTCCTTATACTGAGCTTTAGGCATGTCCTTTTTTTTCTTTTCCTTTTTTTTTAAAGAGTGAGTACAACTTCCCTCCTCTTATTGACTTCTTGAAAAATTTCTCATATGTTGAATTTTCTTGCCTATTGCCTACGCCAGGGCATGTTTTGAGGGCCTGTGTCATTTAGAGCCCTGCAGTCCCTGTGACTATATAAGCAACCATTGGAACTGGGTTTAAAGCTGCTGTTGTGGGAAACAGCCACAAGGCGGCAGCATTATTACGTTCTCAACTCTTGTTACTAGGGCAACTGAGTCTTCCTGGAGGCAGTTTTCCAAGGTTGTAAATTAGAGTGGAATGTGCTGGGACAAGCCCCAGAAGTTTATGTCTCCTTACTTATGTTTGTTTTTTAAACTTAATTTATACTTCTTGTCCGAGTAAATTTGATTAGAGTGTTTTGATTGTCTGGCTGTACAGAATCTGCTCAATGATTCATACATATATCTGTTCATCTTCGGATCCTGTTACCATGTATGTGATCACAAAATATATATTTTCAAGGTATTGGTGATTATATAATTCATATAGTTTATCTGTTATATGTTTATATACATTTAACATACATTAGTATATGTATGTTAACCCCATAGTCCTAATTTACCCATCCTCCCACCTTTCATTTTGGCTAACCATTAGTTTCTTTGGTAAGTCTGTGAGTGTGTTTTTCTGTGGAAATATGTTCATTGGTAGCAATCTTAGGATAACATGTATAAATGATATCATAGGATGTTTGTCATACCCTTTTCACTTACTTAACCTTATATGATTATTTCTAGGCTCAACTGTAGTCCTGAAAACGGCATTGTTCATTTTTTTCGCGAGGCTACTATTACATTTGGTATGTATACCACTTCGTCTTTGTCCATTCATCTGTTTATGGACCTATTTTCTGCTTCCATGTCTTGGCTATTTCAATATTGCTGCAGTGCACATTTGCCTGCCTGTGTTTTTCAGATTCTGGTGGTCTTAGGTTATAGGCCCAAAAGGTGCCATGCCGCATTATATGGTAGCTCAATTTTTACCTTTTCAAGCAGCTCCATTCAGTTTTCGTTAGTGCTGTTACCACTTTACATCCCTCCAGCAGCTAGGAGGTATGAGTTGGCTAAAACCCATTCAGCATTTATAGTTTGTAGACTTTTTGCTTATGGCCATTTGACTGGTGTCAGCTGAAACCTTTTTGGAGGTTGGATACGCATTTGGCTAATAATTCCTTATACTGAGCTTTAGGCATATCCTTTTTCTTCTTTTCCTTTTTTTGTTAAAGTGTGAGTACAACTTCCCTCTTCATATTGACTACTTGAAAACTTTCTCATGTGTTGAATTATCTTTCCTATTCCCTACCCCAGTGCATTTTTGAGGGCAGGTGTCATTTAGAGCCCTGCAGTCCTTGTGACTATTAAGCAACCATTAGCACTGGGCTTAAAGCTGCTGCTGTGGGAAACAGCCACAAGGCGGCAGCATAATTACGTTCTCAACTCTTGTTACTAGGGCAGAAGAGTCTTCCTCGAGGTAGTGTTCCGAGGTTGTGAATTACAGTGGGATGTGCTGGGACAAGCCCCCAGAAGTTTATGTCTCCTTACCTATGTTTGTTTTTAAATTTAATTTCTATTTCTTATCGGAGTAAATTTGATTAGAGTGTTTTGATGGTCTGGCTGTACAGAATCTGCTCATTGATTCATATTTATGTTTCTTCATCTTCGGATCCTGTTACCATGTATGTGATTACAGAATATATATTGTAAAGGTATTCGTGATTATATAATTCATATACTTTATATGTTATATGTTTATATACATTTAACATACATTAGTATATGTATGTTAACCCCATAGTCCTAATTTACCCATCCTCCCACCTTTCCTTTTGGCTAACCATTAGTTTATTTGATAAGTCTGTGAGTGTCTTTTTCTGTGGAAATATGTTCATTGGTAGCAATTTTACGATAACATATATAAATGATATCATAGGATATTTGTCATATACCCTTTTCACTTACTTAACGTTATATGATTATTTCTAGGCTCAACTGTAGTCCTGAAAACGGCATTGTTCATTTTTTTCACGAGCCTACTATTCCATTCTGTCCATATACCACTTCGTCTTTGTCCATACATCTGTTTATGGACCTTTTTTTTTCCTTCCATGTCTTGGCTATTTCAATGTTGCTGCAGTGCACATTTGCCTGCCTCTGTCTTTCCGATTCTGGTGGTCTTAGGTTATAGGCCCAAAAGGTGCCCTGCCGCATCATATGGTAGCTCAATTTTTACCTTTTCAAGCAGCTCCATTCAGTTTGCGTTAGTGCTGTTGCCACTTTACATCCCACCAGCAACTAGAAGGTACACAGTTCTCTAAAACCCCTTCAGCATTTATAATTTGTAGACTTGTTGCTGATGGTCATGACTCTTGTGAGCTTAAACCTTTTTGAATTTGAATATGTATGTGGCTAATAATTCCTTATACTGAGCTTTAGGCATGTCCTTTTTTTTGTTTTCCTTTTTTTTAAAGAGTGAGTACAACTTCCCTCCTCTTATTGACTTCTTGAAAAATTTCTCATGTGTTGAATTTTCTTGCCTATTCCCTACCCCAGGGCATGTTTTGTGGGCCTGTGTCATTTACAGCCCTGCAGTCCTTGTGACTATATAACCAACCATTGGCACTGGGTTTAAAGCTGCTGTTGTGGGAAAGAGCCACAAGACGGCAGCATTATTACATTCTCAACTCTTGTTATTAGGGCAACGGAGTCTTCCTGGAGGTAGTGTTCCCAGGTTGTAAATTAGAGAGGAATGTCCTGGGACAAGCCCCCAGAAGTTTATGTCTCCTTACTTATGTTTGTTTTTTAAATTTAATTTCTATTTCTTATCGGAGTAAATTTGATTAGAGTGTTTTGATTGTCTGGCTGTACAGAATCTGCTCAATGATTCATACATACGTCTGTTCATCTTCGGATACTGTTACCATGTATGTGATCACAAAATGTATATTTTGAAGGTATTGGTGATGATATAATTCATGTAATTTATATGTTATATGTTTATATACATTTAACATACATTAGTATATGTATGTTAACCCCATAGTCCTAATTTACCCATCCTCCCACCTTTCATTTTGGCTAACCATTAGTTTATTTGATAAGTCTGTGAGTGTCTTTTTCTGTGGAAATATGTTCATTGGTAGCAATCTTAGGATAACATGTATAAATGAAATCATAGGCTGTTTGTCATACCCTTTTCACTTACTTAACCTTATATGATTATTTCAAGGCTCAACTGTAGTCCAGAAAACGGCATTGTTCATTTTTTTCCCGAGCTTACTATTCCATTCTGTCCATATACCACTTCTTCTTTTTCCATTCATATGTTTATGGACCTTTTTTTTTGCTTTCATGTCTTGGCTATTTCAATATTACTGCAGTGCACATTTGCCTGCCTCTGTCTTTCCGATCCTGGTGGTCTTCGTTTATAGGCTCAAAGGTGCCCTGCCGCATCATATGGTAGCTCAATTTTTACCTTGTAAAGCAGCTCCATTCAGTTCTTGTTAGTGCTTTTACCACTTTACATCCCACCAGCAGCTAGTAGGTATGAGTTGTCTAAAACCCATTCAGCATTTATAGTTTGTAGACTTTTTGCTAATGGCCATTTGACTGGTGTGAGCTGAAACCTTTTTGGAGGTTGGAAACGCATGTGGCTAATAATTCCTTATACTGAGCTTTAACCATATCCTTTTTCTTCGTTTCCTTTTTTTGTTAAAGAGTAGGTACAACTTCCCTCCTCTCTTGACTTCTTGAAAAATTTCTCATGTGTTGAATTTTCCTGCCTATTCCCTACCCCAGGGCATTTTTTGAGGGCAGGTGTCATTTAGAGCCCTGCATTCCTTGGGACTATTAAGCAACCATTAGCAGTGGGTTTAAAGCTGCTCTTGTGCGAAACAGCCACAAGGCGGCAGCATTATTACGTTCTCAACTCTTGTTACTTGGGCAAAAGAGTCTTCCTGGAGGTAGGGTTCCGAGGTTGTAAATTAGAGTGGAATGTGCAGGGACAAGCCCCGAGAAGTTTATGTCTCCTTACTTATGTTTGTTTTTTAAATTTAGTTTCTATTTCTTATCGGAGTAAATTTGATTAGAGTGTGTTGATTGTCTGGCTGTACAGAATCTGCTCAATGATTCATACTTATGTCTGTTCACCTTTGGACCCTGTTACCATGTATGTGATTACAGAATGTATATTTTAAAGGTATTGGTGATTATATAATTCATATAATTTATCTGTTATATGTTTATATACATTTAACATACATTAGTATATGTATTTTAACCCCATAGTCCTAATTTACCCATCCTCCCACCTTTCCTTTTGGCTAACCATTAGTTTACTTGATAAGTCTGTGAGTGTATTTTTCTGTGGAAATATGTTCTTTGGTAGCAATCTTAGGATAACATGTATAAATGATATCATAGGATATTTGTCATACCCTTTTGACTTACTTAACCTTATATGATTATTTGTAGGCTCAACTGTAGTCGTGAAAACGGCATTGTTCCTTTTTTTCCCGAGGCTACTATTCCATTTGGTACGTATACCACTTCATCTTTGTCCATTCATTTGTTTATGGAACTTTTTTTTGCTTCCATGTCTTGGCTATTTCAATATTGTTGCAGTGCATATTTGCCTGCATCTGTCTTTCCGATTTTGGTGGTTTTATATTATAGGCCCAAAAGGTGCCCTGCTGCATCATTTGTTAACTCAATTTTTACCTTTTCAAGCAGCTCCATTCAGTTTTCGTTAGTGCTCTTACCACTTTACATCCCACCGGCACCAAGAAGGTACACAGTTCTCTAAAACCCCTTCAGCATTTATAGTTTGTAGACTTTTTGCTGCTGGTCATGACTGGTGTGAGCTGAAACCTTATTGAATTTGAATTTGCATATGGCTAATAATTTCCTTTACTGAGCTTTAGGCATGCCCTTTTTTTCTTTTCCTTTTTTTTTAAAGAGTGAGTACAACCTCCCTCCTCTTATTGACTTCTTGAAAAATTTCTCATGTGTTGAATTTTCTTGCCTATTCCCTACCCCAGGGCATTTTTTGAGGGCCTGTGTCATTCACAGCCCTGCAGTCCTTGTGAGTCTATAAGCAACCATTGGCACTGGGTTTAAAGCTGCTGTTGTGGGAAATAGCCACAAGGCAGCAGCATTATTACGTTCTCAACACTTGTTACTAGGGCAGCAGAGTCTTCCTGGAGGTAGTGTTCCGAGGTTGTAAACTAGAGTGGAATGTGCTGGGACAAGCCCCCAGAAGTTTATATCTCCTTACTTATGTTTGTTTTTTAAATATATTTTCTACTTCTTATCGGAGTAAATTTGATTAGAGTGTTTTGATTGTCTGGCTGTACAGAATCTGCTCAATGATTCATACATATGTCTGTTCATCTTCGGATCCTGTTACCATGTATGTGATTACAGAATGTATATTTTGAAGGGATTAGTGATTATATAATTCATATCATTTATATGTTATATGTTTATGTACATTTAACTTACATTAGTATATTTATGTTAACCCCATAGTTCTAATTTACCCATCCCCCCACCCTTCATTTTGGCTAACCATTAGTTTATTTGATAAGTCTGTGAGTGTCTTTTTCTGTGGAAATATGTTCATTGGTAGCAATCTTAGGATAACATGTATAAATGATATCATAGGACATTTGTCATACCCTTTTGACTTACTTATCGTTATATGATTAGTTCTAGGCTCAACTGTAGTCCTGAAAACGGTATTGTTCATTTTTTTCCCGAGGCTACTATTCCATTCTGTCCATATACCACTTCTTCTTTTTCCCGTCATCTGTTTATGGACCTTTTTTTTGCTTCCATGTCTTGGCTCTTTCAATATTGCTGCAGTGCACATTTGCCTGCCTCTGTCTTTCCTATTCTGGTGGTCTTAGGTTATAGGCCCAAAAGGTGCCCTGCCGCATCATATGGTAGCTCAATTTTTACCTTTTCAAGCACAGCTCCATTCAGTTTGCGTTAGTGCTGTTGCCACTTTACATCCCACCAGCAGCCAGAAGGTACACAATTCTCTAAAACCCCCTCAGCATTTATCGTTTGTAGACTTTTTGCTGATGGTTATGACTGGTGTGAACTGAAACCTTTTTGAATTTGAATTTGCTTGTGGCTTATAATTCCTTATACTGAGCTTTAGGCATGTCCTTTTTTTTCTTTTCCTTTTTTTTAAAGAGTGAGTACAACTTCCCTCCTCTTATTGACTTCTTGAAAAATTTCTCATATGTTGAATTTTCTTGCCTATTGCCTACGCCAGGGCATGTTTTGAGGGCCTGTGTCATTTAGAGCCCTGCAGTCCTTGTGACTATATAAGCAACCATTGGCACTGGGTTTAAAGCTGCTGTTGTGGGAAACAGCCACAAGGCGGCAGCATTATTTCGTTCTCAACTCTTGTTACTAGGGCAACTGAGTCTACCTTGAGGCAGTTTTCCAAGGTTGTAAATTAGAGTAGAATGTGCTGGGACAAGCCCCAGAAGTTTATGTCTCCTTACTTATGTTTGTTTTTTAAACTTAATTTATATTTCTTGTCGGAGTAAATTTGATTAGAGTGTTTTGATTGTCTGGCTGTACAGAATCTGCTCAATGATTCATACATACGTCTGTTCATCTTCGGATACTGTTACCATGTATGTGATCACAAAATGTATATTTTGAAGGTATTGGTGATGATATAATTCATGTAATTTATATGTTATATGTTTATATACATTTAACATACATTAGTATATGTATGTTAACCCCATAGTCCTAATTTACCCATCCTCCCACCTTTCATTTTGGCTAACCATTAGTTTATTTGATAAGTCTGTGAGTGTCTTTTTCTGTGGAAATATGTTCATTGGTAGCAATCTTAGGATAACATGTATAAATGATATCATAGGCTGTTTGTCATACCCTTTTCACTTACTTAACCTTATATGATTATTTCAAGGCTCAACTGTAGTCCAGAAAACGGCATTGTTCATTTTTTTCCCGAGCTTACTATTCCATTCTGTCCATATACCACTTCTTCTTTTTCCATTCATATGTTTATGGACCTTTTTTTTTGCTTTCATGTCTTGGCTATTTCAATATTACTGCAGTGCACATTTGCCTGCCTCTGTCTTTCCGATCCTGGTGGTCTTCGTTTATAGGCTCAAAGGTGCCCTGCCGCATCATATGGTAGCTCAATTTTTACCTTGTAAAGCAGCTCCATTCAGTTCTTGTTAGTGCTTTTACCACTTTACATCCCACCAGCAGCTAGTAGGTATGAGTTGTCTAAAACCCATTCAGCATTTATAGTTTGTAGACTTTTTGCTAATGGCCATTTGACTGGTGTGAGCTGAAACCTTTTTGGAGGTTGGAAACGCATGTGGCTAATAATTCCTTATACTGAGCTTTAACCATATCCTTTTTCTTCGTTTCCTTTTTTTGTTAAAGAGTAGGTACAACTTCCCTCCTCTCTTGACTTCTTGAAAAATTTCTCATGTGTTGAATTTTCCTGCCTATTCCCTACCCCAGGGCATTTTTTGAGGGCAGGTGTCATTTAGAGCCCTGCATTCCTTGGGACTATTAAGCAACCATTAGCAGTGGGTTTAAAGCTGCTCTTGTGCGAAACAGCCACAAGGCGGCAGCATTATTACGTTCTCAACTCTTGTTACTTGGGCAAAAGAGTCTTCCTGGAGGTAGGGTTCCGAGGTTGTAAATTAGAGTGGAATGTGCAGGGACAAGCCCCCAGAAGTTTATGTCTCCTTACTTATGTTTGTTTTTTAAATTTAGTTTCTATTTCTTATCGGAGTAAATTTGATTAGAGTGTGTTGATTGTCTGGCTGTACAGAATCTGCTCAATGATTCATACTTATGTCTGTTCACCTTTGGACCCTGTTACCATGTATGTGATTACAGAATGTATATTTTAAAGGTATTGGTGATTATATAATTCATATAATTTATCTGTTATATGTTTATATACATTTAACATACATTAGTATATGTATATTAACCCCATAGTCCTAATTTACCCATCCTCCCACCTTTCCTTTTGGCTAACCATTAGTTTACTTGATAAGTCTGTGAGTGTCTTTTTCTGTGGAAATATGTTCTTTGGTAGCAATCTTAGGATAACATGTATAAATGATATCATAGGATGTTTGTCATACCCTTTTGACTTACTTAACCTTATATGATTATTTGTAGGCTCAACTGTAGTCGTGAAAACGGCATTGTTCCTTTTTTTCCCGAGGCTACTATTCCATTTGGTACGTATACCACTTCGTCTTTGTCCAGTCATCTGTTTATGGACCTTTTTTTTGCTTCCATGTCTTGGCTATTTCAATATTGTTGCAGTGCATATTTGCCTGCATCTGTCTTTCCGATTTTGGTGGTTTTATATTATAGGCCCAAAAGGTGCCCTGCCGCATCATATGTTAACTCAATTTTTACCTTTTCAAGCAGCTCCATTCAGTTTTCGTTAGTGCTCTTACCACTTTACATCCCACCGGCACCAAGAAGGTACACAGTTCTCTAAAACCCCTTCAGCATTTATAGTTTGTAGACTTTTTGCTGCTGGTCATGACTGGTGTGAGCTGAAACCTTATTGAATTTGAATTTGCATATGGCTAATAATTTCCTTTACTGAGCTTTAGGCATGCCCTTTTTTTCTTTTCCTTTTTTTTTAAAGAGTGAGTACAACCTCCCTCCTCTTATTGACTTCTTGAAAAATTTCTCATGTGTTGAATTTTCTTGCCTATTCCCTACCCCAGGGCATTTTTTGAGGGCCTGTGTCATTTACAGCCCTGCAGTCCTTGTGAGTCTATAAGCAACCATTGGCACTGGGTTTAAAGCGGCTGTTGTGGGAAATAGCCACAAGGCAGCAGCATTATTACGTTCTCAACACTTGTTACTAGGGCAGCAGAGTCTTCCTGGAGGTAGTGTTCCGAGGTTGTAAACTAGAGTGGAATGTGCTGGGACAAGCCCCCAGAAGTTTATATCTCCTTACTTATGTTTGTTTTTTAAATTTATTTTCTACTTCTTATCGGAGTAAATTTGATTAGAGTGTTTTGATTGTCTGGCTGTACAGAATCTGCTCAATGATTCATACATATGTCTGTTCATCTTCGGAACCTGTTACCATGTATGTGATTACAGAATGTATATTTTGAAGGGATTGGTGATTATATAATTCATATCATTTATATGTTATATGTTTATGTACATTTAACTTACATTAGTATATTCATGTTAACCCCATAGTCCTAATTTACCCATCCCCCCACCTTTCATTTTGGCTAACCATTAGTTTATTTGATAAGTCTGTGAGTGTCTTTTTCTGTGGAAATATGTTCATTGGTAGCAATCTTAGGATAACATGTATAAATGATATCATAGGACATTTGTCATACCCTTTTGACTTACTTATCGTTATATGATTAGTTCTAGGCTCAACTGTAGTCCTGAAAACGGCATTGTTCATTTTTTTCCCGAGGCTACTATTCCATTCTGTCCGTATACCACTTCTTCTTTTTCCCGTCATCTGTTTATGGACCTTTTTTTGCTTCCATGTCTTGGCTCTTTCAATATTGCTGCAGTGCACATTTGCCTGCCTCTGTCTTTCCGATTCTGGTGGTCTTAGGTTATAGGCCCAAAAGGTGCCCTGCCGCATCATATGGTAGCTCAATTTTTACCTTTTCAAGCACAGCTCCATTCAGTTTGCGTTAGTGCTGTTGCCACTTTACATCCCACCAGCAGCCAGAAGGTACACAGTTCTCTAAAACCCCCTCAGCATTTATCGTTTGTAGACTTTTTGCTGATGGTTATGACTGGTGTGAACTGAAACCTTTTTGAATTTGAATTTGCTTGTGGCTTATAATTCCTTATACTGAGCTTTAGGCATGTCCTTTTTTTTCTTTTCCTTTTTTTTTAAAGAGTGAGTACAACTTCCCTCCTCTTATTGACTTCTTGAAAAATTTCTCATATGTTGAATTTTCTTGCCTATTGCCTACGCCAGGGCATGTTTTGAGGGCCTGTGTCATTTAGAGCCCTGCAGTCCTTGTGACTATATAAGCAACCATTGGCACTGGGTTTAAAGCTGCTGTTGTGGGAAACAGCCACAAGGCGGCAGCATTATTACGTTCTCAACTCTTGTTACTAGGGCAACTGAGTCTTCCTGGAGGCAGTTTTCCAAGGTTGTAAATTAGAGTGGAATGTGCTGGGACAAGCCCCAGAAGTTTATGTCTCCTTACTTATGTTTGTTTTTTAAACTTAATTTATACTTCTTGTCGGAGTAAATTTGATTAGAGTGTTTTGATTGTCTGGCTGTACAGAATCTGCTCAATGATTCATACATATGTCTGTTCATCTTCGGATCCTGTTACCATGTATGTGATCACAAAATATATATTTTCAAGGTATTGGTGATTATATAATTCATATAGTTTATCTGTTATATGTTTATATACATTTAACATACATTAGTATATGTATGTTAACCCCATAGTCCTAATTTACCCATCCTCCCACCTTTCATTTTGGCTAACCATTAGTTTCTTTGGTAAGTCTGTGAGTGTGTTTTTCTGTGGAAATATGTTCATTGGTAGCAATCTTAGGATAACATGTATAAATGATATCATAGGATGTTTGTCATACCCTTTTCACTTACTTAACCTTATATGATTATTTCTAGGCTCAACTGTAGTCCTGAAAACGGCATTGTTCATTTTTTTCACGAGGCTACTATTACATTTGGTACGTATACCACTTCGTCTTTGTCCATTCATCTGTTTATGGACCTATTTTCTGCTTCCATGTCTTGGCTATTTCAATATTGCTGCAGTGCACATTGGCCTGCCTGTGTTTTCCAGATTCTGGTGGTCTTAGGTTATAGGCCCAAAAGGTGCCATGCCGCATCATATGGTAGCTCAATTTTTACCTTTTCAAGCATCTCCATTCAGTTTGCATTAGTGTTGTTACCACGTTACATCCCAGCAGCAGCTTGAAGGTACACAGTTCTCTAAAACCCCTTCAGCATTTATCGTTTGTAGACTTTTTGCTGATGGTTATGACTGGTGTGAGCTGAAACCTTTTTGAATTTGAATTTGCATGTGGCTAATAATTCCTTATACTGAGCTTTAGGCATGTCCTTTTTTTGTTTTCCTTTTTTTTAAAGAGTGAGTACAACTTCCCTCCTCTTATTGACTTCTTGAAAAATTTCTCATGTGTTGAATTTTCTTGCCTATTCCCTACCCCAGGGCATGTTTTGTGGGCCTGTGTCATTTACAGCCCTGCAGTCCTTGTGACTATATAACCAACCATTGGCACTGGGTTTAAAGCTGCTGTTGTGGGAAAGAGCCACAAGACGGCAGCATTATTACATTCTCAACTCTTGTTATTAGGGCAACAGAGTCTTCCTGGAGGTAGTGTTCCCAGGTTGTAAATTAGAGAGGAATGTCCTGGGACAAGCCCCCAGAAGTTTATGTCTCCTTACTTATGTTTGTTTTTTAAATTTAATTTCTATTTCTTATCGGAGTAAATTTGATTAGAGTGTTTTGATTGTCTGGCTGTACAGAATCTGCTCAATGATTCATACATACGTCTGTTCATCTTCGGATACTGTTACCATGTATGTGATCACAAAATGTATATTTTGAAGGTATTGGTGATGATATAATTCATGTAATTTATATGTTATATGTTTATATACATTTAACATACATTAGTATATGTATGTTAACCCCATAGTCCTAATTTACCCATCCTCCCACCTTTCATTTTGGCTAACCATTAGTTTATTTGATAAGTCTGTGAGTGTCTTTTTCTGTGGAAATATGTTCATTGGTAGCAATTTTACGATAACATATATAAATGACATCATAGGATATTTGTCATACCCTTTTCACTTACTTAACGTTATATGATTATTTCTAGGCTCAACTGTAGTCCTGAAAACGGCATTGTTCATTTTTTTCACGAGCCTACTATTCCATTCTGTCCATATACCACTTCGTCTTTGTCCATACATCTGTTTATGGACCTTTTTTTTTCCTTCCATGTCTTGGCTATTTCAATGTTGCTGCAGTGCACATTTGCCTGCCTCTGTCTTTCCGATTCTGGTGGTCTTAGGTTATAGGCCCAAAAGGTGCCCTGCCGCATCATATGGTAGCTCAATTTTTACCTTTTCAAGCAGCTCCATTCAGTTTGCGTTAGTGCTGTTGCCACTTTACATCCCACCAGCAACTAGAAGGTACACAGTTCTCTAAAACCCCTTCAGCATTTATAGTTTGTAGACTTTTTGCTGATGGTCATGACTCGTGTGAGCTTAAACCTTTTTGAATTTGAATATGTATGTGGCTAATAATTCCTTATACTGAGCTTTAGGCATGTCCTTTTTTTTCTTTTCCTTTTTTTTAAAGAGTGAGTACAACTTCCCTTCTCTTATTGACTTTTTGAAAAATTTCTCATGTGTTGAATTTTCTTGCCTATTCCCTACCCCAGGGCATGTTTTGTGGGCCTGTGTCATTTACAGCCCTGCAGTCCTTGTGACTATATAACCAACCATTGGCACTGGGTTTAAAGCTGCTGTTGTGGGAAAGAGCCACAAGACGGCAGCATTATTACATTCTCAACTCTTGTTATTAGGGCAACAGAGTCTTCCTGGAGGTAGTGTTCCCAGGTTGTAAATTAGAGAGGAATGTCCTGGGACAAGCCCCCAGAAGTTTATGTCTCCTTACTTATGTTTGTTTTTTAAATTTAATTTCTATTTCTTATCGGAGTAAATTTGATTAGAGTGTTTTGATTGTCTGGCTGTACAGAATCTGCTCAATGATTCATACATACGTCTGTTCATCTTCGGATACTGTTACCATGCATGTGATCACAAAATGTATATTTTGAAGGTATTGGTGATGATATAATTCATGTAATTTATATGTTATATGTTTATATACATTTAACATACATTAGTATATGTATGTTAACCCCATAGTCCTAATTTACCCATCCTCCCACCTTTCATTTTGGCTAACCATTAGTTTATTTGATAAGTCTGTGAGTGTCTTTTTCTGTGGAAATATGTTCATTGGTAGCAATCTTAGGATAACATGTATAAATGATATCATAGGCTGTTTGTCATACCCTTTTCACTTACTTAACCTTATATGATTATTTCAAGGCTCAGCTGTAGTCCAGGAAACGGCATTGTTCATTTTTTTCCCGAGCTTACTATTCCATTCTGTCCATATACCACTTCTTCTTTTTCCATTCATATGTTTATGGACCTTTTTTTTGCTTTCATGTCTTGGCTATTTCAATATTACTGCAGTGCACATTTTCCTGCCTCTGTCTTTCCGATCCTGGTGGTCTTCGTTTATAGGCTCAAAGGTGCCCTGCCGCATCATATGGTAGCTCAATTTTTACCTTGTAAAGCAGCCCCATTCAGTTCTTGTTAGTGCTTTTACCACTTTACATCCCACCAGCAGCTAGTAGGTATGAGTTGTCTAAAACCCATTCAGCATTTATAGTTTGTAGACTTTTTGCTAATGGCCATTTGACTGGTGTGAGCTGAAACCTTTTTGGAGGTTGGAAACGCATGTGGCTAATAATTCCTTATACTGAGCTTTAACCATATCCTTTTTCTTCGTTTCCTTTTTTTGTTAAAGAGTAGGTACAACTTCCCTCCTCTCTTGACTTCTTGAAAAATTTCTCATGTGTTGAATTTTCCTGCCTATTCCCTACCCCAGGGCATTTTTTGAGGGCAGGTGTCATTTAGAGCCCTGCATTCCTTGGGACTATTAAGCAACCATTAGCAGTGGGTTTAAAGCTGCTCTTGTGCGAAACAGCCACAAGGCGGCAGCATTATTACGTTCTCAACTCTTGTTACTTGGGCAAAAGAGTCTTCCTGGAGGTAGGGTTCCGAGGTTGTAAATTAGAGTGGAATGTGCAGGGACAAGCCCCCAGAAGTTTATGTCTCCTTACTTATGTTTGTTTTTTAAATTTAGTTTCTATTTCTTATCGGAGTAAATTTGATTAGAGTGTGTTGATTGTCTGGCTGTACAGAATCTGCTCAATGATTCATACTTATGTCTGTTCACCTTTGGACCCTGTTACCATGTATGTGATTACAGAATGTATATTTTAAAGGTATTGGTGATTATATAATTCATATAATTTATCTGTTATATGTTTATATACATTTAACATACATTAGTATATGTATATTAACCCCATAGTCCTAATTTACCCATCCTCCCACCTTTCCTTTTGGCTAACCATTAGTTTACTTGATAAGTCTGTGAGTGTCTTTTTCTGTGGAAATATGTTCTTTGGTAGCAATCTTAGGATAACATGTGTAAATGATATCATAGGATGTTTGTCATACCCTTTTGACTTACTTAACCTTATATGATTATTTGTAGGCTCAACTGTAGTCGTGAAAACGGCATTGTTCCTTTTTTTCCCGAGGCTACTATTCCATTTGGTACGTATACCACTTCGTCTTTGTCCAGTCATCTGTTTATGGACCTTTTTTTTGCTTCCATGTCTTGGCTATTTCAATATTGTTGCAGTGCATATTTGCCTGCATCTGTCTTTCCGATTTTGGTGGTTTTATATTATAGGCCCAAAAGGTGCCCTGCCGCATCATATGTTAACTCAATTTTTATCTTTTCAAGCAGCTCCATTCAGTTTTCGTTAGTGCTCTTACCACTTTACATCCCACCGGCACCAAGAAGGTACACAGTTCTCTAAAACCCCTTCAGCATTTATAGTTTGTAGACTTTTTGCTGCTGGTCATGACTGGTGTGAGCTGAAACCTTATTGAATTTGAATTTGCATATGGCTAATAATTTCCTTTACTGAGCTTTAGGCATGCCCTTTTTTTCTTTTCCTTTTTTTTTAAAGAGTGAGTACAACCTCCCTCCTCTTATTGACTTCTTGAAAAATTTCTCATGTGTTGAATTTTCTTGCCTATTCCCTACCCCAGGGCATTTTTTGAGGGCCTGTGTCATTTACAGCCCTGCAGTCCTTGTGAGTCTATAAGCAACCATTGGCACTGGGTTTAAAGCGGCTGTTGTGGGAAATAGCCACAAGGCAGCAGCATTATTACGTTCTCAACACTTGTTACTAGGGCAGCAGAGTCTTCCTGGAGGTAGTGTTCCGAGGTTGTAAACTAGAGTGGAATGTGCTGGGACAAGCCCCCAGAAGTTTATATCTCCTTACTTATGTTTGTTTTTTAAATTTATTTTCTACTTCTTATCGGAGTAAATTTGATTAGAGTGTTTTGATTGTCTGGCTGTACAGAATCTGCTCAATGATTCATACATATGTCTGTTCATCTTCGGAACCTGTTACCATGTATGTGATTACAGAATGTATATTTTGAAGGGATTGGTGATTATATAATTCATATCATTTATATGTTATATGTTTATGTACATTTAACTTACATTAGTATATTCATGTTAACCCCATAGTCCTAATTTACCCATCCCCCCACCTTTCATTTTGGCTAACCATTAGTTTATTTGATAAGTCTGTGAGTGTCTTTTTCTGTGGAAATATGTTCATTGGTAGCAATCTTAGGATAACATGTATAAATGATATCATAGGACATTTGTCATACCCTTTTGACTTACTTATCGTTATATGATTATTTCTAGGCTCAACTGTAGTCCTGAAAACGGCATTGTTCATTTTTTTCCCGAGGCTACTATTCCATTCTGTCCGTATACCACTTCTTCTTTTTCCCGTCATCTGTTTATGGACCTTTTTTTGCTTCCATGTCTTGGCTCTTTCAATATTGCTGCAGTGCACATTTGCCTGCCTCTGTCTTTCCGATTCTGGTGGTCTTAGGTTATAGGCCCAAAAAGTGCCCTGCCGCATCATATGGTAGCTCAATTTTTACCTTTTCAAGCACAGCTCCATTCAGTTTGCGTTAGTGCTGTTGCCACTTTACATCCCACCAGCAGCCAGAAGGTACACAGTTCTCTAAAACCCCCTCAGCATTTATCGTTTGTAGACTTTTTGCTGATGGTTATGACTGGTGTGAACTGAAACCTTTTTGAATTTGAATTTGCTTGTGGCTTATAATTCCTTATACTGAGCTTTAGGCATGTCCTTTTTTTTCTTTTCCTTTTTTTTTAAAGAGTGAGTACAACTTCCCTCCTTTTATTGACTTCTTGAAAAATTTCTCATATGTTGAATTTTCTTGCCTATTGCCTACGCCAGGGCATGTTTTGAGGGCCTGTGTCATTTAGAGCCCTGCAGTCCTTGTGACTATATAAGCAACCATTGGCACTGGGTTTAAAGCTGCTGTTGTGGGAAACAGCCACAAGGCGGCAGCATTATTACGTTCTCAACTCTTGTTACTAGGGCAACTGAGTCTTCCTGGAGGCAGTTTTCCAAGGTTGTAAATTAGAGTGGAATGTGCTGGGACAAGCCCCAGAAGTTTATGTCTCCTTACTTATGTTTGTTTTTTAAACTTAATTTATACTTCTTGTCGGAGTAAATTTGATTAGAGTGTTTTGATTGTCTGGCTGTACAGAATCTGCTCAATGATTCATACATATGTCTGTTCATCTTCGGATCCTGTTACCATGTATGTGATCACAAAATATATATTTTGAAGGTATTGGTGATTATATAATTCATATAGTTTATCTGTTATATGTTTATATACATTTAACATACATTAGTATATGTATGTTAACCCCATAGTCCTAATTTACCCATCCTCCCACCTTTCATTTTGGCTAACCATTAGTTTCTTTGGTAAGTCTGTGAGTGTGTTTTTCTGTGGAAATATGTTCATTGGTAGCAATCTTAGGATAACATGTATAAATGATATCATAGGATGTTTGTCATACCCTTTTCCCTTACTTATTAACCTTATATGATTATTTCTAGGCTCAACTGTAGTCCTGAAAACGGCATTGTTCATTTTTTTCGCGAGGCTACTATTACATTTGGTACGTATACCACTTCGTCTTTGTCCATTCATCTGTTTATGGACCTATTTTCTGCTTCCATGTCTTGGCTATTTCAATATTGCTGCAGTGCACATTGGCCTGCCTGTGTTTTTCAGATTCTGGTGGTCTTAGGTTATAGGCCCAAAAGGTGCCATGCCGCATCATATGGTAGCTCAATTTTTACCTTTTCAAGCATCTCCATTCAGTTTGCATTAGTGTTGTTACCACGTTACATCCCAGCAGCAGCTTGAAGGTACACAGTTCTCTAAAACCCCTTCAGCATTTATCGTTTGTAGACATTTTGCTGATGGTTATGACTGGTGTGAGCTGAAACCTTTTTGAATTTGAATTTGCATGTGGCTAATAATTCCTTATACTGAGCTTTAGGCATGTCCTTTTTTTGTTTTCCTTTTTTTTAAAGAGTGAGTACAACTTCCCTCCTCTTATTGACTTCTTGAAAAATTTCTCATGTGTTGAATTTTCTTGCCTATTCCCTACCCCAGGGCATTTCTTGAGGGCCTGTGTCATTTACAGCCCTGCAGTCCTTGTGACTATGTAGGCAACCATTGGCACTGGGTTTAAAGCTGCTGCTGTGGGAAACAGCCACATGGCGGCAGCATTATTATGTCCTCAACTCTTGTTAATGGGGCAAAAGACTCTTCCTGGAGGTAGTGTTCCAAGGTTGGAAATTAGAGTGGAATGTGCTGGGACAAGCCCCCAGAAGTTTATCTCTCCTTACTTATGTTTGTTTTTTAAATTTAATTTCTATTTCTTATCGGAGTAAATCTGATTAGAGTGTTTTGATTTTCTGGCTGTACAGAATCTGCTCATTGATTCATATTTATGTTTCTTCATCTTCGGATCCTGTTACCATGTATGTGATTACAGAATATATATTTTAAAGGTATTCGTGATTATATAATTCATATACTTTATATGTTATATGTTTATATACATTTAACATACATTAGTATATGTATGTTAACCCCATAGTCCTAATTTACCCATCCTCCCACCTTTCATTTTGGCTAACCATTAGTTTATTTGATAAGTCTGTGAGTGTCTTTTTCTGTGGAAATATGTTCATTGGTAGCAATTTTACGATAACATATATAAATGACATCATAGGATATTTGTCATACCCTTTTCACTTACTTAACGTTATATGATTATTTCTAGGCTCAACTGTAGTCCTGAAAACGGCATTGTTCATTTTTTTCACGAGCCTACTCTTCCATTCTGTCCATATACCACTTCGTCTTTGTCCATACATCTGTTTATGGACCTTTTTTTTTCCTTCCATGTCTTGGCTATTTCAATGTTGCTGCAGTGCACATTTGCCTGCCTCTGTCTTTCCGATTCTGGTGGTCTTAGGTTATAGGCCCAAAAGGTGCCCTGCCGCATCATATGGTAGCTCAATTTTTACCTTTTCAAGCAGCTCCATTCAGTTTGCGTTAGTGCTGTTGCCACTTTACATCCCACCAGCAACTAGAAGGTACACAGTTCTCTAAAACCCCTTCAGCATTTATAGTTTGTAGACTTTTTGCTGATGGTCATGACTCTTGTGAGCTTAAACCTTTTTGAATTTGAATATGTATGTGGCTAATAATTCCTTATACTGAGCTTTAGGCATGTCCTTTTTTTTTGTTTTCCTTTTTTTTAAAGAGTGAGTACAACTTCCCTCCTCTTATTGACTTCTTGAAAAATTTCTCATGTGTTGAATTTTCTTGCCTATTCCCTACCCCAGGGCATGTTTTGTGGGCCTGTGTCATTTACAGCCCTGCAGTCCTTGTGACTATATAACCAACCATTGGCACTGGGTTTAAAGCTGCTGTTGTGGGAAAGAGCCACAAGACGGCAGCATTATTACATTCTCAACTCTTGTTATTAGGGCAACAGAGTCTTCCTGGAGGTAGTGTTCCCAGGTTGTAAATTAGAGAGGAATGTCCTGGGACAAGCCCCCAGAAGTTTATGTCTCCTTACTTATGTTTGTTTTTTAAATTTAATTTCTATTTCTTATCGGAGTAAATTTGATTAGAGTGTTTTGATTGTCTGGCTGTATAGAATCTGCTCAATGATTCATACATACGTCTGTTCATCTTCGGATACTGTTACCATGTATGTGATCACAAAATGTATATTTTGAAGGTATTGGTGATGATATAATTCATGTAATTTATATGTTATATGTTTATATACATTTAACATACATTAGTATATGTATGTTAACCCCATAGTCCTAATTTACCCATCCTCCCACCTTTCATATTGGCTAACCATTAGTTTATTTGATAAGTCTGTGAGTGTCTTTTTCTGTGGAAATATGTTCATTGGTAGCAATCTTAGGATAACATGTATAAATGATATCATAGGCTGTTTGTCATACCCTTTTCACTTACTTAACCTTATATGATTATTTCAAGGCTCAACTGTAGTCCAGAAAACGGCATTGTTCATTTTTTTCCCGAGCTTACTATTCCATTCTGTCCATATACCACTTCTTCTTTTTCCATTCATATGTTTATGGACCTTTTTTTTTGCTTTCATGTCTTGGCTATTTCAATATTACTGCAGTGCACATTTGCCTGCCTCTGTCTTTCCGATCCTGGTGGTCTTCGTTTATAGGCTCAAAGGTGCCCTGCCGCATCATATGGTAGCTCAATTTTTACCTTGTAAAGCAGCTCCATTCAGTTCTTGTTAGTGCTTTTACCACTTTACATCCCACCAGCAGCTAGTAGGTATGAGTTGTCTAAAACCCATTCAGCATTTATAGTTTGTAGACTTTTTGCTAATGGCCATTTGACTGGTGTGAGCTGAAACCTTTTTGGAGGTTGGAAACGCATGTGGCTAATAATTCCTTATACTGAGCTTTAACCATATCCTTTTTCTTCGTTTCCTTTTTTTGTTAAAGAGTAGGTACAACTTCCCTCCTCTCTTGACTTCTTGAAAAATTTCTCATGTGTTGAATTTTCCTGCCTATTCCCTACCCCAGGGCATTTTTTGAGGGCAGGTGTCATTTAGAGCCCTGCATTCCTTGGGACTATTAAGCAACCATTAGCAGTGGGTTTAAAGCTGCTCTTGTGCGAAACAGCCACAAGGCGGCAGCATTATTACGTTCTCAACTCTTGTTACTTGGGCAAAAGAGTCTTCCTGGAGGTAGGGTTCCGAGGTTGTAAATTAGAGTGGAATGTGCAGGGACAAGCCCCCAGAAGTTTATGTCTCCTTACTTATGTTTGTTTTTTAAATTTAGTTTCTATTTCTTATCGGAGTAAATTTGATTAGAGTGTGTTGATTGTCTGGCTGTACAGAATCTGCTCAATGATTCATACTTATGTCTGTTCACCTTTGGACCCTGTTACCATGTATGTGATTACAGAATGCATATTTTAAAGGTATTGGTGATTATATAATTCATATAATTTATCTGTTATATGTTTATATACATTTAACATACATAAGTATATGTATATTAACCCCATAGTCCTAATTTACCCATCCTCCCACCTTTCCTTTTGGCTAACCATTAGTTTACTTGATAAGTCTGTGAGTGTCTTTTTCTGTGGAAATATGTTCTTTGGTAGCAATCTTAGGATAACATGTATAAATGACATCATAGGATATTTGTCATACCCTTTTGACTTACTTAACCTTATATGATTATTTGTAGGCTCAACTGTAGTCGTGAAAACGGCATTGTTCCTTTTTTTCCCGAGGCTACTATTCCATTTGGTACGTATACCACTTCATCTTTGTCCATTCATCTGTTTATGGACCTTTTTTTTGCTTCCATGTCTTGGCTATTTCAATATTGTTGCAGTGCATATGTGCCTGCATCTGTCTTTCCGATTTTGGTGGTTTTATATTATAGGCCCAAAAGGTGCCCTGCCGCATCATTTGTTAACTCAATTTTTACCTTTTCAAGCAGCTCCATTCAGTTTTCGTTAGTGCTCTTACCACTTTACATCCCACCGGCACCAAGAAGGTACACAGTTCTCTAAAACCCCTTCAGCATTTATAGTTTGTAGACTTTTTGCTGCTGGTCATGACTGGTGTGAGCTGAAACCTTATTGAATTTGAATTTGCATATGGCTAATAATTTCCTTTACTGAGCTTTAGGCATGCCCTTTTTTTCTTTTCCTTTTTTTTTGAAGAGTGAGTACAACCTCCCTCCTCTTATTGACTTCTTGAAAAATTTCTCATGTGTTGAATTTTCTTGCCTATTCCTTACCCCAGGGCATTTTTTGAGGGCCTGTGTCATTTACAGCCCTGCAGTTCTTGTGAGTCTATAAGCAACCATTGGCACTGGGTTTAAAGCTGCTGTTGTGGGAAATAGCCACAAGGCAGCAGCATTATTACGTTCTCAACACTTGTTACTAGGGCAGCAGAGTCTTCCTGGAGGTAGTGTTCCGAGGTTGTAAACTAGAGTGGAATGTGCTGGGACAAGCCCCCAGAAGTTTATATCTCCTTACTTATGTTTGTTTTTTAAATTTATTTTCTACTTCTTATCGGAGTAAATTTGATTAGAGTGTTTTGATTGTCTGGCTGTACAGAATCTGCTCAATGATTCATACATATGTCTGTTCATCTTCGGAACCTGTTACCATGTATGTGATTACAGAATGTATATTTTGAAGGGATTGGTGATTATATAATTCATATCATTTATATGTTATATGTTTATGTACATTTAACTTACATTAGTATATTCATGTTAACCCCATAGTCCTAATTTACCCATCCCCCCACCTTTCATTTTGGCTAACCATTAGTTTATTTGATAAGTCTGTGAGTGTCTTTTTCTGTGGAAATATGTTCATTGGTAGCAATCTTAGGATAACATGTATAAATGATATCATAGGACATTTGTCATACCCTTTTGACTTACTTATCGTTATATGATTATTTCTAGGCTCAACTGTAGTCCTGAAAACGGCATTGTTCATTTTTTTCCCGAGGCTACTATTCCATTCTGTCCATATACCACTTCTTCTTTTTCCCGTCATCTGTTTATGGACCTTTTTTTGCTTCCATGTCTTGGCTCTTTCAATATTGCTGCAGTGCACATTTGCCTGCCTCTGTCTTTCCGATTCTGGTGGTCTTAGGTTATAGGCCCAAAAGGTCCCCTGCCGCATCATATGGTAGCTCAATTTTTACCTTTTCAAGCAGCTCCATTCAGTTTGCGTTATTGCTGTTGCCACTTTACATCCCACCAGCAGCCAGAAGGTACACAGTTCTCTAAAACCCCCTCAGCATTTATCGTTTGTAGACTTTTTGCTGATGGTTATGACTGGTGTGAACTGAAACCTTTTTGAATTTGAATTTGCTTGTGGCTTATAATTCCTTATACTGAGCTTTAGGCATGTCCTTTTTTTTCTTTTCCTTTTTTTTTAAAGAGTGAGTACAACTTCCCTCCTCTTATTGACTTCTTGAAAAATTTCTCATATGTTGAATTTTCTTGCCTATTGCCTACGCCAGGGCATGTTTTGAGGGCCTGTGTCATTTAGAGCCCTGCAGTCCTTGTGACTATATAAGCAACCATTGGCACTGGGTTTAAAGCTGCTGTTGTGGGAAACAGCCACAAGGCGGCAGCATTATTACGTTCTCAACTCTTGTTACTAGGGCAACTGAGTCTTCCTGGAGGCAGTTTTCCGAGGTTGAAAATTAGAGTGGAATGTGCTGGGACAAGCCCCAGAAGTTTATGTCTCCTTACTTATGTTTGTTTTTTAAACTTAATTTATATTTCTTGTCGGAGTAAATTTGATTAGAGTGTTTTGATTGTCTGGCTGTACAGAATCTGCTCAATGATTCATGCATATGTCTGTTCATCTTCGGATCCTGTTACCATGTATGTGATCACAAAATATATATTTTCAAGGTAATGGTGATTATATAATTCATATAGTTTATCTGTTATATGTTTATATACATTTAACATACATTAGTATATGTATGTTAACCCCATAGTCCTAATTTACCCATCCTCCCACCTTTCATTTTGGCTAACCATTAGTTTCTTTGGTAAGTCTGTGAGTGTGTTTTTCTGTGGAAATATGTTCATTGGTAGCAATCTTAGGATAACATGTATAAATGATATCATAGGATGTTTGTCATACCCTTTTCACTTACTTAACCTTATATGATTATTTCTAGGCTCAACTGTAGTCCTGAAAACGGCATTGTTCATTTTTTTCGCGAGGCTACTATTACATTTGGTACGTATACCACTTCGTCTTTGTCCATTCATCTGTTTATGGACCTATTTTCTGCTTCCATGTCTTGGCTATTTCAATATTGCTGCAGTGCACATTGGTCTGCCTGTGTTTTTCAGATTCTGGTGGTCTTAGGTTATAGGCCCAAAAGGTGCCATGCCGCATCATATGGTAGCTCAATTTTTACCTTTTCAAGCATCTCCATTCAGTTTGCATTAGTGTTGTTACCACGTTACATCCCAGCAGCAGCTTGAAGGTACACAGTTCTCTAAAACCCCTTCAGCATTTATCGTTTGTAGACTTTTTGCTGATGGTTATGACTGGTGTGAGCTGAAACCTTTTTGAATTTGAATTTGCATGTGGCTAATAATTCCTTATACTGAGCTTTAGGCATGTCCTTTTTTTGTTTTCCTTTTTTTTAAAGAGTGAGTACAACTTGCCTCCTCTTATTGACTTCTTGAAAAATTTCTCATGTGTTGAATTTTCTTGCCTATTCCCTACCCCAGGGCATTTCTTGAGGGCCTGTGTCATTTACAGCCCTGCAGTCCTTGTGACTATGTAGGCAACCATTGGCACTGGGTTTAAAGCTGCTGCTGTGGGAAACAGCCACATGGCGGCAGCATTATTACGTCCTCAACTCTTGTTAATGGGGCAAAAGACTCTTCCTGGAGGTAGTGTTCCAAGGTTGGAAATTAGAGTGGAATGTGCTGGGACAAGCCCCATGAAGTTTATCTCTCCTTACTTATGTTTGTTTTTTAAATTTAATTTCTATTTCTTATCGGAGTAAATCTGATTAGAGTGTTTTGATTTTCTGGCTGTACAGAATCTGCTCATTGATTCATATTTATGTTTCTTCATCTTCGGATCCTGTTACCATGTATGTGATTACAGAATATATATTTTAAAGGTATTCGTGATTATATAATTCATATACTTTATATGTTATATGTTTATATACATTTAACATACATTAGTATATGTATGTTAACCCCATAGTCCTAATTTACCCATCCTCCCACCTTTCATTTTGGCTAACCATTAGTTTATTTGATAAGTCTGTGAGTGTCTTTTTCTGTGGAAATATGTTCATTGGTAGCAATTTTACGATAACATATATAAATGATATCATAGGATATTTGTCATACCCTTTTCAGTTACTTAACGTTATATGATTATTTCTAGGCTCAACTGTAGTCCTGAAAACGGCATTGTTCATTTTTTTCACGAGCCTGCTATTCCATTCTGTCCATATACCACTTCGTCTTTGTCCATACATCTGTTTATGGACCTTTTTTTTTCCTTCCATGTCTTGGCTATTTCAATGTTGCTGCAGTGCACATTTGCCTGCCTCTGTCTTTCCGATTCTGGTGGTCTTAGGTTATAGGCCCAAAAGGTGCCCTGCCGCATCATATGGTAGCTCAATTTTTACCTTTTCAAGCAGCTCCATTCAGTTTGCGTTAGTGCTGTTGCCACTTTACATCCCACCAGCAACTAGAAGGTACACAGTTCTCTAAAACCCCTTCAGCATTTATAGTTTGTAGACTTTTTGCTGATGGTCATGACTCTTGTGAGCTTAAACCTTTTTGAATTTGAATATGTATGTGGCTAATAATTCCTTATACTGAGCTTTAGGCATGTCCTTTTTTTTGTTTTCCTTTTTTTTAAAGAGTGAGTACAACTTCCCTCCTCTTATTGACTTCTTGAAAAATTTCTCATGTGTTGAATTTTCTTGCCTATTCCCTACCCCAGGGCATGTTTTGTGGGCCTGTGTCATTTACAGCCCTGCAGTCCTTGTGACTATATAACCAACCATTGGCACTGGGTTTAAAGCTGCTGTTGTGGGAAAGAGCCACAAGACGGCAGCATTATTACATTCTCAACTCTTGTTATTAGGGCAACAGAGTCTTCCTGGAGGTAGTGTTCCCAGGTTGTAAATTAGAGAGGAATGTCCTGGGACAAGCCCCCAGAAGTTTATGTCTCCTTACTTATGTTTGTTTTTTAAATTTAATTTCTATTTCTTATCGGAGTAAATTTGATTAGAGTGTTTTGATTGTCTGGCTGTACAGAATCTGCTCAATGATTCATACATACGTCTCTTCATCTTCGGATACTGTTACCATGTATGTGATCACAAAATGTATATTTTGAAGGTATTGGTGATGATATAATTCATGTAATTTATATGTTATATGTTTATATACATTTAACATACATTAGTATATGTATGTTAACCCCATAGTCCTAATTTACCCATCCTCCCACCTTTCATTTTGGCTAACCATTAGTTTATTTGATAAGTCTGTGAGTGTGTTTTTCTGTGGAAATATGTTCATTGGTAGCAATCTTAGGATAACATGTATAAATGATATCATAGGCTGTTTGTCATACCCTTTTCACTGACTTAACCTTATATGATTATTTCAAGGCTCAACTGTAGTCCAGAAAACGGCATTGTTCATTTTTTTCCCGAGCTTACTATTCGATTCTGTCCATATACCACTTCTTCTTTTACCATTCATATGTTTATGGACCTTTTTTTTTGCTTTCATGTCTTGGCTATTTCAATATTACTGCAGTGCACATTTGCCTGCCTCTGTCTTTCCGATCCTGGTGGTCTTCGTTTATAGGCTCAAAGGTGCCCTGCCGCATCATATGGTAGCTCAATTTTTACCTTGTAAAGCAGCTCCATTCAGTTCTTGTTAGTGCTTTTACCACTTTACCTCCCACCAGCAGCTAGTAGGTATGAGTTGTCTAAAACCCATTCAGCATTTATAGTTTGTAGACTTTTTGCTAATGGCCATTTGACTGGTGTGAGCTGAAACCTTTTTGGAGGTTGGAAACGCATGTGGCTAATAATTCCTTATACTGAGCTTTAACCATATCCTTTTTCTTCGTTTCCTTTTTTTGTTAAAGAGTAGGTACAACTTCCCTCCTCTCTTGACTTCTTGAAAAATTTCTCATGTGTTGAATTTTCCTGCCTATTCCCTACCCCAGGGCATTTTCTGAGGGCAGGTGTCATTTAGAGCCCTGCATTCCTTGGGACTATTAAGCAACCATTAGCAGTGGGTTTAAAGCTGCTCTTGTGCGAAACAGCCACAAGGCGGCAGCATTATTACGTTCTCAACTCTTGTTACTTGGGCAAAAGAGTCTTCCTGGAGGTAGGGTTCCGAGGTTGTAAATTAGAGTGGAATGTGCAGGGACAAGCCCCCAGAAGTTTATGTCTCCTTACTTATGTTTGTTTTTTAAATTTAGTTTCTATTTCTTATCGGAGTAAATTTGATTAGAGTGTGTTGATTGTCTGGCTGTACAGAATCTGCTCAATGATTCATACTTATGTCTGTTCACCTTTGGACCCTGTTACCATGTATGTGATTACAGAATGTATGTTTTAAAGGTATTGGTGATTATATAATTCATATAATTTATCTGTTATATGTTTATATACATTTAACATACATTAGTATATGTATATTAACCCCATAGTCCTAATTTAACCATCCTCCCACCTTTCCTTTTGGCTAACCATTAGTTTACTTGATAAGTCTGTGAGTGTCTTTTTCTGTGGAAATATGTTCTTTGGTAGCAATCTTAGGATAACATGTATAAATGATATCATAGGATATTTGTCATACCCTTTTGACTTACTTAACCTTATATGATTATTTGTAGGCTCAACTGTAGTCGTGAAAACGGCATTGTTCCTTTTTTTCCCGAGGCTACTATTCCATTTGGTACGTATACCACTTCATCTTTGTCCATTCATTTGTTTATGGACCTTTTTTTTGCTTCCATGTCTTGGCTATTTCAATATTGTTGCAGTGCATATTTGCCTGCATCTGTCTTTCCGATTTTGGTGGTTTTATATTATAGGCCCAAAAGGTGCCCTGCCGCATCATATGTTAACTCAATTTTTACCTTTTCAAGCAGCTCCATTCAGTTTTCGTTAGTGCTCTTACCACTTTACATCCCACCGGCACCAAGAAGGTACACAGTTCTCTAAAACCCCTTCAGCATTTATAGTTTGTAGACTTTTTGCTGCTGGTCATGACTGGTGTGAGCTGAAACCTTATTGAATTTGAATTTGCATATGGCTAATAATTTCCTTTACTGAGCTTTAGGCATGCCCTTTTTTTCTTTTCCTTTTTTTTTAAAGAGTGAGTACAACCTCCCTCCTCTTATTGACTTCTTGAAAAATTTCTCATGTGTTGAATTTTCTTGCCTATTCCCTACCCCAGGGCATTTTTTGAGGGCCTGTGTCATTTACAGCCCTGCAGTCCTTGTGAGTCTATAAGCAATCATTGGCACTGGGTTTAAAGCTGCTGTTGTGGGAAATAGCCACAAGGCAGCAGCATTATTACGTTCTCAACACTTGTTACTAGGGCAGCAGAGTCTTCCTGGAGGTAGTGTTCCGAGGTTGTAAACTAGAGTGGAATGTGCTGGGACAAGCCCCCAGAAGTTTATATCTCCTTACTTATGTTTGTTTTTTAAATTTATTTTCTACTTCTTATCGGAGTAAATTTGATTAGAGTGTTTTGATTGTCTGGCTGTACAGAATCTGCTCAATGATTCATACATATGTCTGTTCATCTTCGGAACCTGTTACCACGTATGTGATTACAGAATGTATATTTTGAAGGGATTGGTGATTATATAATTCATATCATTTATATGTTATATGTTTATGTACATTTAACTTACATTAGTATATTCATGTTAACCCCATAGTCCTAATTTACCCATCCCCCCACCTTTCATTTTGGCTAACCATTAGTTTATTTGATAAGTCTGTGAGTGTCTTTTTCTGTGGAAATATGTTCATTGGTAGCAATCTTAGGATAACATGTATAAATGATATCATAGGACATTTGTCATACCCTTTTGACTTACTTATCGTTATATGATTATTTCTAGGCTCAACTGTAGTCCTGAAAACGGCATTGTTCATTTTTTTCCCGAGGCTACTATTCCATTCTGTCCATATACCACTTCTTCTTTTTCCCGTCATCTGTTTATGGACCTTTTTTTGCTTCCATGTCTTGGCTCTTTCAATATTGCTGCAGTGCACATTTGCCTGCCTCTGTCTTTCCGATTCTGGTGGTCTTAGGTTATAGGCCCAAAAGGTCCCCTGCCGCATCATATGGTAGCTCAATTTTTACCTTTTCAAGCAGCTCCATTCAGTTTGCGTTATTGCTGTTGCCACTTTACATCCCACCAGCAGCCAGAAGGTACACAGTTCTCTAAAACCCCCTCAGCATTTATCGTTTGTAGACTTTTTGCTGATGGTTATGACTGGTGTGAACTGAAACCTTTTTGAATTTGAATTTGCTTGTGGCTTATAATTCCTTATACTGAGCTTTAGGCATGTCCTTTTTTTTCTTTTCCTTTTTTTTTAAAGAGTGAGTACAACTTCCCTCCTCTTATTGACTTCTTGAAAAATTTCTCATATGTTGAATTTTCTTGCCTATTGCCTACGCCAGGGCATGTTTTGAGGGCCTGTGTCATTTAGAGCCCTGCAGTCCTTGTGACTATATAAGCAACCATTGGCACTGGGTTTAAAGCTGCTGTTGTGGGAAACAGCCACAAGGCGGCAGCATTATTACGTTCTCAACTCTTGTTACTAGGGCAACTGAGTCTTCCTGGAGGCAGTTTTCCGAGGTTGAAAATTAGAGTGGAATGTGCTGGGACAAGCCCCAGAAGTTTATGTCTCCTTACTTATGTTTGTTTTTTAAACTTAATTTATATTTCTTGTCGGAGTAAATTTGATTAGAGTGTTTTGATTGTCTGGCTGTACAGAATCTGCTCAATGATTCATGCATATGTCTGTTCATCTTCGGATCCTGTTACCATGTATGTGATCACAAAATATATATTTTCAAGGTAATGGTGATTATATAATTCATATAGTTTATCTGTTATATGTTTATATACATTTAACATACATTAGTATATGTATGTTAACCCCATAGTCCTAATTTACCCATCCTCCCACCTTTCATTTTGGCTAACCATTAGTTTCTTTGGTAAGTCTGTGAGTGTGTTTTTCTGTGGAAATATGTTCATTGGTAGCAATCTTAGGATAACATGTATAAATGATATCATAGGATGTTTGTCATACCCTTTTCACTTACTTAACCTTATATGATTATTTCTAGGCTCAACTGTAGTCCTGAAAACGGCATTGTTCATTTTTTTCGCGAGGCTACTATTACATTTGGTACGTATACCACTTCGTCTTTGTCCATTCATCTGTTTATGGACCTATTTTCTGCTTCCATGTCTTGGCTATTTCAATATTGCTGCAGTGCACATTGGTCTGCCTGTGTTTTTCAGATTCTGGTGGTCTTAGGTTATAGGCCCAAAAGGTGCCATGCCGCATCATATGGTAGCTCAATTTTTACCTTTTCAAGCATCTCCATTCAGTTTGCATTAGTGTTGTTACCACGTTACATCCCAGCAGCAGCTTGAAGGTACACAGTTCTCTAAAACCCCTTCAGCATTTATCGTTTGTAGACTTTTTGCTGATGGTTATGACTGGTGTGAGCTGAAACCTTTTTGAATTTGAATTTGCATGTGGCTAATAATTCCTTATACTGAGCTTTAGGCATGTCCTTTTTTTGTTTTCCTTTTTTTTAAAGAGTGAGTACAACTTGCCTCCTCTTATTGACTTCTTGAAAAATTTCTCATGTGTTGAATTTTCTTGCCTATTCCCTACCCCAGGGCATTTCTTGAGGGCCTGTGTCATTTACAGCCCTGCAGTCCTTGTGACTATGTAGGCAACCATTGGCACTGGGTTTAAAGCTGCTGCTGTGGGAAACAGCCACATGGCGGCAGCATTATTACGTCCTCAACTCTTGTTAATGGGGCAAAAGACTCTTCCTGGAGGTAGTGTTCCAAGGTTGGAAATTAGAGTGGAATGTGCTGGGACAAGCCCCATGAAGTTTATCTCTCCTTACTTATGTTTGTTTTTTAAATTTAATTTCTATTTCTTATCGGAGTAAATCTGATTAGAGTGTTTTGATTTTCTGGCTGTACAGAATCTGCTCATTGATTCATATTTATGTTTCTTCATCTTCGGATCCTGTTACCATGTATGTGATTACAGAATATATATTTTAAAGGTATTCGTGATTATATAATTCATATACTTTATATGTTATATGTTTATATACATTTAACATACATTAGTATATGTATGTTAACCCCATAGTCCTAATTTACCCATCCTCCCACCTTTCATTTTGGCTAACCATTAGTTTATTTGATAAGTCTGTGAGTGTCTTTTTCTGTGGAAATATGTTCATTGGTAGCAATTTTACGATAACATATATAAATGATATCATAGGATATTTGTCATACCCTTTTCAGTTACTTAACGTTATATGATTATTTCTAGGCTCAACTGTAGTCCTGAAAACGGCATTGTTCATTTTTTTCACGAGCCTGCTATTCCATTCTGTCCATATACCACTTCGTCTTTGTCCATACATCTGTTTATGGACCTTTTTTTTTCCTTCCATGTCTTGGCTATTTCAATGTTGCTGCAGTGCACATTTGCCTGCCTCTGTCTTTCCGATTCTGGTGGTCTTAGGTTATAGGCCCAAAAGGTGCCCTGCCGCATCATATGGTAGCTCAATTTTTACCTTTTCAAGCAGCTCCATTCAGTTTGCGTTAGTGCTGTTGCCACTTTACATCCCACCAGCAACTAGAAGGTACACAGTTCTCTAAAACCCCTTCAGCATTTATAGTTTGTAGACTTTTTGCTGATGGTCATGACTCTTGTGAGCTTAAACCTTTTTGAATTTGAATATGTATGTGGCTAATAATTCCTTATACTGAGCTTTAGGCATGTCCTTTTTTTTGTTTTCCTTTTTTTTAAAGAGTGAGTACAACTTCCCTCCTCTTATTGACTTCTTGAAAAATTTCTCATGTGTTGAATTTTCTTGCCTATTCCCTACCCCAGGGCATGTTTTGTGGGCCTGTGTCATTTACAGCCCTGCAGTCCTTGTGACTATATAACCAACCATTGGCACTGGGTTTAAAGCTGCTGTTGTGGGAAAGAGCCACAAGACGGCAGCATTATTACATTCTCAACTCTTGTTATTAGGGCAACAGAGTCTTCCTGGAGGTAGTGTTCCCAGGTTGTAAATTAGAGAGGAATGTCCTGGGACAAGCCCCCAGAAGTTTATGTCTCCTTACTTATGTTTGTTTTTTAAATTTAATTTCTATTTCTTATCGGAGTAAATTTGATTAGAGTGTTTTGATTGTCTGGCTGTACAGAATCTGCTCAATGATTCATACATACGTCTCTTCATCTTCGGATACTGTTACCATGTATGTGATCACAAAATGTATATTTTGAAGGTATTGGTGATGATATAATTCATGTAATTTATATGTTATATGTTTATATACATTTAACATACATTAGTATATGTATGTTAACCCCATAGTCCTAATTTACCCATCCTCCCACCTTTCATTTTGGCTAACCATTAGTTTATTTGATAAGTCTGTGAGTGTGTTTTTCTGTGGAAATATGTTCATTGGTAGCAATCTTAGGATAACATGTATAAATGATATCATAGGCTGTTTGTCATACCCTTTTCACTGACTTAACCTTATATGATTATTTCAAGGCTCAACTGTAGTCCAGAAAACGGCATTGTTCATTTTTTTCCCGAGCTTACTATTCGATTCTGTCCATATACCACTTCTTCTTTTACCATTCATATGTTTATGGACCTTTTTTTTTGCTTTCATGTCTTGGCTATTTCAATATTACTGCAGTGCACATTTGCCTGCCTCTGTCTTTCCGATCCTGGTGGTCTTCGTTTATAGGCTCAAAGGTGCCCTGCCGCATCATATGGTAGCTCAATTTTTACCTTGTAAAGCAGCTCCATTCAGTTCTTGTTAGTGCTTTTACCACTTTACCTCCCACCAGCAGCTAGTAGGTATGAGTTGTCTAAAACCCATTCAGCATTTATAGTTTGTAGACTTTTTGCTAATGGCCATTTGACTGGTGTGAGCTGAAACCTTTTTGGAGGTTGGAAACGCATGTGGCTAATAATTCCTTATACTGAGCTTTAACCATATCCTTTTTCTTCGTTTCCTTTTTTTGTTAAAGAGTAGGTACAACTTCCCTCCTCTCTTGACTTCTTGAAAAATTTCTCATGTGTTGAATTTTCCTGCCTATTCCCTACCCCAGGGCATTTTCTGAGGGCAGGTGTCATTTAGAGCCCTGCATTCCTTGGGACTATTAAGCAACCATTAGCAGTGGGTTTAAAGCTGCTCTTGTGCGAAACAGCCACAAGGCGGCAGCATTATTACGTTCTCAACTCTTGTTACTTGGGCAAAAGAGTCTTCCTGGAGGTAGGGTTCCGAGGTTGTAAATTAGAGTGGAATGTGCAGGGACAAGCCCCCAGAAGTTTATGTCTCCTTACTTATGTTTGTTTTTTAAATTTAGTTTCTATTTCTTATCGGAGTAAATTTGATTAGAGTGTGTTGATTGTCTGGCTGTACAGAATCTGCTCAATGATTCATACTTATGTCTGTTCACCTTTGGACCCTGTTACCATGTATGTGATTACAGAATGTATGTTTTAAAGGTATTGGTGATTATATAATTCATATAATTTATCTGTTATATGTTTATATACATTTAACATACATTAGTATATGTATATTAACCCCATAGTCCTAATTTAACCATCCTCCCACCTTTCCTTTTGGCTAACCATTAGTTTACTTGATAAGTCTGTGAGTGTCTTTTTCTGTGGAAATATGTTCTTTGGTAGCAATCTTAGGATAACATGTATAAATGATATCATAGGATATTTGTCATACCCTTTTGACTTACTTAACCTTATATGATTATTTGTAGGCTCAACTGTAGTCGTGAAAACGGCATTGTTCCTTTTTTTCCCGAGGCTACTATTCCATTTGGTACGTATACCACTTCATCTTTGTCCATTCATTTGTTTATGGACCTTTTTTTTGCTTCCATGTCTTGGCTATTTCAATATTGTTGCAGTGCATATTTGCCTGCATCTGTCTTTCCGATTTTGGTGGTTTTATATTATAGGCCCAAAAGGTGCCCTGCCGCATCATATGTTAACTCAATTTTTACCTTTTCAAGCAGCTCCATTCAGTTTTCGTTAGTGCTCTTACCACTTTACATCCCACCGGCACCAAGAAGGTACACAGTTCTCTAAAACCCCTTCAGCATTTATAGTTTGTAGACTTTTTGCTGCTGGTCATGACTGGTGTGAGCTGAAACCTTATTGAATTTGAATTTGCATATGGCTAATAATTTCCTTTACTGAGCTTTAGGCATGCCCTTTTTTTCTTTTCCTTTTTTTTTAAAGAGTGAGTACAACCTCCCTCCTCTTATTGACTTCTTGAAAAATTTCTCATGTGTTGAATTTTCTTGCCTATTCCCTACCCCAGGGCATTTTTTGAGGGCCTGTGTCATTTACAGCCCTGCAGTCCTTGTGAGTCTATAAGCAATCATTGGCACTGGGTTTAAAGCTGCTGTTGTGGGAAATAGCCACAAGGCAGCAGCATTATTACGTTCTCAACACTTGTTACTAGGGCAGCAGAGTCTTCCTGGAGGTAGTGTTCCGAGGTTGTAAACTAGAGTGGAATGTGCTGGGACAAGCCCCCAGAAGTTTATATCTCCTTACTTATGTTTGTTTTTTAAATTTATTTTCTACTTCTTATCGGAGTAAATTTGATTAGAGTGTTTTGATTGTCTGGCTGTACAGAATCTGCTCAATGATTCATACATATGTCTGTTCATCTTCGGAACCTGTTACCACGTATGTGATTACAGAATGTATATTTTGAAGGGATTGGTGATTATATAATTCATATCATTTATATGTTATATGTTTATGTACATTTAACTTACATTAGTATATTCATGTTAACCCCATAGTCCTAATTTACCCATCCCCCCACCTTTCATTTTGGCTAACCATTAGTTTATTTGATAAGTCTGTGAGTGTCTTTTTCTGTGGAAATATGTTCATTGGTAGCAATCTTAGGATAACATGTATAAATGATATCATAGGACATTTGTCATACCCTTTTGACTTACTTATCGTTATATGATTATTTCTAGGCTCAACTGTAGTCCTGAAAACGGCATTGTTCATTTTTTTCCCGAGGCTACTATTCCATTCTGTCCATATACCACTTCTTCTTTTTCCCGTCATCTGTTTATGGACATTTTTTTGCTTCCATGTCTTGGCTCTTTCAATATTGCTACAGTGCACATTTGCCTGCCTCTGTCTTTCCGATTCTGGTGGTCTTAGGTTATAGGCCCAAAAGGTCCCCTGCCGCATCATATGGTAGCTCAATTTTTACCTTTTCAAGCAGCTCCATTCAGTTTGCGTTATTGCTGTTGCCACTTTACATCCCACCAGCAGCCAGAAGGTACACAGTTCTCTAAAACCCCCTCAGCATTTATCGTTTGTAGACTTTTTGCTGATGGTTATGACTGGTGTGAACTGAAACCTTTTTGAATTTGAATTTGCTTGTGGCTTATAATTCCTTATACTGAGCTTTAGGCATGTCCTTTTTTTTCTTTTCCTTTTTTTTTAAAGAGTGAGTACAACTTCCCTCCTCTTATTGACTTTTTGAAAAATTTCTCATATGTTGAATTTTCTTGCCTATTGCCTACGCCAGGGCATGTTTTGAGGGCCTGTGTCATTTAGAGCCCTGCAGTCCTTGTGACTATATAAGCAACCATTGGCACTGGGTTTAAAGCTGCTGTTGTGGGAAACAGCCACAAGGCGGCAGCATTATTACGTTCTCAACTCTTGTTACTAGGGCAACTGAGTCTTCCTGGAGGCAGTTTTCCGAGGTTGAAAATTAGAGTGGAATGTGCTGGGACAAGCCCCAGAAGTTTATGTCTCCTTACTTATGTTTGTTTTTTAAACTTAATTTATATTTCTTGTCGGAGTAAATTTGATTAGAGTGTTTTGATTGTCTGGCTGTACAGAATCTGCTCAATGATTCATGCATATGTCTGTTCATCTTCGGATCCTGTTACCATGTATGTGATCACAAAATATATATTTTCAAGGTAATGGTGATTATATAATTCATATAGTTTATCTGTTATATGTTTATATACATTTAACATACATTAGTATATGTATGTTAACCCCATAGTCCTAATTTACCCATCCTCCCACCTTTCATTTTGGCTAACCATTAGTTTCTTTGGTAAGTCTGTGAGTGTGTTTTTCTGTGGAAATATGTTCATTGGTAGCAATCTTAGGATAACATGTATAAATGATATCATAGGATGTTTGTCATACCCTTTTCACTTACTTAACCTTATATGATTATTTCTAGGCTCAACTGTAGTCCTGAAAACGGCATTGTTCATTTTTTTCGCGAGGCTACTATTACATTTGGTACGTATACCACTTCGTCTTTGTCCATTCATCTGTTTATGGACCTATTTTCTGCTTCCATGTCTTGGCTATTTCAATATTGCTGCAGTGCACATTGGCCTGCCTGTGTTTTTCAGATTCTGGTGGTCTTAGGTTATAGGCCCAAAAGGTGCCATGCCGCATCATATGGTAGCTCAATTTTTACCTTTTCAAGCATCTCCATTCAGTTTGCATTAGTGTTGTTACCACGTTACATCCCAGCAGCAGCTTGAAGGTACACAGTTCTCTAAAACCCCTTCAGCATTTATCGTTTGTAGACTTTTTGCTGATGGTTATGACTGGTGTGAGCTGAAACCTTTTTGAATTTGAATTTGCATGTGGCTAATAATTCCTTATACTGAGCTTTAGGCATGTCCTTTTTTTGTTTTCCTTTTTTTTAAAGAGTGAGTACAACTTCCCTCCTCTTATTGACTTCTTGAAAAATTTCTCATGTGTTGAATTTTCTTGCCTATTCCCTACCCCAGGGCATTTCTTGAGGGCCTGTGTCATTTACAGCCCTGCAGTCCTTGTGACTATGTAGGCAACCATTGGCACTGGGTTTAAAGCTGCTGCTGTGGGAAACAGCCACATGGCGGCAGCATTATTACGTCCTCAACTCTTGTTAATGGGGCAAAAGACTCTTCCTGGAGGTAGTGTTCCAAGGTTGGAAATTAGAGTGGAATGTGCTGGGACAAGCCCCCAGAAGTTTATCTCTCCTTACTTATGTTTGTTTTTTAAATTTAATTTCTATTTCTTATCGGAGTAAATCTGATTAGAGTGTTTTGATTGTCTGGCTGTACAGAATCTGCTCATTGATTCATATTTATGTTTCTTCATCTTCGGATCCTGTTACCATGTATGTGATTACAGAATATATATTTTAAAGGTATTCGTGATTATATAATTCATATACTTTATATGTTATATGTTTATATACATTTAACATACATTAGTATATGTATGTTAACCCCATAGTCCTAATTTACCCATCCTCCCACCTTTCATTTTGGCTAACCATTAGTTTATTTGATAAGTCTGTGAGTGTCTTTTTCTGTGGAAATATGTTCATTGGTAGCAATCTTAGGATAACATGTATAAATGATATCATAGGCTGTTTGTCATACCCTTTTCACTTACTTAACCTTATATGATTATTTCAAGGCTCAGCTGTAGTCCAGAAAACGGCATTGTTCATTTTTTTCCCGAGCTTACTATTCCATTCTGTCCATATACCACTTCTTCTTTTTCCATTCATATGTTTATGGACCTTTTTTTTTGCTTTCATGTCTTGGCTATTTCAATATTACTGCAGTGCACATTTGCCTGCCTCTGTCTTTCCGATCCTGGTGGTCTTCGTTTATAGGCTCAAAGGTGCCCTGCCGCATCATATGGTAGCTCAATTTTTACCTTGTAAAGCAGCTCCATTCAGTTCTTGTTAGTGCTTTTACCACTTTACATCCCACCAGCAACTAGTAGGTATGAGTTGTCTAAAACCCATTCAGCATTTATAGTTTGTAGACTTTTTGCTAATGGCCATTTGACTGGTGTGAGCTGAAACCTTTTTGGAGGTTGGAAACGCATGTGGCTAATAATTCCTTATACTGAGCTTTAACCATATCCTTTTTCTTCGTTTCCTTTTTTTGTTAAAGAGTAGGTACAACTTCCCTCCTCTCTTGACTTCTTGAAAAATTTCTCATGTGTTGAATTTTCCTGCCTATTCCCCACCCCAGGGCATTTTTTGAGGGCAGGTGTCATTTATAGCCCTGCATTCCTTGGGACTATTAAGCAACCATTAGCAGTGGGTTTAAAGCTGCTCTTGTGCGAAACAGCCACAAGGCGGCAGCATTATTACGTTCTCAACTCTTGTTACTTGGGCAAAAGAGTCTTCCTGGAGGTAGGGTTCCGAGGTTGTAAATTAGAGTGGAATGTGCAGGGACAAGCCCCCAGAAGTTTATGTCTCCTTACTTATGTTTGTTTTTTAAATTTAGTTTCTATTTCTTATCGGAGTAAATTTGATTAGAGTGTGTTGATTGTCTGGCTGTACAGAATCTGCTCAATGATTCATACTTATGTCTGTTCACCTTTGGACCCTGTTACCATGTATGTGATTACAGAATGTATATTTTAAAGGTATTGGTGATTATATAATTCATATAATTTATCTGTTCTATGTTTATATACATTTAACATACATTAGTATATGTATATTAACCCCATAGTCCTAATTTAACCATCCTCCCACCTTTCCTTTTGGCTAACCATTAGTTTACTTGATAAGTCTGTGAGTGTCTTTTTCTGTGGAAATATGTTCTTTGGTAGCAATCTTTGGATAACATGTATAAATGATATCATAGGATATTTGTCATACCCTTTTGACTTACTTAACCTTATATGATTATTTGTAGGCTCAACTGTAGTCGTGAAAACGGCATTGTTCCTTTTTTTCCCGAGGCTACTATTCCATTTGGTACGTATACCACTTCACCTTTGTCCATTCATTTGTTTATGGACCTTTTTTTTGCTTCCATGTCTTGGCTATTTCAATATTGTTGCAGTGCATATTTGCCTGCATCTGTCTTTCCGATTTTTGTGGTTTTATATTATAGGCCCAAAAGGTGCCCTGCCGCATCATATGTTAACTCAATTTTTACCTTTTCAAGCAGCTCCATTCAGTTTTCGTTAGTGCTCTTACCACTTTACATCGCACCGGCACCAAGAAGGTACACAGTTCTCTAAAACCCCTTCAGCATTTATAGTTTGTAGACTTTTTGCTGCTGGTCATGACTGGTGTGAGCTGAAACCTTATTGAATTTGAATTTGCATATGGCTAATAATTTCCTTTACTGAGCTTTAGGCATGCCCTTTTTTTCTTTTCCTTTTTATTTAAAGAGTGAGTACAACCTCCCTCCTCTTATTGACTTCTTGAAAAATTTCTCATGTGTTGAATTTTCTTGCCTATTCCCTACCCCAGGGCATTTTTTGAGGGCCTGTGTCATTTACAGCCCTGCAGTCCTTGTGAGTCTATAAGCAACCATTGGCACTGGGTTTAAAGCTGCTGTTGTGGGAAATAGCCACAAGGCAGCAGCATTATTACGTTCTCAACACTTGTTACTAGGGCAGCAGAGTCTTCCTGGAGGTAGTGTTCCGAGGTTGTAAACTAGAGTGGAATGTGCTGGGACAAGCCCCCAGAAGTTTATATCTCCTTACTTATGTTTGTTTTTTAAATTTATTTTCTACTTCTTATCGGAGTAAATTTGATTAGAGTGTTTTGATTGTCTGGCTGTACAGAATCTGCTCAATGATTCATACATATGTCTGTTCATCTTCGGAACCTGTTACCATGTATGTGATTACAGAATGTATATTTTGAAGGGATTGGTGATTATATAATTCATATCATTTATATGTTATATGTTTATGTACATTTAACTTACATTAGTATATTCATGTTAACCCCATAGTCCTAATTTACCCATCCCCCCACCTTTCATTTTGGCTAACCATTAGTTTATTTGATAAGTCTGTGAGTGTCTTTTTCTGTGGAAATATGTTCATTGGTAGCAATCTTAGGATAACATGTATAAATGATATCATAGGACATTTGTCATACCCTTTTGACTTACTTATCGTTATATGATTATTTCTAGGCTCAACTGTAGTCCTGAAAACGGCATTGTTCATTTTTTTCCCGAGGCTACTATTCCATTCTGTCCATATACCACTTCTTCTTTTTCCCGTCATCTGTTTATGGACCTTTTTTTGCTTCCATGTCTTGGCTCTTTCAATATTGCTGCAGTGCACATTTGCCTGCCTCTGTCTTTCCGATTCTGGTGGTCTTAGGTTATAGGCCCAAAAGGTCCCCTGCCGCATCATATGGTAGCTCAATTTTTACCTTTTCAAGCAGCTCCATTCAGTTTGCGTTATTGCTGTTGCCACTTTACATCCCACCAGCAGCCAGAAGGTACACAGTTCTCTAAAACCCCCTCAGCATTTATCGTTTGTAGACTTTTTGCTGATGGTTATGACTGGTGTGAACTGAAACCTTTTTGAATTTGAATTTGCTTGTGGCTTATAATTCCTTATACTGAGCTTTAGGCATGTCCTTTTTTTTCTTTTCCTTTTTTTTTAAAGAGTGAGTACAACTTCCCTCCTCTTATTGACTTCTTGAAAAATTTCTCATATGTTGAATTTTCTTGCCTATTGCCTACGCCAGGGCATGTTTTGAGGGCCTGTGTCATTTAGAGCCCTGCAGTCCTTGTGACTATATAAGCAACCATTGGCACTGGGTTTAAAGCTGCTGTTGTGGGAAACAGCCACAAGGCGGCAGCATTATTACGTTCTCAACTCTTGTTACTAGGGCAACTGAGTCTTCCTGGAGGCAGTTTTCCGAGGTTGAAAATTAGAGTGGAATGTGCTGGGACAAGCCCCAGAAGTTTATGTCTCCTTACTTATGTTTGTTTTTTAAACTTAATTTATATTTCTTGTCGGAGTAAATTTGATTAGAGTGTTTTGATTGTCTGGCTGTACAGAGTCTGCTCAATGATTCATGCATATGTCTGTTCATCTTCGGATCCTTTTACCATGTATGTGATCACAAAATATATATTTTCAAGGTAATGGTGATTATATAATTCATATAGTTTATCTGTTATATGTTTATATACATTTAACATACATTAGTATATGTATGTTAACCCCATAGTCCTAATTTACCCATCCTCCCACCTTTCATTTTGGCTAACCATTAGTTTCTTTGGTAAGTCTGTGAGTGTGTTTTTCTGTGGAAATATGTTCATTGGTAGCAATCTTAGGATAACATGTATAAATGATATCATAGGATGTTTGTCATACCCTTTTCACTTACTTAACCTTATATGATTATTTCTAGGCTCAACTGTAGTCCTGAAAACGGCATTGTTCATTTTTTTCGCGAGGCTACTATTACATTTGGTACGTATACCACTTCGTCTTTGTCCATTCATCTGTTTATGGACCTATTTTCTGCTTCCATGTCTTGGCTATTTCAATATTGCTGCAGTGCACTTTGGCCTGCCTGTGTTTTTCAGATTCTGGTGGTCTTAGGTTATAGGCCCAAAAGGTGCCATGCCGCATCATATGGTAGCTCAATTTTTACCTTTTCAAGCATCTCCATTCAGTTTGCATTAGTGTTGTTACCACGTTACATCCCAGCAGCAGCTTGAAGGTACACAGTTCTCTAAAACCCCTTCAGCATTTATCGTTTGTAGACTTTTTGCTGATGGTTATGACTGGTGTGAGCTGAAACCTTTTTGAATTTGAATTTGCATGTGGCTAATAATTCCTTATACTGAGCTTTAGGCATGTCCTTTTTTTGTTTTCCTTTTTTTTAAAGAGTGAGTACAACTTCCCTCCTCTTATTGACTTCTTGAAAAATTTCTCATGTGTTGAATTTTCTTGCCTATTCCCTACCCCAGGGCATTTCTTGAGGGCCTGTGTCATTTACAGCCCTGCAGTCCTTGTGACTATGTAGGCAACCATTGGCACTGGGTTTAAAGCTGCTGCTGTGGGAAACAGCCACATGGCGGCAGCATTATTACGTCCTCAACTCTTGTTAATGGGGCAAAAGACTCTCCTGGAGGTAGTGTTCCAAGGTTGGAAATTAGAGTGGAATGTGCTGGGACAAGCCCCCAGAAGTTTATCTCTCCTTACTTATGTTTGTTTTTTAAATTTAATTTCTATTTCTTATCGGAGTAAATCTGATTAGAGTGTTTTGATTGTCTGGCTGTACAGAATCTGCTCATTGATTCATATTTATGTTTCTTCATCTTCGGATCCTGTTACCATGTATGTGATTACAGAATATATATTTTAAAGGTATTCGTGATTATATAATTCATATACTTTATATGTTATATGTTTATATACATTTAACATACATTAGTATATGTATGTTAACCCCATAGTCCTAATTTACCCATCCTCCCACCTTTCATTTTGGCTAACCATTAGTTTATTTGATAAGTCTGTGAGTGTCTTTTTCTGTGGAAATATGTTCATTGGTAGCAATCTTAGGATAACATGTATAAATGATATCATAGGCTGTTTGTCATACCCTTTTCACTTACTTAACCTTATATGATTATTTCAAGGCTCAGCTGTAGTCCAGAAAACGGCATTGTTCATTTTTTTCCCGAGCTTACTATTCCATTCTGTCCATATACCACTTCTTCTTTTTCCATTCATATGTTTATGGACCTTTTTTTTTGCTTTCATGTCTTGGCTATTTCAATATTACTGCAGTGCACATTTGCCTGCCTCTGTCTTTCCGATCCTGGTGGTCTTCGTTTATAGGCTCAAAGGTGCCCTGCCGCTTCATATGGTAGCTCAGTTTTTACCTTGTAAAGCAGCTCCATTCAGTTCTTGTTAGTGCTTTTACCACTTTACATCGCACCAGCAGCTAGTAGGTATGAGTTGTCTAAAACCCATTCAGCATTTATAGTTTGTAGACTTTTTGCTAATGGCCATTTGACTGGTGTGAGCTGAAACCTTTTTGGAGGTTGGAAACGCATGTGGCTAATAATTCCTTATACTGAGCTTTAACCATATCCTTTTTCTTCGTTTCCTTTTTTTGTTAAAGAGTAGGTACAACTTCCCTCCTCCCTTGACTTCTTGAAAAATTTCTCATGTGTTGAATTTTCCTGCCTATTCCCTACCCCAGGGCATTTTTTGAGGGCAGGTGTCATTTAGAGCCCTGCATTCCTTGGGACTATTAAGCAACCATTAGCAGTGGGTTTAAAGCTGCTCTTGTGCAAAACAGCCACAAGGCGGCAGCATTATTACGTTCTCAACTCTTGTTACTTGGGCAAAAGAGTCTTCCTGGAGGTAGGGTTCCGAGGTTGTAAATTAGAGTGGAATGTGCAGGGACAAGCCCCCAGAAGTTTATGTCTCCTTACTTATGTTTGTTTTTTAAATTTAGTTTCTATTTCTTATCGGAGTAAATTTGATTAGAGTGTGTTGATTGTCTGGCTGTACAGAATCTGCTCAATGATTCATACTTATGTCTGTTCACCTTTGGACCCTGTTACCATGTATGTGATTACAGAATGTATATTTTAAAGGTATTGGTGATTATATAATTCATATAATTTATCTGTTATATGTTTATATACATTTAACATACATTAGTATATGTATATTAACCCCATAGTCCTAATTTACCCATCCTCCCACCTTTCCTTTTGGCTAACCATTAGTTTACTTGATAAGTCTGTGAGTGTCTTTTTCTGTGGAAATATGTTCTTTGGTAGCAATCTTTGGATAACATGTATAAATGATATCATAGGATATTTGTCATACCCTTTTGACTTACTTAACCTTATATGATTATTTGTAGGCTCAACTGTAGTCGTGAAAACGGCATTGTTCCTTTTTTTCCCGAGGCTACTATTCCATTTGGTACGTATACCACTTCATCTTTGTCCATTCATTTGTTTATGGACCTTTTTTTTGCTTCCATGTCTTGGCTATTTCAATATTGTTGCAGTGCATATTTGCCTGCATCTGTCTTTCCGATTTTGGTGGTTTTATATTATAGGCCCAAAAGGTGCCCTGCCGCATCATATGTTAACTCAATTTTTACCTTTTCAAGCAGCTCCATTCAGTTTTCGTTAGTGCTCTTACCACTTTACATCGCACCGGCACCAAGAAGGTACACAGTTCTCTAAAACCCCTTCAGCATTTATAGTTTGTAGACTTTTTGCTGCTGGTCATGACTGGTGTGAGCTGAAACCTTATTGAATTTGAATTTGCATATGGCTAATAATTTCCTTTACTGAGCTTTAGGCATGCCCTTTTTTTCTTTTCCTTTTTTTTTAAAGAGTGAGTACAACCTCCCTCCTCTTATTGACTTCTTGAAAAATTTCTCATGTGTTGAATTTTCTTGCCTATTCCCTACCCCAGGGCATTTTTTGAGGGCCTGTGTCATTTACAGCCCTGCAGTCCTTGTGAGTCTATAAGCAACCATTGGCACTGGGTTTAAAGCTGCTGTTGTGGGAAATAGCCACAAGGCAGCAGCATTATTACGTTCTCAACACTTGTTACTAGGGCAGCAGAGTCTTCCTGGAGGTAGTGTTCCGAGGTTGTAAACTAGAGTGGAATGTGCTGGGACAAGCCCCCAGAAGTTTATATCTCCTTACTTATGTTTGTTTTTTAAATTTATTTTCTACTTCTTATCGGAGTAAATTTGATTAGAGTGTTTTGATTGTCTGGCTGTACAGAATCTGCTCAATGATTCATACATATGTCTGTTCATCTTCGGAACCTGTTACCACGTATGTGATTACAGAATGTATATTTTGAAGGGATTGGTGATTATATAATTCATATCATTTATATGTTATATGTTTATGTACATTTAACTTACATTAGTATATTCATGTTAACCCCATAGTCCTAATTTACCCATCCCCCCACCTTTCATTTTGGCTAACCATTAGTTTATTTGATAAGTCTGTGAGTGTCTTTTTCTGTGGAAATATGTTCATTGGTAGCAATCTTAGGATAACATGTATAAATGATATCATAGGACATTTGTCATACCCTTTTACTTACTTATCGTTATATGATTATTTCTAGGCTCAACTGTAGTCCTGAAAACGGCATTGTTCATTTTTTTCCCGAGGCTACTATTCCATTCTGTCCATATACCACTTCTTCTTTTTCCCGTCATCTGTTTATGGACATTTTTTTGCTTCCATGTCTTGGCTCTTTCAATATTGCTACAGTGCACATTTGCCTGCCTCTGTCTTTCCGATTCTGGTGGTCTTAGGTTATAGGCCCAAAAGGTCCCCTGCCGCATCATATGGTAGCTCAATTTTTACCTTTTCAAGCAGCTCCATTCAGTTTGCGTTATTGCTGTTGCCACTTTACATCCCACCAGCAGCCAGAAGGTACACAGTTCTCTAAAACCCCCTCAGCATTTATCGTTTGTAGACTTTTTGCTGATGGTTATGACTGGTGTGAACTGAAACCTTTTTGAATTTGAATTTGCTTGTGGCTTATAATTCCTTATACTGAGCTTTAGGCATGTCCTTTTTTTTCTTTTCCTTTTTTTTTAAAGAGTGAGTACAACTTCCCTCCTCTTATTGACTTCTTGAAAAATTTCTCATATGTTGAATTTTCTTGCCTATTGCCTACGCCAGGGCATGTTTTGAGGGCCTGTGTCATTTAGAGCCCTGCAGTCCTTGTGACTATATAAGCAACCATTGGCACTGGGTTTAAAGCTGCTGTTGTGGGAAACAGCCACAAGGCGGCAGCATTATTACGTTCTCAACTCTTGTTACTAGGGCAACTGAGTCTTCCTGGAGGCAGTTTTCCGAGGTTGAAAATTAGAGTGGAATGTGCTGGGACAAGCCCCAGAAGTTTATGTCTCCTTACTTATGTTTGTTTTTTAAACTTAATTTATATTTCTTGTCGGAGTAAATTTGATTAGAGTGTTTTGATTGTCTGGCTGTACAGAATCTGCTCAATGATTCATGCATATGTCTGTTCATCTTCGGATCCTGTTACCATGTATGTGATCACAAAATATATATTTTCAAGGTAATGGTGATTATATAATTCATATAGTTTATCTGTTATATGTTTATATACATTTAACATACATTAGTATATGTATGTTAACCCCATAGTCCTAATTTACCCATCCTCCCACCTTTCATTTTGGCTAACCATTAGTTTCTTTGGTAAGTCTGTGAGTGTGTTTTTCTGTGGAAATATGTTCATTGGTAGCAATCTTAGGATAACATGTATAAATGATATCATAGGATGTTTGTCATACCCTTTTCACTTACTTAACCTTATATGATTATTTCTAGGCTCAACTGTAGTCCTGAAAACGGCATTGTTCATTTTTTTCGCGAGGCTACTATTACATTTGGTACGTATACCACTTCGTCTTTGTCCATTCATCTGTTTATGGACCTATTTTCTGCTTCCATGTCTTGGCTATTTCAATATTGCTGCAGTGCACATTGGCCTGCCTGTGTTTTTCAGATTCTGGTGGTCTTAGGTTATAGGCCCAAAAGGTGCCATGCCGCATCATATGGTAGCTCAATTTTTACCTTTTCAAGCATCTCCATTCAGTTTGCATTAGTGTTGTTACCACGTTACATCCCAGCAGCAGCTTGAAGGTACACAGTTCTCTAAAACCCCTTCAGCATTTATCGTTTGTAGACTTTTTGCTGATGGTTATGACTGGTGTGAGCTGAAACCTTTTTGAATTTGAATTTGCATGTGGCTAATAATTCCTTATACTGAGCTTTAGGCATGTCCTTTTTTTGTTTTCCTTTTTTTTAAAGAGTGAGTACAACTTCCCTCCTCTTATTGACTTCTTGAAAAATTTCTCATGTGTTGAATTTTCTTGCCTATTCCCTACCCCAGGGCATTTCTTGAGGGCCTGTGTCATTTACAGCCCTGCAGTCCTTGTGACTATGTAGGCAACCATTGGCACTGGGTTTAAAGCTGCTGCTGTGGGAAACAGCCACATGGCGGCAGCATTATTACGTCCTCAACTCTTGTTAATGGGGCAAAAGACTCTTCCTGGAGGTAGTGTTCCAAGGTTGGAAATTAGAGTGGAATGTGCTGGGACAAGCCCCCAGAAGTTTATCTCTCCTTACTTATGTTTGTTTTTTAAATTTAATTTCTATTTCTTATCGGAGTAAATCTGATTAGAGTGTTTTGATTGTCTGGCTGTACAGAATCTGCTCATTGATTCATATTTATGTTTCTTCATCTTCGGATCCTGTTACCATGTATGTGATTACAGAATATATATTTTAAAGGTATTCGTGATTATATAATTCATATACTTTATATGTTATATGTTTATATACATTTAACATACATTAGTATATGTATGTTAACCCCATAGTCCTAATTTACCCATCCTCCCACCTTTCATTTTGGCTAACCATTAGTTTATTTGATAAGTCTGTGAGTGTCTTTTTCTGTGGAAATATGTTCATTGGTAGCAATCTTAGGATAACATGTATAAATGATATCATAGGCTGTTTGTCATACCCTTTTCACTTACTTAACCTTATATGATTATTTCAAGGCTCAGCTGTAGTCCAGAAAACGGCATTGTTCATTTTTTTCCCGAGCTTACTATTCCATTCTGTCCATATACCACTTCTTCTTTTTCCATTCATATGTTTATGGACCTTTTTTTTTGCTTTCATGTCTTGGCTATTTCAATATTACTGCAGTGCACATTTGCCTGCCTCTGTCTTTCCGATCCTGGTGGTCTTCGTTTATAGGCTCAAAGGTGCCCTGCCGCATCATATGGTAGCTCAATTTTTACCTTGTAAAGCAGCTCCATTCAGTTCTTGTTAGTGCTTTTACCACTTTACATCCCACCAGCAACTAGTAGGTATGAGTTGTCTAAAACCCATTCAGCATTTATAGTTTGTAGACTTTTTGCTAATGGCCATTTGACTGGTGTGAGCTGAAACCTTTTTGGAGGTTGGAAACGCATGTGGCTAATAATTCCTTATACTGAGCTTTAACCATATCCTTTTTCTTCGTTTCCTTTTTTTGTTAAAGAGTAGGTACAACTTCCCTCCTCTCTTGACTTCTTGAAAAATTTCTCATGTGTTGAATTTTCCTGCCTATTCCCCACCCCAGGGCATTTTTTGAGGGCAGGTGTCATTTATAGCCCTGCATTCCTTGGGACTATTAAGCAACCATTAGCAGTGGGTTTAAAGCTGCTCTTGTGCGAAACAGCCACAAGGCGGCAGCATTATTACGTTCTCAACTCTTGTTACTTGGGCAAAAGAGTCTTCCTGGAGGTAGGGTTCCGAGGTTGTAAATTAGAGTGGAATGTGCAGGGACAAGCCCCCAGAAGTTTATGTCTCCTTACTTATGTTTGTTTTTTAAATTTAGTTTCTATTTCTTATCGGAGTAAATTTGATTAGAGTGTGTTGATTGTCTGGCTGTACAGAATCTGCTCAATGATTCATACTTATGTCTGTTCACCTTTGGACCCTGTTACCATGTATGTGATTACAGAATGTATATTTTAAAGGTATTGGTGATTATATAATTCATATAATTTATCTGTTCTATGTTTATATACATTTAACATACATTAGTATATGTATATTAACCCCATAGTCCTAATTTAACCATCCTCCCACCTTTCCTTTTGGCTAACCATTAGTTTACTTGATAAGTCTGTGAGTGTCTTTTTCTGTGGAAATATGTTCTTTGGTAGCAATCTTTGGATAACATGTATAAATGATATCATAGGATATTTGTCATACCCTTTTGACTTACTTAACCTTATATGATTATTTGTAGGCTCAACTGTAGTCGTGAAAACGGCATTGTTCCTTTTTTTCCCGAGGCTACTATTCCATTTGGTACGTATACCACTTCATCTTTGTCCATTCATTTGTTTATGGACCTTTTTTTTGCTTCCATGTCTTGGCTATTTCAATATTGTTGCAGTGCATATGTGCCTGCATCTGTCTTTCCGATTTTGGTGGTTTTATATTATAGGCCCAAAAGGTGCCCTGCCGCATCATATGTTAACTCAATTTTTACCTTTTCAAGCAGCTCCATTCAGTTTTCGTTAGTGCTCTTATCACTTTACATCGCACCGGCACCAAGAAGGTACACAGTTCTCTAAAACCCCTTCAGCATTTATAGTTTGTAGACTTTTTGCTGCTGGTCATGACTGGTGTGAGCTGAAACCTTATTGAATTTGAATTTGCATATGGCTAATAATTTCCTTTACTGAGCTTTAGGCATGCCCTTTTTTTCTTTTCCTTTTTTTTTAAAGAGTGAGTACAACCTCCCTCCTCTTATTGACTTCTTGAAAAATTTCTCATGTGTTGAATTTTCTTGCCTATTCCCTACCCCAGGGCATTTTTTGAGGGCCTGTGTCATTTACAGCCCTGCAGTCCTTGTGAGTCTATAAGCAACCATTGGCACTGGGTTTAAAGCTGCTGTTGTGGGAAATAGCCACAAGGCAGCAGCATTATTACGTTCTCAACACTTGTTACTAGGGCAGCAGAGTCTTCCTGGAGGTAGTGTTCCGAGGTTGTAAACTAGAGTGGAATGTGCTGGGACAAGCCCCCAGAAGTTTATATCTCCTTACTTATGTTTGTTTTTTAAATTTATTTTCTACTTCTTATCGGAGTAAATTTGATTAGAGTGTTTTGATTGTCTGGCTGTACAGAATCTGCTCAATGATTCATACATATGTCTGTTCATCTTCGGAACCTGTTACCATGTATGTGATTACAGAATGTATATTTTGAAGGGATTGGTGATTATATAATTCATATCATTTATATGTTATATGTTTATGTACATTTAACTTACATTAGTATATTCATGTTAACCCCATAGTCCTAATTTACCCATCCCCCCACCTTTCATTTTGGCTAACCATTAGTTTATTTGATAAGTCTGTGAGTGTCTTTTTCTGTGGAAATATGTTCATTGGTAGCAATCTTAGGATAACATGTATAAATGATATCATAGGACATTTGTCATACCCTTTTGACTTACTTATCGTTATATGATTATTTCTAGGCTCAACTGTAGTCCTGAAAACGGCATTGTTCATTTTTTTCCCGAGGCTACTATTCCATTCTGTCCATATACCACTTCTTCTTTTTCCCGTCATCTGTTTATGGACCTTTTTTTGCTTCCATGTCTTGGCTCTTTCAATATTGCTGCAGTGCACATTTGCCTGCCTCTGTCTTTCCGATTCTGGTGGTCTTAGGTTATAGGCCCAAAAGGTCCCCTGCCGCATCATATGGTAGCTCAATTTTTACCTTTTCAAGCAGCTCCATTCAGTTTGCGTTATTGCTGTTGCCACTTTACATCCCACCAGCAGCCAGAAGGTACACAGTTCTCTAAAACCCCCTCAGCATTTATCGTTTGTAGACTTTTTGCTGATGGTTATGACTGGTGTGAACTGAAACCTTTTTGAATTTGAATTTGCTTGTGGCTTATAATTCCTTATACTGAGCTTTAGGCATGTCCTTTTTTTTCTTTTCCTTTTTTTTTAAAGAGTGAGTACAACTTCCCTCCTCTTATTGACTTCTTGAAAAATTTCTCATATGTTGAATTTTCTTGCCTATTGCCTACGCCAGGGCATGTTTTGAGGGCCTGTGTCATTTAGAGCCCTGCAGTCCTTGTGACTATATAAGCAACCATTGGCACTGGGTTTAAAGCTGCTGTTGTGGGAAACAGCCACAAGGCGGCAGCATTATTACGTTCTCAACTCTTGTTACTAGGGCAACTGAGTCTTCCTGGAGGCAGTTTTCCGAGGTTGAAAATTAGAGTGGAATGTGCTGGGACAAGCCCCAGAAGTTTATGTCTCCTTACTTATGTTTGTTTTTTAAACTTAATTTATATTTCTTGTCGGAGTAAATTTGATTAGAGTGTTTTGATTGTCTGGCTGTACAGAATCTGCTCAATGATTCATGCATATGTCTGTTCATCTTCGGATCCTGTTACCATGTATGTGATCACAAAATATATATTTTCAAGGTAATGGTGATTATATAATTCATATAGTTTATCTGTTATATGTTTATATACATTTAACATACATTAGTATATGTATGTTAACCCCATAGTCCTAATTTACCCATCCTCCCACCTTTCATTTTGGCTAACCATTAGTTTCTTTGGTAAGTCTGTGAGTGTGTTTTTCTGTGGAAATATGTTCATTGGTAGCAATCTTAGGATAACATGTATAAATGATATCATAGGATGTTTGTCATACCCTTTTCACTTACTTAACCTTATATGATTATTTCTAGGCTCAACTGTAGTCCTGAAAACGGCATTGTTCATTTTTTTCGCGAGGCTACTATTACATTTGGTACGTATACCACTTCGTCTTTGTCCATTCATCTGTTTATGGACCTATTTTCTGCTTCCATGTCTTGGCTATTTCAATATTGCTGCAGTGCACATTGGTCTGCCTGTGTTTTTCAGATTCTGGTGGTCTTAGGTTATAGGCCCAAAAGGTGCCATGCCGCATCATATGGTAGCTCAATTTTTACCTTTTCAAGCATCTCCATTCAGTTTGCATTAGTGTTGTTACCACGTTACATCCCAGCAGCAGCTTGAAGGTACACAGTTCTCTAAAACCCCTTCAGCATTTATCGTTTGTAGACTTTTTGCTGATGGTTATGACTGGTGTGAGCTGAAACCTTTTTGAATTTGAATTTGCATGTGGCTAATAATTCCTTATACTGAGCTTTAGGCATGTCCTTTTTTTGTTTTCCTTTTTTTTAAAGAGTGAGTACAACTTGCCTCCTCTTATTGACTTCTTGAAAAATTTCTCATGTGTTGAATTTTCTTGCCTATTCCCTACCCCAGGGCATTTCTTGAGGGCCTGTGTCATTTACAGCCCTGCAGTCCTTGTGACTATGTAGGCAACCATTGGCACTGGGTTTAAAGCTGCTGCTGTGGGAAACAGCCACATGGCGGCAGCATTATTACGTCCTCAACTCTTGTTAATGGGGCAAAAGACTCTTCCTGGAGGTAGTGTTCCAAGGTTGGAAATTAGAGTGGAATGTGCTGGGACAAGCCCCATGAAGTTTATCTCTCCTTACTTATGTTTGTTTTTTAAATTTAATTTCTATTTCTTATCGGAGTAAATCTGATTAGAGTGTTTTGATTTTCTGGCTGTACAGAATCTGCTCATTGATTCATATTTATGTTTCTTCATCTTCGGATCCTGTTACCATGTATGTGATTACAGAATATATATTTTAAAGGTATTCGTGATTATATAATTCATATACTTTATATGTTATATGTTTATATACATTTAACATACATTAGTATATGTATGTTAACCCCATAGTCCTAATTTACCCATCCTCCCACCTTTCATTTTGGCTAACCATTAGTTTATTTGATAAGTCTGTGAGTGTCTTTTTCTGTGGAAATATGTTCATTGGTAGCAATTTTACGATAACATATATAAATGATATCATAGGATATTTGTCATACCCTTTTCAGTTACTTAACGTTATATGATTATTTCTAGGCTCAACTGTAGTCCTGAAAACGGCATTGTTCATTTTTTTCACGAGCCTGCTATTCCATTCTGTCCATATACCACTTCGTCTTTGTCCATACATCTGTTTATGGACCTTTTTTTTTCCTTCCATGTCTTGGCTATTTCAATGTTGCTGCAGTGCACATTTGCCTGCCTCTGTCTTTCCGATTCTGGTGGTCTTAGGTTATAGGCCCAAAAGGTGCCCTGCCGCATCATATGGTAGCTCAATTTTTACCTTTTCAAGCAGCTCCATTCAGTTTGCGTTAGTGCTGTTGCCACTTTACATCCCACCAGCAACTAGAAGGTACACAGTTCTCTAAAACCCCTTCAGCATTTATAGTTTGTAGACTTTTTGCTGATGGTCATGACTCTTGTGAGCTTAAACCTTTTTGAATTTGAATATGTATGTGGCTAATAATTCCTTATACTGAGCTTTAGGCATGTCCTTTTTTTTGTTTTCCTTTTTTTTAAAGAGTGAGTACAACTTCCCTCCTCTTATTGACTTCTTGAAAAATTTCTCATGTGTTGAATTTTCTTGCCTATTCCCTACCCCAGGGCATGTTTTGTGGGCCTGTGTCATTTACAGCCCTGCAGTCCTTGTGACTATATAACCAACCATTGGCACTGGGTTTAAAGCTGCTGTTGTGGGAAAGAGCCACAAGACGGCAGCATTATTACATTCTCAACTCTTGTTATTAGGGCAACAGAGTCTTCCTGGAGGTAGTGTTCCCAGGTTGTAAATTAGAGAGGAATGTCCTGGGACAAGCCCCCAGAAGTTTATGTCTCCTTACTTATGTTTGTTTTTTAAATTTAATTTCTATTTCTTATCGGAGTAAATTTGATTAGAGTGTTTTGATTGTCTGGCTGTACAGAATCTGCTCAATGATTCATACATACGTCTCTTCATCTTCGGATACTGTTACCATGTATGTGATCACAAAATGTATATTTTGAAGGTATTGGTGATGATATAATTCATGTAATTTATATGTTATATGTTTATATACATTTAACATACATTAGTATATGTATGTTAACCCCATAGTCCTAATTTACCCATCCTCCCACCTTTCATTTTGGCTAACCATTAGTTTATTTGATAAGTCTGTGAGTGTCTTTTTCTGTGGAAATATGTTCATTGGTAGCAATCTTAGGATAACATGTATAAATGATATCATAGGCTGTTTGTCATACCCTTTTCACTTACTTAACCTTATATGATTATTTCAAGGCTCAACTGTAGTCCAGAAAACGGCATTGTTCATTTTTTTCCCGAGCTTACTATTCCATTCTGTCCATATACCACTTCTTCTTTTTCCATTCATATGTTTATGGACCTTTTTTTTTGCTTTCATGTCTTGGCTATTTCAATATTACTGCAGTGCACATTTGCCTGCCTCTGTCTTTCCGATCCTGGTGGTCTTCGTTTATAGGCTCAAAGGTGCCCTGCCGCATCATATGGTAGCTCAATTTTTACCTTGTAAAGCAGCTCCATTCAGTTCTTGTTAGTGCTTTTACCACTTTACATCGCACCAGCAGCTAGTAGGTATGAGTTTTCTAAAACCCATTCAGCATTTATAGTTTGTAGACTTTTTGCTAATGGCCATTTGACTGGTGTGAGCTGAAACCTTTTTGGAGGTTGGAAACGCATGTGGCTAATAATTCCTTATACTGAGCTTTAACCATATCCTTTTTCTTCGTTTCCTTTTTTTGTTAAAGAGTAGGTACAACTTCCCTCCTCTCTTGACTTCTTGAAAAATTTCTCATGTGTTGAATTTTCCTGCCTATTGCCTACCCCAGGGCATTTTTTGAGGGCAGGTGTCATTTAGAGCCCTGCATTCCTTGGGACTATTAAGCAACCATTAGCAGTGGGTTTAAAGCTGCTCTTGTGCGAAACAGCCACAAGGCGGCAGCATTATTACGTTCTCAACTCTTGTTACTTGGGCAAAAGAGTCTTCCTGGAGGTAGGGTTCCGAGGTTGTAAATTAGAGTGGAATGTGCAGGGACAAGCCCCCAGAAGTTTATGTCTCCTTACTTATGTTTGTTTTTTAAATTTAGTTTCTATTTCTTATCGGAGTAAATTTGATTAGAGTGTGTTGATTGTCTGGCTGTACAGAATCTGCTCAATGATTCATACTTATGTCTGTTCACCTTTGGACCCTGTTACCATGTATGTGATTACAGAATGTATATTTTAAAGGTATTGGTGATTATATAATTCATATAATTTATCTGTTATATGTTTATATACATTTAACATACATTAGTATATGTATATTAACCCCATAGTCCTAATTTACCCATCCTCCCACCTTTCCTTTTGGCTAACCATTATTTTACTTGATAAGTCTGTGAGTGTCTTTTTCTGTGGAAATATGTTCTTTGGTAGCAATCTTAGGATAACATGTATAAATGATATCATAGGATATTTGTCATACCCTTTTGACTTACTTAACCTTATATGATTATTTGTAGGCTCAACTGTAGTCGTGAAAACGGCATTGTTCCTTTTTTTCCCGAGGCTACTATTCCATTTGGTACGTATACCACTTCATCTGTGTTCATTCATTTGTTTATGGACCTTTTTTTTGCTTCCATGTCTTGGCTATTTCAATATTGTTGCAGTGCATATTTGCCTGCATCTGTCTTTCCGATTTTGGTGGTTTTATATTATAGGCCCAAAAGGTGCCCTGCCGCATCATATGTTAACTCAATTTTTACCTTTTCAAGCAGCTCCATTCAGTTTTCGTTAGTGCTCTTACCACTTTACATCCCACCGGCACCAAGAAGGTACACAGTTCTCTAAAACCCCTTCAGCATTTATAGTTTGTAGACTTTTTGCTGCTGGTCATGACTGGTGTGAGCTGAAACCTTATTGAATTTGAATTTGCATATGGCTAATAATTTCCTTTACTGATCTTTAGGCATGACCTTTTTTTCTTTTCCTTTTTTTTTAAAGAGTGAGTACAACCTCCCTCCTCTTATTGACTTCTTGAAAAATTTCTCATGTGTTGAATTTTCTTGCCTATTCCCTACCCCTGGGCATTTTTTGAGGGCCTGTGTCATTTACAGCCCTGCAGTCCTTGTGAGTCTATAAGCAACCATTGGCACTGGGTTTAAAGCTGCTGTTGTGGGAAATAGCCACAAGGCAGCAGCATTATTACGTTCTCAACACTTGTTACTAGGGCAGCAGAGTCTTCCTGGAGGTAGTGTTCCGAGGTTGTAAACTAGAGTGGAATGTGCTGGGACAAGCCCCCAGAAGTTTATATCTCCTTACTTATGTTTGTTTTTTAAATTTATTTTCTACTTCTTATCGGAGTAAATTTGATTAGAGTGTTTTGATTGTCTGGCTGTACAGAATCTGCTCAATGATTCATACATATGTCTGTTCATCTTCGGAACCTGTTACCATGTATGTGATTGCAGAATGTATATTTTGAAGGGATTGGTGATTATATAATTCATATCATTTATATGTTATATGTTTATGTACATTTAACTTACATTAGTATATTCATGTTAACCCCATAGTCCTAATTTACCCATCCCCCCACCTTTCATTTTGGCTAACCATTAGTTTATTTGATAAGTCTGTGAGTGTCTTTTTCTGTGGAAATATGTTCATTGGTAGCAATCTTAGGATAACATGTATAAATGATATCATAGGACATTTGTCATACCCTTTTGACTTACTTATCGTTATATGATTATTTCTAGGCTCAACTGTAGTCCTGAAAACGGCATTGTTCATTTTTTTCCCGAGGCTACTATTCCATTCTGTCCATATACCACTTCTTCTTTTTCCCGTCATCTGTTTATGGACCTTTTTTTGCTTCCATGTCTTGGCTCTTTCAATATTGCTGCAGTGCACATTTGCCTGCCTCTGTCTTTCCGATTCTGGTGGTCTTAGGTTATAGGCCCAAAAGGTGCCCTGCCGCATCATATGGTAGCTCAATTTTTACCTTTTCAAGCACAGCTCCATTCAGTTTGCGTTATTGCTGTTGCCACTTTACATCCCACCAGCAGCCAGAAGGTACACAGTTCTCTAAAACCCCCTCAGCATTTATCGTTTGTAGACTTTTTGCTGATGGTTATGACTGGTGTGAACTGAAACCTTTTTGAATTTGAATTTGCTTGTGGCTTATAATTCCTTATACTGAACTTTAGGCATGTCCTTTTTTTTCTTTTCCTTTTTTTTTAAAGAGTGAGTACAACTTCCCTCCTCTTATTGACTTCTTGAAAAATTTCTCATATGTTGAATTTTCTTGCCTATTGCCTACGCCAGGGCATGTTTTGAGGGCCTGTGTCATTTAGAGCCCTGCAGTCCTTGTGACTATATAAGCAACCATTGGCACTGGGTTTAAAGCTGCTGTTGTGGGAAACAGCCACAAGGCGGCAGCATTATTACGTTCTCAACTCTTGTTACTAGGGCAACTGAGTCTTCCTGGAGGCAGTTTTCCAAGGTTGTAAATTAGAGTGGAATGTGCTGGGACAAGCCCCAGAAGTTTATGTCTCCTTACTTATGTTTGTTTTTTAAACTTAATTTATACTTCTTGTCGGAGTAAATTTGATTAGAGTGTTTTGATTGTCTGGCTGTACAGAATCTGCTCAATGATTCATACATACGTCTGTTCATCTTCGGATCCTGTTACCATGTATGTGATCACAAAATATATATTTTCAAGGTATTGGTGATTATATAATTCATATAGTTTATCTGTTATATGTTTATATACATTTAACATACATTAGTATATGTATGTTAACCCCATAGTCCTAATTTACCCATCCTCCCACCTTTCATTTTGGCTAACCATTAGTTTCTTTGGTAAGTCTGTGAGTGTGTTTTTCTGTGGAAATATGTTCATTGGTAGCAATCTTAGGATAACATGTATAAATGATATCATAGGATGTTTGTCATACCCTTTTCACTTACTTAACCTTATATGATTATTTCTAGGCTCAACTGTAGTCCTGAAAACGGCATTGTTCATTTTTTTCGCGAGGCTACTATTACATTTGGTACGTATACCACTTCGTCTTTGTCCATTCATCTGTTTATGGACCTATTTTCTGCTTCCATGTCTTGGCTCTTTCAATATTGCTGCAGTGCACATTTGCCTGCCTGTGTTTTTCAGATTCTGGTGGTCTTAGGTTATAGGCCCTAAAGGTACCATGCCGCATCATATGGTAGCTGAATTTTTACCTTTTCAAGCATCTCCATTCAGTTAGCATTAGTGTTGTCACCACGTTACATCCCAGCAGCAGCTTGAAGGTACACAGTTCTCTAAAACCCCTTCAGCATTTATCGTTTGTAGACTTTTTGCTGATGGTTATGACTGGTGTGAGCTGAAACCTTTTTGAATTTGAATTTGCATGTGGCTAATAATTCCTTATACTGAGCTTTAGGCATGTCCTTCTTTTGTTTTCCTTTTTTTTAAAGAGTGAGTACAACTTCCTTTCTCTTATTGACTTCTTGAAAAATTTCTCATGTGTTGAATTTTCTTGCCTATTCCCTACCCCAGGGCATATTTTGTGGGCCTGTGTCATTTACAGCCCTGCAGTCCTTGTGACTATATAACCAACCATTGGCACTGGGTTTAAAGCTGCTGTTGTGGGAAAGAGCCACAAGACGGCAGCATTATTACATTCTCAACTCTTGTTATTAGGGCAACAGAGTCTTCCTGGAGGTAGTGTTCCCAGGTTGTAAATTAGAGAGGAATGTCCTGGGACAAGCCCCCAGAAGTTTATGTCTCCTTACTTATGTTTGTTTTTTAAATTTAATTTCTATTTCTTATCGGAGTAAATTTGATTAGAGTGTTTTGATTGTCTGGCTGTACAGAATCTGCTCAATGATTCATACATACGTCTGTTCATCTTCGGATACTGTTACCATGTATGTGATCACAAAATGTATATTTTGAAGGTATTGGTGATGATATAATTCATGTAATTTATATGTTATATGTTTATATACATTTAACATACATTAGTATATGTATGTTAACCCCATAGTCCTAATTTACCCATCCTCCCACCTTTCATTTTGGCTAACCATTAGTTTATTTGATAAGTCTGTGAGTGTGTTTTTCTGTGGAAATATGTTCATTGGTAGCAATCTTAGGATAACATGTATAAATGATATCATAGGCTGTTTGTCATACCCTTTTCACTGACTTAACCTTATATGATTATTTCAAGGCTCAACTGTAGTCCAGAAAACGGCATTGTTCATTTTTTTCCCGAGCTTACTATTCGATTCTGTCCATATACCACTTCTTCTTTTACCATTCATATGTTTATGGACCTTTTTTTTTGCTTTCATGTCTTGGCTATTTCAATATTACTGCAGTGCACATTTGCCTGCCTCTGTCTTTCCGATCCTGGTGGTCTTCGTTTATAGGCTCAAAGGTGCCCTGCCGCATCATATGGTAGCTCAATTTTTACCTTGTAAAGCAGCTCCATTCAGTTCTTGTTAGTGCTTTTACCACTTTACCTCCCACCAGCAGCTAGTAGGTATGAGTTGTCTAAAACCCATTCAGCATTTATAGTTTGTAGACTTTTTGCTAATGGCCATTTGACTGGTGTGAGCTGAAACCTTTTTGGAGGTTGGAAACGCATGTGGCTAATAATTCCTTTTACTGAGCTTTAACCATATCCTTTTTCTTCGTTTCCTTTTTTTGTTAAAGAGTAGGTACAACTTCCCTCCTCTCTTGACTTCTTGAAAAATTTCTCATGTGTTGAATTTTCCTGCCTATTCCCTACCCCAGGGCATTTTCTGAGGGCAGGTGTCATTTAGAGCCCTGCATTCCTTGGGACTATTAAGCAACCATTAGCAGTGGGTTTAAAGCTGCTCTTGTGCGAAACAGCCACAAGGCGGCAGCATTATTACGTTCTCAACTCTTGTTACTTGGGCAAAAGAGTCTTCCTGGAGGTAGGGTTCCGAGGTTGTAAATTAGAGTGGAATGTGCAGGGACAAGCCCCCAGAAGTTTATGTCTCCTTACTTATGTTTGTTTTTTAAATTTAGTTTCTATTTCTTATCGGAGTAAATTTGATTAGAGTGTGTTGATTGTCTGGCTGTACAGAATCTGCTCAATGATTCATACTTATGTCTGTTCACCTTTGGACCCTGTTACCATGTATGTGATTACAGAATGTATGTTTTAAAGGTATTGGTGATTATATAATTCATATAATTTATCTGTTATATGTTTATATACATTTAACATACATTAGTATATGTATATTAACCCCATAGTCCTAATTTAACCATCCTCCCACCTTTCCTTTTGGCTAACCATTAGTTTACTTGATAAGTCTGTGAGTGTCTTTTTCTGTGGAAATATGTTCTTTGGTAGCAATCTTAGGATAACATGTATAAATGATATCATAGGATATTTGTCATACCCTTTTGACTTACTTAACCTTATATGATTATTTGTAGGCTCAACTGTAGTCGTGAAAACGGCATTGTTCCTTTTTTTCCCGAGGCTACTATTCCATTTGGTACGTATACCACTTCATCTTTGTCCATTCATTTGTTTATGGACCTTTTTTTTGCTTCCATGTCTTGGCTATTTCAATATTGTTGCAGTGCATATTTGCCTGCATCTGTCTTTCCGATTTTGGTGGTTTTATATTATAGGCCCAAAAGGTGCCCTGCCGCATCATATGTTAACTCAATTTTTACCTTTTCAAGCAGCTCCATTCAGTTTTCGTTAGTGCTCTTACCACTTTACATCGCACCGGCACCAAGAAGGTACACAGTTCTCTAAAACCCCTTCAGCATTTATAGTTTGTAGACTTTTTGCTGCTGGTCATGACTGGTGTGAGCTGAAACCTTATTGAATTTGAATTTGCATATGGCTAATAATTCCTTATACTGAGCTTTAGGCATGTCCTTCTTTTGTTTTCCTTTTTTTTAAAGAGTGAGTACAACTTCCTTTCTCTTATTGACTTCTTGAAAAATTTCTCATGTGTTGAATTTTCTTGCCTATTCCCTACCCCAGGGCATATTTTGTGGGCCTGTGTCATTTACAGCCCTGCAGTCCTTGTGACTATATAACCAACCATTGGCACTGGGTTTAAAGCTGCTGTTGTGGGAAAGAGCCACAAGACGGCAGCATTATTACATTCTCAACTCTTGTTATTAGGGCAACAGAGTCTTCCTGGAGGTAGTGTTCCCAGGTTGTAAATTAGAGAGGAATGTCCTGGGACAAGCCCCCAGAAGTTTATGTCTCCTTACTTATGTTTGTTTTTTAAATTTAATTTCTATTTCTTATCGGAGTAAATTTGATTAGAGTGTTTTGATTGTCTGGCTGTACAGAATCTGCTCAATGATTCATACATACGTCTGTTCATCTTCGGATACTGTTACCATGTATGTGATCACAAAATGTATATTTTGAAGGTATTGGTGATGATATAATTCATGTAATTTATATGTTATATGTTTATATACATTTAACATACATTAGTATATGTATGTTAACCCCATAGTCCTAATTTACCCATCCTCCCACCTTTCATTTTGGCTAACCATTAGTTTATTTGATAAGTCTGTGAGTGTGTTTTTCTGTGGAAATATGTTCATTGGTAGCAATCTTAGGATAACATGTATAAATGATATCATAGGCTGTTTGTCATACCCTTTTCACTGACTTAACCTTATATGATTATTTCAAGGCTCAACTGTAGTCCAGAAAACGGCATTGTTCATTTTTTTCCCGAGCTTACTATTCGATTCTGTCCATATACCACTTCTTCTTTTACCATTCATATGTTTATGGACCTTTTTTTTTGCTTTCATGTCTTGGCTATTTCAATATTACTGCAGTGCACATTTGCCTGCCTCTGTCTTTCCGATCCTGGTGGTCTTCGTTTATAGGCTCAAAGGTGCCCTGCCGCATCATATGGTAGCTCAATTTTTACCTTGTAAAGCAGCTCCATTCAGTTCTTGTTAGTGCTTTTACCACTTTACCTCCCACCAGCAGCTAGTAGGTATGAGTTGTCTAAAACCCATTCAGCATTTATAGTTTGTAGACTTTTTGCTAATGGCCATTTGACTGGTGTGAGCTGAAACCTTTTTGGAGGTTGGAAACGCATGTGGCTAATAATTCCTTTTACTGAGCTTTAACCATATCCTTTTTCTTCGTTTCCTTTTTTTGTTAAAGAGTAGGTACAACTTCCCTCCTCTCTTGACTTCTTGAAAAATTTCTCATGTGTTGAATTTTCCTGCCTATTCCCTACCCCAGGGCATTTTCTGAGGGCAGGTGTCATTTAGAGCCCTGCATTCCTTGGGACTATTAAGCAACCATTAGCAGTGGGTTTAAAGCTGCTCTTGTGCGAAACAGCCACAAGGCGGCAGCATTATTACGTTCTCAACTCTTGTTACTTGGGCAAAAGAGTCTTCCTGGAGGTAGGGTTCCGAGGTTGTAAATTAGAGTGGAATGTGCAGGGACAAGCCCCCAGAAGTTTATGTCTCCTTACTTATGTTTGTTTTTTAAATTTAGTTTCTATTTCTTATCGGAGTAAATTTGATTAGAGTGTGTTGATTGTCTGGCTGTACAGAATCTGCTCAATGATTCATACTTATGTCTGTTCACCTTTGGACCCTGTTACCATGTATGTGATTACAGAATGTATGTTTTAAAGGTATTGGTGATTATATAATTCATATAATTTATCTGTTATATGTTTATATACATTTAACATACATTAGTATATGTATATTAACCCCATAGTCCTAATTTAACCATCCTCCCACCTTTCCTTTTGGCTAACCATTAGTTTACTTGATAAGTCTGTGAGTGTCTTTTTCTGTGGAAATATGTTCTTTGGTAGCAATCTTAGGATAACATGTATAAATGATATCATAGGATATTTGTCATACCCTTTTGACTTACTTAACCTTATATGATTATTTGTAGGCTCAACTGTAGTCGTGAAAACGGCATTGTTCCTTTTTTTCCCGAGGCTACTATTCCATTTGGTACGTATACCACTTCATCTTTGTCCATTCATTTGTTTATGGACCTTTTTTTTGCTTCCATGTCTTGGCTATTTCAATATTGTTGCAGTGCATATTTGCCTGCATCTGTCTTTCCGATTTTGGTGGTTTTATATTATAGGCCCAAAAGGTGCCCTGCCGCATCATATGTTAACTCAATTTTTACCTTTTCAAGCAGCTCCATTCAGTTTTCGTTAGTGCTCTTACCACTTTACATCGCACCGGCACCAAGAAGGTACACAGTTCTCTAAAACCCCTTCAGCATTTATAGTTTGTAGACTTTTTGCTGCTGGTCATGACTGGTGTGAGCTGAAACCTTATTGAATTTGAATTTGCATATGGCTAATAATTTCCTTTACTGAGCTTTAGGCATGCCCTTTTTTTCTTTTCCTTTTTTTTTAAAGAGTGAGTACAACCTCCCTCCTCTTATTGACTTCTTGAAAAATTTCTCATGTGTTGAATTTTCTTGCCTATTCCCTACCCCAGGGCATTTTTTGAGGGCCTGTGTCATTTACAGCCCTGCAGTCCTTGTGAGTCTATAAGCAATCATTGGCACTGGGTTTAAAGCTGCTGTTGTGGGAAATAGCCACAAGGCAGCAGCATTATTACGTTCTCAACACTTGTTACTAGGGCAGCAGAGTCTTCCTGGAGGTAGTGTTCCGAGGTTGTAAACTAGAGTGGAATGTGCTGGGACAAGCCCCCAGAAGTTTATATCTCCTTACTTATGTTTGTTTTTTAAATTTATTTTCTACTTCTTATCGGAGTAAATTTGATTAGAGTGTTTTGATTGTCTGGCTGTACAGAATCTGCTCAATGATTCATACATATGTCTGTTCATCTTTGGAACCTGTTACCACGTATGTGATTACAGAATGTATATTTTGAAGGGATTGGTGATTATATAATTCATATCATTTATATGTTATATGTTTATGTACATTTAACTTACATTAGTATATTCATGTTAACCCCATAGTCCTAATTTACCCATCCCCCCACCTTTCATTTTGGCTAACCATTAGTTTATTTGATAAGTCTGTGAGTGTCTTTTTCTGTGGAAATATGTTCATTGGTAGCAATCTTAGGATAACATGTATAAATGATATCATAGGACATTTGTCATACCCTTTTGACTTACTTATCGTTATATGATTATTTCTAGGCTCAACTGTAGTCCTGAAAACGGCATTGTTCATTTTTTTCCCGAGGCTACTATTCCATTCTGTCCATATACCACTTCTTCTTTTTCCCGTCATCTGTTTATGGACATTTTTTTGCTTCCATGTCTTGGCTCTTTCAATATTGCTACAGTGCACATTTGCCTGCCTCTGTCTTTCCGATTCTGGTGGTCTTAGGTTATAGGCCCAAAAGGTCCCCTGCCGCATCATATGGTAGCTCAATTTTTACCTTTTCAAGCAGCTCCATTCAGTTTGCGTTATTGCTGTTGCCACTTTACATCCCACCAGCAGCCAGAAGGTACACAGTTCTCTAAAACCCCCTCAGCATTTATCGTTTGTAGACTTTTTGCTGATGGTTATGACTGGTGTGAACTGAAACCTTTTTGAATTTGAATTTGCTTGTGGCTTATAATTCCTTATACTGAGCTTTAGGCATGTCCTTTTTTTTCTTTTCCTTTTTTTTTAAAGAGTGAGTACAACTTCCCTCCTCTTATTGACTTCTTGAAAAATTTCTCATATGTTGAATTTTCTTGCCTATTGCCTACGCCAGGGCATGTTTTGAGGGCCTGTGTCATTTAGAGCCCTGCAGTCCTTGTGACTATATAAGCAACCATTGGCACTGGGTTTAAAGCTGCTGTTGTGGGAAACAGCCACAAGGCGGCAGCATTATTACGTTCTCAACTCTTGTTACTAGGGCAACTGAGTCTTCCTGGAGGCAGTTTTCCGAGGTTGAAAATTAGAGTGGAATGTGCTGGGACAAGCCCCAGAAGTTTATGTCTCCTTACTTATGTTTGTTTTTTAAACTTAATTTATATTTCTTGTCGGAGTAAATTTGATTAGAGTGTTTTGATTGTCTGGCTGTACAGAATCTGCTCAATGATTCATGCATATGTCTGTTCATCTTCGGATCCTGTTACCATGTATGTGATCACAAAATATATATTTTCAAGGTAATGGTGATTATATAATTCATATAGTTTATCTGTTATATGTTTATATACATTTAACATACATTAGTATATGTATGTTAACCCCATAGTCCTAATTTACCCATCCTCCCACCTTTCATTTTGGCTAACCATTAGTTTCTTTGGTAAGTCTGTGAGTGTGTTTTTCTGTGGAAATATGTTCATTGGTAGCAATCTTAGGATAACATGTATAAATGATATCATAGGATGTTTGTCATACCCTTTTCACTTACTTAACCTTATATGATTATTTCTAGGCTCAACTGTAGTCCTGAAAACGGCATTGTTCATTTTTTTCGCGAGGCTACTATTACATTTGGTACGTATACCACTTCGTCTTTGTCCATTCATCTGTTTATGGACCTATTTTCTGCTTCCATGTCTTGGCTATTTCAATATTGCTGCAGTGCACATTGGCCTGCCTGTGTTTTTCAGATTCTGGTGGTCTTAGGTTATAGGCCCAAAAGGTGCCATGCCGCATCATATGGTAGCTCAATTTTTACCTTTTCAAGCATCTCCATTCAGTTTGCATTAGTGTTGTTACCACGTTACATCCCAGCAGCAGCTTGAAGGTACACAGTTCTCTAAAACCCCTTCAGCATTTATCGTTTGTAGACTTTTTGCTGATGGTTATGACTGGTGTGAGCTGAAACCTTTTTGAATTTGAATTTGCATGTGGCTAATAATTCCTTATACTGAGCTTTAGGCATGTCCTTTTTTTGTTTTCCTTTTTTTTAAAGAGTGAGTACAACTTCCCTCCTCTTATTGACTTCTTGAAAAATTTCTCATGTGTTGAATTTTCTTGCCTATTCCCTACCCCAGGGCATTTCTTGAGGGCCTGTGTCATTTACAGCCCTGCAGTCCTTGTGACTATGTAGGCAACCATTGGCACTGGGTTTAAAGCTGCTGCTGTGGGAAACAGCCACATGGCGGCAGCATTATTACGTCCTCAACTCTTGTTAATGGGGCAAAAGACTCTTCCTGGAGGTAGTGTTCCAAGGTTGGAAATTAGAGTGGAATGTGCTGGGACAAGCCCCCAGAAGTTTATCTCTCCTTACTTATGTTTGTTTTTTAAATTTAATTTCTATTTCTTATCGGAGTAAATCTGATTAGAGTGTTTTGATTGTCTGGCTGTACAGAATCTGCTCATTGATTCATATTTATGTTTCTTCATCTTCGGATCCTGTTACCATGTATGTGATTACAGAATATATATTTTAAAGGTATTCGTGATTATATAATTCATATACTTTATATGTTATATGTTTATATACATTTAACATACATTAGTATATGTATGTTAACCCCATAGTCCTAATTTACCCATCCTCCCACCTTTCATTTTGGCTAACCATTAGTTTATTTGATAAGTCTGTGAGTGTCTTTTTCTGTGGAAATATGTTCATTGGTAGCAATCTTAGGATAACATGTATAAATGATATCATAGGCTGTTTGTCATACCCTTTTCACTTACTTAACCTTATATGATTATTTCAAGGCTCAGCTGTAGTCCAGAAAACGGCATTGTTCATTTTTTTCCCGAGCTTACTATTCCATTCTGTCCATATACCACTTCTTCTTTTTCCATTCATATGTTTATGGACCTTTTTTTTTGCTTTCATGTCTTGGCTATTTCAATATTACTGCAGTGCACATTTGCCTGCCTCTGTCTTTCCGATCCTGGTGGTCTTCGTTTATAGGCTCAAAGGTGCCCTGCCGCATCATATGGTAGCTCAATTTTTACCTTGTAAAGCAGCTCCATTCAGTTCTTGTTAGTGCTTTTACCACTTTACATCCCACCAGCAACTAGTAGGTATGAGTTGTCTAAAACCCATTCAGCATTTATAGTTTGTAGACTTTTTGCTAATGGCCATTTGACTGGTGTGAGCTGAAACCTTTTTGGAGGTTGGAAACGCATGTGGCTAATAATTCCTTATACTGAGCTTTAACCATATCCTTTTTCTTCGTTTCCTTTTTTTGTTAAAGAGTAGGTACAACTTCCCTCCTCTCTTGACTTCTTGAAAAATTTCTCATGTGTTGAATTTTCCTGCCTATTCCCCACCCCAGGGCATTTTTTGAGGGCAGGTGTCATTTATAGCCCTGCATTCCTTGGGACTATTAAGCAACCATTAGCAGTGGGTTTAAAGCTGCTCTTGTGCGAAACAGCCACAAGGTGGCAGCATTATTACGTTCTCAACTCTTGTTACTTGGGCAAAAGAGTCTTCCTGGAGGTAGGGTTCCGAGGTTGTAAATTAGAGTGGAATGTGCAGGGACAAGCCCCCAGAAGTTTATGTCTCCTTACTTATGTTTGTTTTTTAAATTTAGTTTCTATTTCTTATCGAAGTAAATTTGATTAGAGTGTGTTGATTGTCTGGCTGTACAGAATCTGCTCAATGATTCATACTTATGTCTGTTCACCTTTGGACCCTGTTACCATGTATGTGATTACAGAATGTATATTTTAAAGGTATTGGTGATTATATAATTCATATAATTTATCTGTTCTATGTTTATATACATTTAACATACATTAGTATATGTATATTAACCCCATAGTCCTAATTTAACCATCCTCCCACCTTTCCTTTTGGCTAACCATTAGTTTACTTGATAAGTCTGTGAGTGTCTTTTTCTGTGGAAATATGTTCTTTGGTAGCAATCTTTGGATAACATGTATAAATGATATCATAGGATATTTGTCATACCCTTTTGACTTACTTAACCTTATATGATTATTTGTAGGCTCAACTGTAGTCGTGAAAACGGCATTGTTCCTTTTTTTCCCGAGGCTACTATTCCATTTGGTACGTATACCACTTCACCTTTGTCCATTCATTTGTTTATGGACCTTTTTTTTGCTTCCATGTCTTGGCTATTTCAATATTGTTGCAGTGCATATTTGCCTGCATCTGTCTTTCCGATTTTTGTGGTTTTATATTATAGGCCCAAAAGGTGCCCTGCCGCATCATATGTTAACTCAATTTTTACCTTTTCAAGCAGCTCCATTCAGTTTTCGTTAGTGCTCTTACCACTTTACATCGCACCGGCACCAAGAAGGTACACAGTTCTCTAAAACCCCTTCAGCATTTATAGTTTGTAGACTTTTTGCTGCTGGTCATGACTGGTGTGAGCTGAAACCTTATTGAATTTGAATTTGCATATGGCTAATAATTTCCTTTACTGAGCTTTAGGCATGCCCTTTTTTTCTTTTCCTTTTTATTTAAAGAGTGAGTACAACCTCCCTCCTCTTATTGACTTCTTGAAAAATTTCTCATGTGTTGAATTTTCTTGCCTATTCCCTACCCCAGGGCATTTTTTGAGGGCCTGTGTCATTTACAGCCCTGCAGTCCTTGTGAGTCTATAAGCAACCATTGGCACTGGGTTTAAAGCTGCTGTTGTGGGAAATAGCCACAAGGCAGCAGCATTATTACGTTCTCAACACTTGTTACTAGGGCAGCAGAGTCTTCCTGGAGGTAGTGTTCCGAGGTTGTAAACTAGAGTGGAATGTGCTGGGACAAGCCCCCAGAAGTTTATATCTCCTTACTTATGTTTGTTTTTTAAATTTATTTTCTACTTCTTATCGGAGTAAATTTGATTAGAGTGTTTTGATTGTCTGGCTGTACAGAATCTGCTCAATGATTCATACATATGTCTGTTCATCTTCGGAACCTGTTACCATGTATGTGATTACAGAATGTATATTTTGAAGGGATTGGTGATTATATAATTCATATCATTTATATGTTATATGTTTATGTACATTTAACTTACATTAGTATATTCATGTTAACCCCATAGTCCTAATTTACCCATCCCCCCACCTTTCATTTTGGCTAACCATTAGTTTATTTGATAAGTCTGTGAGTGTCTTTTTCTGTGGAAATATGTTCATTGGTAGCAATCTTAGGATAACATGTATAAATGATATCATAGGACATTTGTCATACCCTTTTGACTTACTTATCGTTATATGATTATTTCTAGGCTCAACTGTAGTCCTGAAAACGGCATTGTTCATTTTTTTCCCGAGGCTACTATTCCATTCTGTCCATATACCACTTCTTCTTTTTCCCGTCATCTGTTTATGGACATTTTTTTGCTTCCATGTCTTGGCTCTTTCAATATTGCTGCAGTGCACATTTGCCTGCCTCTGTCTTTCCGATTCTGGTGGTCTTAGGTTATAGGCCCAAAAGGTCCCCTGCCGCATCATATGGTAGCTCAATTTTTACCTTTTCAAGCAGCTCCATTCAGTTTGCGTTATTGCTGTTGCCACTTTACATCCCACCAGCAGCCAGAAGGTACACAGTTCTCTAAAACCCCCTCAGCATTTATCGTTTGTAGACTTTTTGCTGATGGTTATGACTGGTGTGAACTGAAACCTTTTTGAATTTGAATTTGCTTGTGGCTTATAATTCCTTATACTGAGCTTTAGGCATGTCCTTTTTTTTCTTTTCCTTTTTTTTTAAAGAGTGAGTACAACTTCCCTCCTCTTATTGACTTCTTGAAAAATTTCTCATATGTTGAATTTTCTTGCCTATTGCCTACGCCAGGGCATGTTTTGAGGGCCTGTGTCATTTAGAGCCCTGCAGTCCTTGTGACTATATAAGCAACCATTGGCACTGGGTTTAAAGCTGCTGTTGTGGGAAACAGCCACAAGGCGGCAGCATTATTACGTTCTCAACTCTTGTTACTAGGGCAACTGAGTCTTCCTGGAGGCAGTTTTCCGAGGTTGAAAATTAGAGTGGAATGTGCTGGGACAAGCCCCAGAAGTTTATGTCTCCTTACTTATGTTTGTTTTTTAAACTTAATTTATATTTCTTGTCGGAGTAAATTTGATTAGAGTGTTTTGATTGTCTGGCTGTACAGAATCTGCTCAATGATTCATGCATATGTCTGTTCATCTTCGGATCCTGTTACCATGTATGTGATCACAAAATATATATTTTCAAGGTAATGGTGATTATATAATTCATATAGTTTATCTGTTATATGTTTATATACATTTAACATACATTAGTATATGTATGTTAACCCCATAGTCCTAATTTACCCATCCTCCCACCTTTCATTTTGGCTAACCATTAGTTTCTTTGGTAAGTCTGTGAGTGTGTTTTTCTGTGGAAATATGTTCATTGGTAGCAATCTTAGGATAACATGTATAAATGATATCATAGGATGTTTGTCATACCCTTTTCACTTACTTAACCTTATATGATTATTTCTAGGCTCAACTGTAGTCCTGAAAACGGCATTGTTCATTTTTTTCGCGAGGCTACTATTACATTTGGTACGTATACCACTTCGTCTTTGTCCATTCATCTGTTTATGGACCTATTTTCTGCTTCCATGTCTTGGCTATTTCAATATTGCTGCAGTGCACTTTGGCCTGCCTGTGTTTTTCAGATTCTGGTGGTCTTAGGTTATAGGCCCAAAAGGTGCCATGCCGCATCATATGGTAGCTCAATTTTTACCTTTTCAAGCATCTCCATTCAGTTTGCATTAGTGTTGTTACCACGTTACATCCCAGCAGCAGCTTGAAGGTACACAGTTCTCTAAAACCCCTTCAGCATTTATCGTTTGTAGACTTTTTGCTGATGGTTATGACTGGTGTGAGCTGAAACCTTTTTGAATTTGAATTTGCATGTGGCTAATAATTCCTTATACTGAGCTTTAGGCATGTCCTTTTTTTGTTTTCCTTTTTTTTAAAGAGTGAGTACAACTTCCCTCCTCTTATTGACTTCTTGAAAAATTTCTCATGTGTTGAATTTTCTTGCCTATTCCCTACCCCAGGGCATTTCTTGAGGGCCTGTGTCATTTACAGCCCTGCAGTCCTTGTGACTATGTAGGCAACCATTGGCACTGGGTTTAAAGCTGCTGCTGTGGGAAACAGCCACATGGCGGCAGCATTATTACGTCCTCAACTCTTGTTAATGGGGCAAAAGACTCTCCTGGAGGTAGTGTTCCAAGGTTGGAAATTAGAGTGGAATGTGCTGGGACAAGCCCCCAGAAGTTTATCTCTCCTTACTTATGTTTGTTTTTTAAATTTAATTTCTATTTCTTATCGGAGTAAATCTGATTAGAGTGTTTTGATTGTCTGGCTGTACAGAATCTGCTCATTGATTCATATTTATGTTTCTTCATCTTCGGATCCTGTTACCATGTATGTGATTACAGAATATATATTTTAAAGGTATTCGTGATTATATAATTCATATACTTTATATGTTATATGTTTATATACATTTAACATACATTAGTATATGTATGTTAACCCCATAGTCCTAATTTACCCATCCTCCCACCTTTCATTTTGGCTAACCATTAGTTTATTTGATAAGTCTGTGAGTGTCTTTTCTGTGGAAATATGTTCATTGGTAGCAATCTTAGGATAACATGTATAAATGATATCATAGGCTGTTTGTCATACCCTTTTCACTTACTTAACCTTATATGATTATTTCAAGGCTCAGCTGTAGTCCAGAAAACGGCATTGTTCATTTTTTTCCCGAGCTTACTATTCCATTCTGTCCATATACCACTTCTTCTTTTTCCATTCATATGTTTATGGACCTTTTTTTTTGCTTTCATGTCTTGGCTATTTCAATATTACTGCAGTGCACATTTGCCTGCCTCTGTCTTTCCGATCCTGGTGGTCTTCGTTTATAGGCTCAAAGGTGCCCTGCCGCATCATATGGTAGCTCAGTTTTTACCTTGTAAAGCAGCTCCATTCAGTTCTTGTTAGTGCTTTTACCACTTTACATCGCACCAGCAGCTAGTAGGTATGAGTTGTCTAAAACCCATTCAGCATTTATAGTTTGTAGACTTTTTGCTAATGGCCATTTGACTGGTGTGAGCTGAAACCTTTTTGGAGGTTGGAAACGCATGTGGCTAATAATTCCTTATACTGAGCTTTAACCATATCCTTTTTCTTCGTTTCCTTTTTTTGTTAAAGAGTAGGTACAACTTCCCTCCTCCCTTGACTTCTTGAAAAATTTCTCATGTGTTGAATTTTCCTGCCTATTCCCTACCCCAGGGCATTTTTTGAGGGCAGGTGTCATTTAGAGCCCTGCATTCCTTGGGACTATTAAGCAACCATTAGCAGTGGGTTTAAAGCTGCTCTTGTGCAAAACAGCCACAAGGCGGCAGCATTATTACGTTCTCAACTCTTGTTACTTGGGCAAAAGAGTCTTCCTGGAGGTAGGGTTCCGAGGTTGTAAATTAGAGTGGAATGTGCAGGGACAAGCCCCCAGAAGTTTATGTCTCCTTACTTATGTTTGTTTTTTAAATTTAGTTTCTATTTCTTATCGGAGTAAATTTGATTAGAGTGTGTTGATTGTCTGGCTGTACAGAATCTGCTCAATGATTCATACTTATGTCTGTTCACCTTTGGACCCTGTTACCATGTATGTGATTACAGAATGTATATTTTAAAGGTATTGGTGATTATATAATTCATATAATTTATCTGTTATATGTTTATATACATTTAACATACATTAGTATATGTATATTAACCCCATAGTCCTAATTTACCCATCCTCCCACCTTTCCTTTTGGCTAACCATTAGTTTACTTGATAAGTCTGTGAGTGTCTTTTTCTGTGGAAATATGTTCTTTGGTAGCAATCTTTGGATAACATGTATAAATGATATCATAGGATATTTGTCATACCCTTTTGACTTACTTAACCTTATATGATTATTTGTAGGCTCAACTGTAGTCGTGAAAACGGCATTGTTCCTTTTTTTCCCGAGGCTACTATTCCATTTGGTACGTATACCACTTCATCTTTGTCCATTCATTTGTTTATGGACCTTTTTTTTGCTTCCATGTCTTGGCTATTTCAATATTGTTGCAGTGCATATTTGCCTGCATCTGTCTTTCCGATTTTGGTGGTTTTATATTATAGGCCCAAAAGGTGCCCTGCCGCATCATATGTTAACTCAATTTTTACCTTTTCAAGCAGCTCCATTCAGTTTTCGTTAGTGCTCTTACCACTTTACATCGCACCGGCACCAAGAAGGTACACAGTTCTCTAAAACCCCTTCAGCATTTATAGTTTGTAGACTTTTTGCTGCTGGTCATGACTGGTGTGAGCTGAAACCTTATTGAATTTGAATTTGCATATGGCTAATAATTTCCTTTACTGAGCTTTAGGCATGCCCTTTTTTTCTTTTCCTTTTTTTTTAAAGAGTGAGTACAACCTCCCTCCTCTTATTGACTTCTTGAAAAATTTCTCATGTGTTGAATTTTCTTGCCTATTCCCTACCCCAGGGCATTTTTTGAGGGCCTGTGTCATTTACAGCCCTGCAGTCCTTGTGAGTCTATAAGCAACCATTGGCACTGGGTTTAAAGCTGCTGTTGTGGGAAATAGCCACAAGGCAGCAGCATTATTACGTTCTCAACACTTGTTACTAGGGCAGCAGAGTCTTCCTGGAGGTAGTGTTCCGAGGTTGTAAACTAGAGTGGAATGTGCTGGGACAAGCCCCCAGAAGTTTATATCTCCTTACTTATGTTTGTTTTTTAAATTTATTTTCTACTTCTTATCGGAGTAAATTTGATTAGAGTGTTTTGATTGTCTGGCTGTACAGAATCTGCTCAATGATTCATACATATGTCTGTTCATCTTCGGAACCTGTTACCACGTATGTGATTACAGAATGTATATTTTGAAGGGATTGGTGATTATATAATTCATATCATTTATATGTTATATGTTTATGTACATTTAACTTACATTAGTATATTCATGTTAACCCCATAGTCCTAATTTACCCATCCCCCCACCTTTCATTTTGGCTAACCATTAGTTTATTTGATAAGTCTGTGAGTGTCTTTTTCTGTGGAAATATGTTCATTGGTAGCAATCTTAGGATAACATGTATAAATGATATCATAGGACATTTGTCATACCCTTTTACTTACTTATCGTTATATGATTATTTCTAGGCTCAACTGTAGTCCTGAAAACGGCATTGTTCATTTTTTTCCCGAGGCTACTATTCCATTCTGTCCATATACCACTTCTTCTTTTTCCCGTCATCTGTTTATGGACATTTTTTTGCTTCCATGTCTTGGCTCTTTCAATATTGCTACAGTGCACATTTGCCTGCCTCTGTCTTTCCGATTCTGGTGGTCTTAGGTTATAGGCCCAAAAGGTCCCCTGCCGCATCATATGGTAGCTCAATTTTTACCTTTTCAAGCAGCTCCATTCAGTTTGCGTTATTGCTGTTGCCACTTTACATCCCACCAGCAGCCAGAAGGTACACAGTTCTCTAAAACCCCCTCAGCATTTATCGTTTGTAGACTTTTTGCTGATGGTTATGACTGGTGTGAACTGAAACCTTTTTGAATTTGAATTTGCTTGTGGCTTATAATTCCTTATACTGAGCTTTAGGCATGTCCTTTTTTTTCTTTTCCTTTTTTTTTAAAGAGTGAGTACAACTTCCCTCCTCTTATTGACTTCTTGAAAAATTTCTCATATGTTGAATTTTCTTGCCTATTGCCTACGCCAGGGCATGTTTTGAGGGCCTGTGTCATTTAGAGCCCTGCAGTCCTTGTGACTATATAAGCAACCATTGGCACTGGGTTTAAAGCTGCTGTTGTGGGAAACAGCCACAAGGCGGCAGCATTATTACGTTCTCAACTCTTGTTACTAGGGCAACTGAGTCTTCCTGGAGGCAGTTTTCCGAGGTTGAAAATTAGAGTGGAATGTGCTGGGACAAGCCCCAGAAGTTTATGTCTCCTTACTTATGTTTGTTTTTTAAACTTAATTTATATTTCTTGTCGGAGTAAATTTGATTAGAGTGTTTTGATTGTCTGGCTGTACAGAATCTGCTCAATGATTCATGCATATGTCTGTTCATCTTCGGATCCTGTTACCATGTATGTGATCACAAAATATATATTTTCAAGGTAATGGTGATTATATAATTCATATAGTTTATCTGTTATATGTTTATATACATTTAACATACATTAGTATATGTATGTTAACCCCATAGTCCTAATTTACCCATCCTCCCACCTTTCATTTTGGCTAACCATTAGTTTCTTTGGTAAGTCTGTGAGTGTGTTTTTCTGTGGAAATATGTTCATTGGTAGCAATCTTAGGATAACATGTATAAATGATATCATAGGATGTTTGTCATACCCTTTTCACTTACTTAACCTTATATGATTATTTCTAGGCTCAACTGTAGTCCTGAAAACGGCATTGTTCATTTTTTTCGCGAGGCTACTATTACATTTGGTACGTATACCACTTCGTCTTTGTCCATTCATCTGTTTATGGACCTATTTTCTGCTTCCATGTCTTGGCTATTTCAATATTGCTGCAGTGCACATTGGCCTGCCTGTGTTTTTCAGATTCTGGTGGTCTTAGGTTATAGGCCCAAAAGGTGCCATGCCGCATCATATGGTAGCTCAATTTTTACCTTTTCAAGCATCTCCATTCAGTTTGCATTAATGTTGTTACCACGTTACATCCCAGCAGCAGCTTGAAGGTACACAGTTCTCTAAAACCCCTTCAGCATTTATCGTTTGTAGACTTTTTGCTGATGGTTATGACTGGTGTGAGCTGAAACCTTTTTGAATTTGAATTTGCATGTGGCTAATAATTCCTTATACTGAGCTTTAGGCATGTCCTTTTTTTGTTTTCCTTTTTTTTAAAGAGTGAGTACAACTTCCCTCCTCTTATTGACTTCTTGAAAAATTTCTCATGTGTTGAATTTTCTTGCCTATTCCCTACCCCAGGGCATTTCTTGAGGGCCTGTGTCATTTACAGCCCTGCAGTCCTTGTGACTATGTAGGCAACCATTGGCACTGGGTTTAAAGCTGCTGCTGTGGGAAACAGCCACATGGCGGCAGCATTATTACGTCCTCAACTCTTGTTAATGGGGCAAAAGACTCTTCCTGGAGGTAGTGTTCCAAGGTTGGAAATTAGAGTGGAATGTGCTGGGACAAGCCCCCAGAAGTTTATCTCTCCTTACTTATGTTTGTTTTTTAAATTTAATTTCTATTTCTTATCGGAGTAAATCTGATTAGAGTGTTTTGATTGTCTGGCTGTACAGAATCTGCTCATTGATTCATATTTATGTTTCTTCATCTTCGGATCCTGTTACCATGTATGTGATTACAGAATATATATTTTAAAGGTATTCGTGATTATATAATTCATATACTTTATATGTTATATGTTTATATACATTTAACATACATTAGTATATGTATGTTAACCCCATAGTCCTAATTTACCCATCCTCCCACCTTTCATTTTGGCTAACCATTAGTTTATTTGATAAGTCTGTGAGTGTCTTTTTCTGTGGAAATATGTTCATTGGTAGCAATCTTAGGATAACATGTATAAATGATATCATAGGCTGTTTGTCATACCCTTTTCACTTACTTAACCTTATATGATTATTTCAAGGCTCAGCTGTAGTCCAGAAAACGGCATTGTTCATTTTTTTCCCGAGCTTACTATTCCATTCTGTCCATATACCACTTCTTCTTTTTCCATTCATATGTTTATGGACCTTTTTTTTTGCTTTCATGTCTTGGCTATTTCAATATTACTGCAGTGCACATTTGCCTGCCTCTGTCTTTCCGATCCTGGTGGTCTTCGTTTATAGGCTCAAAGGTGCCCTGCCGCATCATATGGTAGCTCAATTTTTACCTTGTAAAGCAGCTCCATTCAGTTCTTGTTAGTGCTTTTACCACTTTACATCCCACCAGCAACTAGTAGGTATGAGTTGTCTAAAACCCATTCAGCATTTATAGTTTGTAGACTTTTTGCTAATGGCCATTTGACTGGTGTGAGCTGAAACCTTTTTGGAGGTTGGAAACGCATGTGGCTAATAATTCCTTATACTGAGCTTTAACCATATCCTTTTTCTTCGTTTCCTTTTTTTGTTAAAGAGTAGGTACAACTTCCCTCCTCTCTTGACTTCTTGAAAAATTTCTCATGTGTTGAATTTTCCTGCCTATTCCCCACCCCAGGGCATTTTTTGAGGGCAGGTGTCATTTATAGCCCTGCATTCCTTGGGACTATTAAGCAACCATTAGCAGTGGGTTTAAAGCTGCTCTTGTGCGAAACAGCCACAAGGCGGCAGCATTATTACGTTCTCAACTCTTGTTACTTGGGCAAAAGAGTCTTCCTGGAGGTAGGGTTCCGAGGTTGTAAATTAGAGTGGAATGTGCAGGGACAAGCCCCCAGAAGTTTATGTCTCCTTACTTATGTTTGTTTTTTAAATTTAGTTTCTATTTCTTATCGGAGTAAATTTGATTAGAGTGTGTTGATTGTCTGGCTGTACAGCATCTGCTCAATGATTCATACTTATGTCTGTTCACCTTTGGACCCTGTTACCATGTATGTGATTACAGAATGTATATTTTAAAGGTATTGGTGATTATATAATTCATATAATTTATCTGTTATATGTTTATATACATTTAACATACATTAGTATATGTATATTAACCCCATAGTCCTAATTTAACCATCCTCCCACCTTTCCTTTTGGCTAACCATTAGTTTACTTGATAAGTCTGTGAGTGTCTTTTTCTGTGGAAATATGTTCTTTGGTAGCAATCTTTGGATAACATGTATAAATGATATCATAGGATATTTGTCATACCCTTTTGACTTACTTAACCTTATATGATTATTTGTAGGCTCAACTGTAGTCGTGAAAACGGCATTGTTCCTTTTTTTCCCGAGGCTACTATTCCATTTGGTACGTATACCACTTCATCTTTGTCCATTCATTTGTTTATGGACCTTTTTTTTGCTTCCATGTCTTGGCTATTTCAATATTGTTGCAGTGCATATTTGCCTGCATCTGTCTTTCCGATTTTGGTGGTTTTATATTATAGGCCCAAAAGGTGCCCTGCCGCATCATATGTTAACTCAATTTTTACCTTTTCAAGCAGCTCCATTCAGTTTTCGTTAGTGCTCTTACCACTTTACATCGCACCGGCACCAAGAAGGTACACAGTTCTCTAAAACCCCTTCAGCATTTATAGTTTGTAGACTTTTTGCTGCTGGTCATGACTGGTGTGAGCTGAAACCTTATTGAATTTGAATTTGCATATGGCTAATAATTTCCTTTACTGAGCTTTAGGCATGCCCTTTTTTTCTTTTCCTTTTTTTTTAAAGAGTGAGTACAACCTCCCTCCTCTTATTGACTTCTTGAAAAATTTCTCATGTGTTGAATTTTCTTGCCTATTCCCTACCCCAGGGCATTTTTTGAGGGCCTGTGTCATTTACAGCCCTGCAGTCCTTGTGAGTCTATAAGCAACCATTGGCACTGGGTTTAAAGCTGCTGTTGTGGGAAATAGCCACAAGGCAGCAGCATTATTACGTTCTCAACACTTGTTACTAGGGCAGCAGAGTCTTCCTGGAGGTAGTGTTCCGAGGTTGTAAACTAGAGTGGAATGTGCTGGGACAAGCCCCCAGAAGTTTATATCTCCTTACTTATGTTTGTTTTTTAAATTTATTTTCTACTTCTTATCGGAGTAAATTTGATTAGAGTGTTTTGATTGTCTGGCTGTACAGAATCTGCTCAATGATTCATACATATGTCTGTTCATCTTCGGAACCTGTTACCACGTATGTGATTACAGAATGTATATTTTGAAGGGATTGGTGATTATATAATTCATATCATTTATATGTTATATGTTTATGTACATTTAACTTACATTAGTATATTCATGTTAACCCCATAGTCCTAATTTACCCATCCCCCCACCTTTCATTTTGGCTAACCATTAGTTTATTTGATAAGTCTGTGAGTGTCTTTTTCTGTGGAAATATGTTCATTGGTAGCAATCTTAGGATAACATGTATAAATGATATCATAGGACATTTGTCATACCCTTTTACTTACTTATCGTTATATGATTATTTCTAGGCTCAACTGTAGTCCTGAAAACGGCATTGTTCATTTTTTTCCCGAGGCTACTATTCCATTCTGTCCATATACCACTTCTTCTTTTTCCCGTCATCTGTTTATGGACATTTTTTTGCTTCCATGTCTTGGCTCTTTCAATATTGCTACAGTGCACATTTGCCTGCCTCTGTCTTTCCGATTCTGGTGGTCTTAGGTTATAGGCCCAAAAGGTCCCCTGCCGCATCATATGGTAGCTCAATTTTTACCTTTTCAAGCAGCTCCATTCAGTTTGCGTTATTGCTGTTGCCACTTTACATCCCACCAGCAGCCAGAAGGTACACAGTTCTCTAAAACCCCCTCAGCATTTATCGTTTGTAGACTTTTTGCTGATGGTTATGACTGGTGTGAACTGAAACCTTTTTGAATTTGAATTTGCTTGTGGCTTATAATTCCTTATACTGAGCTTTAGGCATGTCCTTTTTTTTCTTTTCCTTTTTTTTTAAAGAGTGAGTACAACTTCCCTCCTCTTATTGACTTCTTGAAAAATTTCTCATATGTTGAATTTTCTTGCCTATTGCCTACGCCAGGGCATGTTTTGAGGGCCTGTGTCATTTAGAGCCCTGCAGTCCTTGTGACTATATAAGCAACCATTGGCACTGGGTTTAAAGCTGCTGTTGTGGGAAACAGCCACAAGGCGGCAGCATTATTACGTTCTCAACTCTTGTTACTAGGGCAACTGAGTCTTCCTGGAGGCAGTTTTCCGAGGTTGAAAATTAGAGTGGAATGTGCTGGGACAAGCCCCAGAAGTTTATGTCTCCTTACTTATGTTTGTTTTTTAAACTTAATTTATATTTCTTGTCGGAGTAAATTTGATTAGAGTGTTTTGATTGTCTGGCTGTACAGAATCTGCTCAATGATTCATGCATATGTCTGTTCATCTTCGGATCCTGTTACCATGTATGTGATCACAAAATATATATTTTCAAGGTAATGGTGATTATATAATTCATATAGTTTATCTGTTATATGTTTATATACATTTAACATACATTAGTATATGTATGTTAACCCCATAGTCCTAATTTACCCATCCTCCCACCTTTCATTTTGGCTAACCATTAGTTTCTTTGGTAAGTCTGTGAGTGTGTTTTTCTGTGGAAATATGTTCATTGGTAGCAATCTTAGGATAACATGTATAAATGATATCATAGGATGTTTGTCATACCCTTTTCACTTACTTAACCTTATATGATTATTTCTAGGCTCAACTGTAGTCCTGAAAACGGCATTGTTCATTTTTTTCGCGAGGCTACTATTACATTTGGTACGTATACCACTTCGTCTTTGTCCATTCATCTGTTTATGGACCTATTTTCTGCTTCCATGTCTTGGCTATTTCAATATTGCTGCAGTGCACATTGGTCTGCCTGTGTTTTTCAGATTCTGGTGGTCTTAGGTTATAGGCCCAAAAGGTGCCATGCCGCATCATATGGTAGCTCAATTTTTACCTTTTCAAGCATCTCCATTCAGTTTGCATTAGTGTTGTTACCACGTTACATCCCAGCAGCAGCTTGAAGGTACACAGTTCTCTAAAACCCCTTCAGCATTTATCGTTTGTAGACTTTTTGCTGATGGTTATGACTGGTGTGAGCTGAAACCTTTTTGAATTTGAATTTGCATGTGGCTAATAATTCCTTATACTGAGCTTTAGGCATGTCCTTTTTTTGTTTTCCTTTTTTTTAAAGAGTGAGTACAACTTCCCTCCTCTTATTGACTTCTTGAAAAATTTCTCATGTGTTGAATTTTCTTGCCTATTCCCTACCCCAGGGCATTTCTTGAGGGCCTGTGTCATTTACAGCCCTGCAGTCCTTGTGACTATGTAGGCAACCATTGGCACTGGGTTTAAAGCTGCTGCTGTGGGAAACAGCCACATGGCGGCAGCATTATTACGTCCTCAACTCTTGCTAATGGGGCAAAAGACTCTTCCTGGAGGTAGTGTTCCAAGGTTGGAAATTAGAGTGGAATGTGCTGGGACAAGCCCCCAGAAGTTTATCTCTCCTTACTTATGTTTGTTTTTTAAATTTAATTTCTATTTCTTATCGGAGTAAATCTGATTAGAGTGTTTTGATTGTCTGGCTGTACAGAATCTGCTCATTGATTCATATTTATGTTTCTTCATCTTCGGATCCTGTTACCATGTATGTGATTACAGAATATATATTTTAAAGGTATTCGTGATTATATAATTCATATACTTTATATGTTATATGTTTATATACATTTAACATACATTAGTATATGTATGTTAACCCCATAGTCCTAATTTACCCATCCTCCCACCTTTCATTTTGGCTAACCATTAGTTTATTTGATAAGTCTGTGAGTGTCTTTTTCTGTGGAAATATGTTCATTGGTAGCAATCTTAGGATAACATGTATAAATGATATCATAGGCTGTTTGTCATACCCTTTTCACTTACTTAACCTTATATGATTATTTCAAGGCTCAGCTGTAGTCCAGAAAACGGCATTGTTCATTTTTTTCCCGAGCTTACTATTCCATTCTGTCCATATACCACTTCTTCTTTTTCCATTCATATGTTTATGAACCTTTTTTTTTGCTTTCATGTCTTGGCTATTTCAATATTACTGCAGTGCACATTTGCCTGCCTCTGTCTTTCCGATCCTGGTGGTCTTCGTTTATAGGCTCAAAGGTGCCCTGCCGCATCATATGGTAGCTCAATTTTTACCTTGTAAAGCAGCTCCATTCAGTTCTTGTTAGTGCTTTTACCACTTTACATCGCACCAGCAGCTAGTAGGTATGAGTTGTCTAAAACCCATTCAGCATTTATAGTTTGTAGACTTTTTGCTAATGGCCATTTGACTGGTGTGAGCTGAAACCTTTTTGGAGGTTGGAAACGCATGTGGCTAATAATTCCTTATACTGAGCTTTAACCATATCCTTTTTCTTCGTTTCCTTTTTTTGTTAAGAGTAGGTACAACTTCCCTCCTCTCTTGACTTCTTGAAAAATTTCTCATGTGTTGAATTTTCCTGCCTATTCCCTACCCCAGGGCATTTTTTGAGGGCAGGTGTCATTTAGAGCCCTGCATTCCTTGGGACTATTAAGCAACCATTAGCAGTGGGTTTAAAGCTGCTCTTGTGCGAAACAGCCACAAGGCGGCAGCATTATTACGTTCTCAACTCTTGTTACTTGGGCAAAAGAGTCTTCCTGGAGGTAGGGTTCCGAGGTTGTAAATTAGAGTGGAATGTGCAGGGACAAGCCCCCAGAAGTTTATGTCTCCTTACTTATGTTTGTTTTTTAAATTTAGTTTCTATTTCTTATCGGAGTAAATTTGATTAGAGTGTGTTGATTGTCTGGCTGTACAGAATCTGCTCAATGATTCATACTTATGTCTGTTCACCTTTGGACCCTGTTACCATGTATGTGATTACAGAATGTATATTTTAAAGGTATTGGTGATTATATAATTCATATAATTTATCTGTTATATGTTTATATACATTTAACATACATTAGTATATGTATATTAACCACATAGTCCTAATTTAACCATCCTCCCACCTTTCATTTTGGCTAACCATTAGTTTCTTTGGTAAGTCTGTGAGTGTGTTTTTCTGTGGAAATATGTTCATTGGTAGCAATCTTAGGATAACATGTATAAATGATATCATAGGATGTTTGTCATACCCTTTTCACTTACTTAACCTTATATGATTATTTCTAGGCTCAACTGTAGTCCTGAAAACGGCATTGTTCATTTTTTTCGTGAGGCTACTATTACATTTGGTACGTATACCACTTCGTCTTTGTCCATTCATCTGTTTATGGACCTATTTTCTGCTTCCATGTCTTGGCTATTTCAATATTGCTGCAGTGCACATTGGCCTGCCTGTGTTTTTCAGATTCTGGTGGTCTTAGGTTATAGGCCCAAAAGGTGCCATGCCGCATCATATGGTAGCTCAATTTTTACCTTTTCAAGCATCTCCATTCAGTTTGCATTAGTGTTGTTACCACGTTACATCCCAGCAGCAGCTTGAAGGTACACAGTTCTCTAAAACCCCTTCAGCATTTATCGTTTGTAGACTTTTTGCTGATGGTTATGACTGGTGTGAGCTGAAACCTTTTTGAATTTGAATTTGCATGTGGCTAATAATTCCTTATACTGAGCTTTAGGCATGTCCTTTTTTTGTTTTCCTTTTTTTTAAAGAGTGAGTACAACTTCCCTCCTCTTATTGACTTCTTGAAAAATTTCTCATGTGTTGAATTTTCTTGCTTATTCCCTACCCCAGGGCATTTCTTGAGGGCCTGTGTCATTTACAGCCCTGCAGTCCTTGTGACTATGTAGGCAACCATTGGCACTGGGTTTAAAGCTGCTGCTGTGGGAAACAGCCACATGGCGGCAGCATTATTACGTCCTCAACTCTTGTTAATGGGGCAAAAGACTCTTCCTGGAGGTAGTGTTCCAAGGTTGGAAATTAGAGTGGAATGTGCTGGGACAAGCCCCCAGAAGTTTATCTCTCCTTACTTATGTTTGTTTTTTAAATTTAATTTCTATTTCTTATCGGAGTAAATCTGATTAGAGTGTTTTGATTGTCTGGCTGTACAGAATCTGCTCATTGATTCATATTTATGTTTCTTCATCTTCGGATCCTGTTACCATGTATGTGATTACAGAATATATATTTTAAAGGTATTCGTGATTATATAATTCATATACTTTATATGTTATATGTTTATATACATTTAACATACATTAGTATATGTATGTTAACCCCATAGTCCTAATTTACCCATCCTCCCACCTTTCATTTTGGCTAACCATTAGTTTATTTGATAAGTCTGTGAGTGTCTTTTTCTGTGGAAATATGTTCATTGGTAGCAATCTTAGGATAACATGTATAAATGATATCATAGGCTGTTTGTCATACCCTTTTCACTTACTTAACCTTATATGATTATTTCAAGGCTCAGCTGTAGTCCAGAAAACGGCATTGTTCATTTTTTTCCCGAGCTTACTATTCCATTCTGTCCATATACCACTTCTTCTTTTTCCATTCATATGTTTATGGACCTTTTTTTTTGCTTTCATGTCTTGGCTATTTCAATATTACTGCAGTGCACATTTGCCTGCCTCTGTCTTTCCGATCCTGGTGGTCTTCGTTTATAGGCTCAAAGGTGCCCTGCCGCATCATATGGTAGCTCAATTTTTACCTTGTAAAGCAGCTCCATTCAGTTCTTGTTAGTGCTTTTACCACTTTACATCACACCAGCAGCTAGTAGGTATGAGTTGTCTAAAACCCATTCAGCATTTATAGTTTGTAGACTTTTTGCTAATGGCCATTTGACTGGTGTGAGCTGAAACCTTTTTGGAGGTTGGAAACGCATGTGGCTAATAATTCCTTATACTGAGCTTTAACCATATCCTTTTTCTTCGTTTCCTTTTTTTGTTAAAGAGTAGGTACAACTTCCCTCCACCCTTGACTTCTTGAAAAATTTCTCATGTGTTGAATTTTCCTGCCTATTCCCTACCCCAGGGCATTTTTTGAGGGCAGGTGTCATTTAGAGCCCTGCATTCCTTGGGACTATTAAGCAACCATTAGCAGTGGGTTTAAAGCTGCTCTTGTGCAAAACAGCCACGAGGCGGCAGCATTATTACGTTCTCAACTCTTGTTACTTGGGCAAAAGAGTCTTCCTGGAGGTAGGGTTCCGAGGTTGTAAATTAGAGTGGAATGTGCAGGGACAAGCCCCCAGAAGTTTATGTCTCCTTACTTATGTTTGTTTTTTAAATTTAGTTTCTATTTCTTATCGGAGTAAATTTGATTAGAGTGTGTTGATTGTCTGGCTGTACAGAATCTGCTCAATGATTCATACTTATGTCTGTTCACCTTTGGACCCTGTTACCATGTATGTGATTACAGAATGTATATTTTAAAGGTATTGGTGATTATATAATTCATATAATTTATCTGTTCTATGTTTATATACATTTAACATACATTAGTATATGTATATTAACCCCATAGTCCTAATTTAACCATCCTCCCACCTTTCCTTTTGGCTAACCATTAGTTTACTTGATAAGTCTGTGAGTGTCTTTTTCTGTGGAAATATGTTCTTTGGTAGCAATCTTTGGATAACATGTATAAATGATATCATAGGATATTTGTCATACCCTTTTGACTTACTTAACCTTATATGATTATTTGTAGGCTCAACTGTAGTCGTGAAAACGGCATTGTTCCTTTTTTTCCCGAGGCTACTATTCCATTTGGTACGTATACCACTTCATCTTTGTCCATTCATTTGTTTATGGACCTTTTTTTTGCTTCCATGTCTTGGCTATTTCAATATTGTTGCAGTGCATATTTGCCTGCATCTGTCTTTCCGATTTTGGTGGTTTTATATTATAGGCCCAAAAGGTGCCCTGCCGCATCATATGTTAACTCAATTTTTACCTTTTCAAGCAGCTCCATTCAGTTTTCGTTAGTGCTCTTACCACTTTACATCGCACCGGCACCAGGAAGGTACACAGTTCTCTAAAACCCCTTCAGCATTTATAGTTTGTAGACTTTTTGCTGCTGGTCATGACTGGTGTGAGCTGAAACCTTATTGAATTTGAATTTGCATATGGCTAATAATTTCCTTTACTGAGCTTTAGGCATGCCCTTTTTTTCTTTTCCTTTTTTTTTAAAGAGTGAGTACAACCTCCCTCCTCTTATTGACTTCTTGAAAAATTTCTCATGTGTTGAATTTTCTTGCCTATTCCCTACCCCAGGGCATTTTTTGAGGGCCTGTGTCATTTACAGCCCTGCAGTCCTTGTGAGTCTATAAGCAACCATTGGCACTGGGTTTAAAGCTGCTGTTGTGGGAAATAGCCACAAGGCAGCAGCATTATTACGTTCTCAACACTTGTTACTAGGGCAGCAGAGTCTTCCTGGAGGTAGTGTTCCGAGGTTGTAAACTAGAGTGGAATGTGCTGGGACAAGCCCCCAGAAGTTTATATCTCCTTACTTATGTTTGTTTTTTAAATTTATTTTCTACTTCTTATCGGAGTAAATTTGATTAGAGTGTTTTGATTGTCTGGCTGTACAGAATCTGCTCAATGATTCATACATATGTCTGTTCATCTTCGGAACCTGTTACCATGTATGTGATTACAGAATGTATATTTTGAAGGGATTGGTGATTATATAATTCATATCATTTATATGTTATATGTTTATGTACATTTAACTTACATTAGTATATTCATGTTAACCCCATAGTCCTAATTTACCCATCCCCCCACCTTTCATTTTGGCTAACCATTAGTTTATTTGATAAGTCTGTGACTGTCTTTTTCTGTGGAAATATGTTCATTGGTAGCAATCTTAGGATAACATGTATAAATGATATCATAGGACATTTGTCATACCCTTTTGACTTACTTATCGTTATATGATTATTTCTAGGCTCAACTGTAGTCCTGAAAACGGCATTGTTCATTTTTTTCCCGAGGCTACTATTCCATTCTGTCCATATACCACTTCTTCTTTTTCCCGTCATCTGTTTATGGACCTTTTTTTGCTTCCATGTCTTGGCTCTTTCAATATTGCTACAGTGCACATTTGCCTGCCTCTGTCTCTCCGATTCTGGTGGTCTTAGGTTATAGGCCCAAAAGGTCCCCTGCCGCATCATATGGTAGCTCAATTTTTACCTTTTCAAGCAGCTCCATTCAGTTTGCGTTATTGCTGTTGCCACTTTACATCCCACCAGCAGCCAGAAGGTACACAGTTCTCTAAAACCCCCTCAGCATTTATCGTTTGTAGACTTTTTGCTGATGGTTATGACTGGTGTGAACTGAAACCTTTTTGAATTTGAATTTGCTTGTGGCTTATAATTCCTTATACTGAGCTTTAGGCATGTCCTTTTTTTTCTTTTCCTTTTTTTTTAAAGAGTGAGTACAACTTCCCTCCTCTTATTGACTTCTTGAAAAATTTCTCATATGTTGAATTTTCTTGCCTATTGCCTACGCCAGGGCATGTTTTGAGGGCCTGTGTCATTTAGAGCCCTGCAGTCCTTGTGACTATATAAGCAACCATTGGCACTGGGTTTAAAGCTGCTGTTGTGGGAAACAGCCACAAGGCGGCAGCATTATTACGTTCTCAACTCTTGTTACTAGGGCAACTGAGTCTTCCTGGAGGCAGTTTTCCGAGGTTGAAAATTAGAGTGGAATGTGCTGGGACAAGCCCCAGAAGTTTATGTCTCCTTACTTATGTTTGTTTTTTAAATTTAATTTGTATTTTTTATCGGAGTAAATTTGATTAGAGTGTTTTGATTGTCTGGCTGTACAGAATCTGCTCAATGATTCATGCATATGTCTGTTCATCTTCGGATCCTGTTACCATGTATGTGATCACAAAATATATATTTTCAAGGTAATGGTGATTATATAATTCATATAGTTTATCTGTTATATGTTTATATACATTTAACATACATTAGTATATGTATGTTAACCCCATAGTCCTAATTTACCCATCCTCCCACCTTTCATTTTGGCTAACCATTAGTTTCTTTCGTAAGTCTGTGAGTGTGTTTTTCTGTGGAAATATGTTCATTGGTAGCAATCTTAGGATAACATGTATAAATGATATCATAGGATGTTTGTCATACCCTTTTCACTTACTTAACCTTATATGATTATTTCTAGGCTCAACTGTAGTCCTGAAAACGGCATTGTTCATTTTTTTCGCGAGGCTACTATTACATTTGGTACGTATACCACTTCGTCTTTGTCCATTCATCTGTTTATGGACCTATTTTCTGCTTCCATGTCTTGGCTATTTCAATATTGCTGCAGTGCACATTGGCCTGCCTGTGTTTTTCAGATTCTGGTGGTCTTAGGTTATAGGCCCAAAAGGTGCCATGCCGCATCATATGGTAGCTCAATTTTTACCTTTTCAAGCATCTCCATTCAGTTTGCATTAGTGTTGTTACCACGTTACATCCCAGCAGCAGCTTGAAGGTACACAGTTCTCTAAAACCCCTTCAGCATTTATCGTTTGTAAACTTTTTGCTGATGGTTATGACTGGTGTGAGCTGAAACCTTTTTGAATTTGAATTTGCATGTGGCTAATAATTCCTTATACTGAGCTTTAGGCATGTCCTTTTTTTGTTTTCCTTTTTTTTAAAGAGTGAGTACAACTTCCCTCCTCTTATTGACTTCTTGAAAAATTTCTCATGTGTTGAATTTTCTTGCCTATTCCCTACCCCAGGGCATTTCTTGAGGGCCTGTGTCATTTACAGCCCTGCAGTCCTTGTGACTATGTAGGCAACCATTGGCACTGGGTTTAAAGCTGCTGCTGTGGGAAACAGCCACATGGCGGCAGCATTATTACGTCCTCAACTCTTGTTAATGGGGCAAAAGACTCTTCCTGGAGGTAGTGTTCCAAGGTTGGAAATTAGAGTGGAATGTGCTGGGACAAGCCCCATGAAGTTTATCTCTCCTTACTTATGTTTGTTTTTTAAATTTAATTTCTATTTCTTATCGGAGTAAATCTGATTAGAGTGTTTTGATTTTCTGGCTGTGCAGAATCTGCTCATTGATTCATATTTATGTTTCTTCATCTTCGGATCCTGTTACCATGTATGTGATTACAGAATATATATTTTAAAGGTATTCGTGATTATATAATTCATATACTTTATATGTTATATGTTTATATACATTTAACATACATTAGTATATGTATGTTAACCCCATAGTCCTAATTTACCCATCCTCCCACCTTTCATTTTGGCTAACCATTAGTTTATTTGATAAGTCTGTGAGTGTCTTTTTCTGTGGAAATATGTTCATTGGTAGCAATTTTACGATAACATATATAAATGACATCATAGGATATTTGTCATACCCTTTTCACTTACTTAACGTTATATGATTATTTCTAGGCTCAACTGTAGTCCTGAAAACGGCATTGTTCATTTTTTTCACGAGCCTACTATTCCATTCTGTCCATATACCACTTCGTCTTTGTCCATTCATATGTTTATGAACCTTTTTTTTTGCTTTCATGTCTTGGCTATTTCAATATTACTGCAGTGCACATTTGCCTGCCTCTGTCTTTCCGATCCTGGTGGTCTTCGTTTATAGGCTCAAAGGTGCCCTGCCGCATCATATGGTAGCTCAGTTTTTACCTTGTAAAGCAGCTCCATTCAGTTCTTGTTAGTGCTTTTACCACTTTACATCGCACCAGCAGCTAGTAGGTATGAGTTGTCTAAAACCCATTCAGCATTTATAGTTTGTAGACTTTTTGCTAATGGCCATTTGACTGGTGTGAGCTGAAACCTTTTTGGAGGTTGGAAACGCATGTGGCTAATAATTCCTTATACTGAGCTTTAACCATATCCTTTTTCTTCGTTTCCTTTTTTTGTTAAAGAGTAGGTACAACTTCCCTCCTCTCTTGACTTCTTGAAAAATTTCTCATGTGTTGAATTTTCCTGCCTATTCCCTACCCCAGGGCATTTTTTGAGGGCAGGTGTCATTTAGAGCCCTGCATTCCTTGGGACTATTAAGCAACCATTAGCAGTGGGTTTAAAGCTGCTCTTGTGCAAAACAGCCACAAGGCGGCAGCATTATTACGTTCTCAACTCTTGTTACTTGGGCAAAAGAGTCTTCCTGGAGGTAGGGTTCCGAGGTTGTAAATTAGAGTGGAATGTGCAGGGACAAGCCCCCAGAAGTTTATGTCTCCTTACTTATGTTTGTTTTTTAAATTTAGTTTCTATTTCTTATCGGAGTAAATTTGATTAGAGTGTGTTGATTGTCTGGCTGTACAGAATCTGCTCAATGATTCATACTTATGTCTGTTCACCTTTGGACCCTGTTACCATGTATGTGATTACAGAATGTATATTTTAAAGGTATTGGTGATTATATAATTCATATAATTTATCTGTTATATGTTTATATACATTTAACATACATTAGTATATGTATATTAACCCCATAGTCCTAATTTACCCATCCTCCCACCTTTCCTTTTGGCTAACCATTAGTTTACTTGATAAGTCTGTGAGTGTCTTTTTCTGTGGAAATATGTTCTTTGGTAGCAATCTTAGGGTAACATGTATAAATGATATCATAGGATATTTGTCATACCCTTTTGACTTACTTAACCTTATATGATTATTTGTAGGCTCAAGTGTAGTCGTGAAAACGGCATTGTTCCTTTTTTTCCCGAGGCTACTATTCCATTTGGTACGTATACCACTTCATCTTTGTCCATTCATTTGTTTATGGACCTTTTTTTTGCTTCCATGTCTTGGCTATTTCAATATTGTTGCAGTGCATATTTGCCTGCATCTGTCTTTCCGATTTTGGTGGTTTTATATTATAGGCCCAAAAGGTGCCCTGCCACATCATATGTTAACTCAATTTTTACCTTTTCAAGCAGCTCCATTCAGTTTTCGTTAGTGCTCTTACCACTTTACATCCCACCGGCACCAAGAAGGTACACAGTTCTCTAAAACCCCTTCAGCATTTATAGTTTGTAGACTTTTTGCTGCTGGTCATGACTGGTGTGAGCTGAAACCTTATTGAATTTGAATTTGCATATGGCTAATAATTTCCTTTACTGAGCTTTAGGCATGCCCTTTTTTTCTTTTCCTTTTTTTTTAAAGAGTGAGTACAACCTCCCTCCTCTTATTGACTTCTTGAAAAATTTCTCATGTGTTGAATTTTCTTGCCTATTCCCTACCCCAGGGCATTTTTTGAGGGCCTGTGTCATTTACAGCCCTGCAGTCCTTGTGAGTCTATAAGCAACCATTGGCACTGGGTTTAAAGCTGCTGTTGTGGGAAATAGCCACAAGGCAGCAGCATTATTATGTTCTCAACACTTGTTACTAGGGCAGCAGAGTCTTCCTGGAGGTAGTGTTCCGAGGTTGTAAACTAGAGTGGAATGTGCTGGGACAAGCCCCCAGAAGTTTATATCTCCTTACTTATGTTTGTTTTTTAAATTTATTTTCTACTTCTTATCGGAGTAAATTTGATTAGAGTGTTTTGATTGTCTGGCTGTACAGAATCTGCTCAATGATTCATACATATGTCTGTTCATCTTCGGAACCTGTTACCACGTATGTGATTACAGAATGTATATTTTGAAGGGATTGGTGATTATATAATTCATATCATTTATATGTTATATGTTTATGTACATTTAACTTACATTAGTATATTCATGTTAACCCCATAGTCCTAATTTACCCATCCCCCCACCTTTCATTTTGGCTAACCATTAGTTTATTTGATAAGTCTGTGAGTGTCTTTTTCTGTGGAAATATGTTCATTGGTAGCAATCTTAGGATAACATGTATAAATGATATCATAGGACATTTGTCATACCCTTTTGACTTACTTATCGTTATATGATTATTTCTAGGCTCAACTGTAGTCCTGAAAACGGCATTGTTCATTTTTTTCCCGAGGCTACTATTCCATTCTGTCCATATACCACTTCTTCTTTTTCCCGTCATCTGTTTATGGACCTTTTTTTGCTTCCATGTCTTGGCTCTTTCAATATTGCTGCAGTGCACATTTGCCTGCCTCTGTCTTTCCGATTCTGGTGGTCTTAGGTTATAGGCCCAAAAGGTGCCCTGCCGCATCATATGGTAGCTCAATTTTTACCTTTTCAAGCACAGCTCCATTCAGTTTGCGTTAGTGCTCTTGCCACTTTACATCCCACGAGCAGTCAGAAGGTACACAGTTCTCTAAAACCCCCTCAGCATTTATCGTTTGTAGACTTTTTGCTGATGGTTATGACTGGTGTGAACTGAAACCTTTTTGAATTTGAATTTGCTTGTGGCTTATAATTCCTTATACTGAGCTTTAGGCATGTCCTTTTTTTTCTTTTCCTTTTTTTTTAAAGAGTGAGTACAACTTCCCTCCTCTTATTGACTTCTTGAAAAATTTCTCATATGTTGAATTTTCTTGCCTATTGCCTACGCCAGGGCATGTTTTGAGGGCCTGTGTCATTTAGAGCCCTGCAGTCCTTGTGACTATATAAGCAACCATTGGCACTGGGTTTAAAGCTGCTGTTGTGGGAAACAGCCACAAGGCGGCAGCATTATTACGTTCTCAACTCTTGTTACTAGGGCAACTGAGTCTTCCTGGAGGCAGTTTTCCGAGGTTGAAAATTAGAGTGGAATGTGCTGGGACAAGCCCCAGAAGTTTATGTCTCCTTACTTATGTTTGTTTTTTAAACTTAATTTATATTTCTTGTCGGAGTAAATTTGATTAGAGTGTTTTGATTGTCTGGCTGTACAGAATCTGCTCAATGATTCATGCATATGTCTGTTCATCTTCGGATCCTGTTACCATGTATATGATCACAAAATATATATTTTCAAGGTAATGGTGATTATATAATTCATATAGTTTATCTGTTATATGTTTATATACATTTAACATACATTAGTATATGTATGTTAACCCCTTAGTCCTAATTTACCCATCCTCCCACCTTTCATTTTGGCTAACCATTAGTTTCTTTGGTAAGTCTGTGAGTGTGTTTTTCTGTGGAAATATGTTCATTGGTAGCAATCTTAGGATAACATGTATAAATGATATCATAGGATGTTTGTCATACCCTTTTCACTTACTTAACCTTATATGATTATTTCTAGGCTCAACTGTAGTCCTGAAAACGGCATTGTTCATTTTTTTCGCGAGGCTACTATTACATTTGGTACGTATACCACTTCGTCTTTGTCCATTCATCTGTTTATGGACCTATTTTCTGCTTCCATGTCTTGGCTATTTCAATATTGCTGCAGTGCACATTGGCCTGCCTGTGTTTTTCAGATTCTGGTGGTCTTAGGTTATAGGCCCAAAAGGTGCCATGCCGCATCATATGGTAGCTCAATTTTTACCTTTTCAAGCATCTCCATTCAGTTTGCATTAGTGTTGTTACCACGTTACATCCCAGCAGCAGCTTGAAGGTACACAGTTCTCTAAAACCCCTTCAGCATTTATCGTTTGTAGACTTTTTGCTGATGGTTATGACTGGTGTGAGCTGAAACCTTTTTGAATTTGAATTTGCATGTGGCTAATAATTCCTTATACTGAGCTTTAGGCATGTCCTTTTTTTGTTTTCCTTTTTTTTAAAGAGTGAGTACAACTTCCCTCCTCTTATTGACTTCTTGAAAAATTTCTCATGTGTTGAATTTTCTTGCCTATTCCCTACCCCAGGGCATTTCTTGAGGGCCTGTGTCATTTACAGCCCTGCAGTCCTTGTGACTATGTAGGCAACCATTGGCACTGGGTTTAAAGCTGCTGCTGTGGGAAACAGCCACATGGCGGCAGCATTATTACGTCCTCAACTCTTGTTAATGGGGCAAAAGACTCTTCCTGGAGGTAGTGTTCCAAGGTTGGAAATTAGAGTGGAATGTGCTGGGACAAGCCCCCAGAAGTTTATCTCTCCTTACTTATGTTTGTTTTTTAAATTTAATTTCTATTTCTTATCGGAGTAAATCTGATTAGAGTGTTTTGATTTTCTGGCTGTACAGAATCTGCTCATTGATTCATATTTATGTTTCTTCATCTTCGGATCCTGTTACCATGTATGTGATTACAGAATATATATTGTAAAGGTATTCGTGATTATATAATTCATATACTTTATATGTTATATGTTTATATACATTTAACATACATTAGTATATGTATGTTAACCCCATAGTCCTAATTTACCCATCCTCCCACCTTTCATTTTGGCTAACCATTAGTTTATTTGATAAGTCTGTGAGTGTCTTTTTCTGTGGAAATATGTTCATTGGTAGCAATTTTACGATAACATATATAAATGATATCATAGGATATTTGTCATACCCTTTTCACTTACTTAACGTTATATGATTATTTCTAGGCTCAACTGTAGTCCTGAAAACGGCATTGTTCATTTTTTTCACGAGCCTGCTATTCCATTCTGTCCATATACCACTTCGTGTTTGTCCATACATCTGTTTATGGACCTTTTTTTTTCCTTCCATGTCTTGGCTATTTCAATGTTGCTGCAGTGCACATTTGCCTGCCTCTGTCTTTCCGATTCTGGTGGTCTTAGGTTATAGGCCCAAAAGGTGCCCTGCCGCATCATATGGTAGCTCAATTTTTACCTTTTCAAGCAGCTCCATTCAGTTTGCGTTAGTGCTGTTGCCACTTTACATCCCACCAGCAACTAGAAGGTACACAGTTCTCTAAAACCCCTTCAGCATTTATAGTTTGTAGACTTTTTGCTGATGGTCATGACTCTTGTGAGCTTAAACCTTTTTGAATTTGAATATGTATGTGGCTAATAATTCCTTATACTGAGCTTTAGGCATGTCCTTTTTTTTGTTTTCCTTTTTTTTAAAGAGTGAGTACAACTTCCCTCCTCTTATTGACTTCTTGAAAAATTTCTCATGTGTTGAATTTTCTTGCCTATTCCCTACCCCAGGGCATGTTTTGTGGGCCTGTGTCATTTACAGCCCTGCAGTCCTTGTGACTATATAACCAACCATTGGCACTGGGTTTAAAGCTGCTGTTGTGGGAAAGAGCCACAAGACGGCAGCATTATTACATTCTCAACTCTTGTTATTAGGGCAACAGAGTCTTCCTGGAGGTAGTGTTCCCAGGTTGTAAATTAGAGAGGAATGTCCTGGGACAAGCCCCCAGAAGTTTATGTCTCCTTACTTATGTTTGTTTTTTAAATTTAATTTCTATTTCTTTTCGGAGTAAATTTGATTAGAGTGTTTTGATTGTCTGGCTGTACAGAATCTGCTCAATGATTCATACATACGTCTGTTCATCTTCGGATACTGTTACCATGTATGTGATCACAAAATGTATATTTTGAAGGTATTGGTGATGATATAATTCATGTAATTTATATGTTATATGTTTATATACATTTAACATACATTAGTATATGTATGTTAACCCCATAGTCCTAATTTACCCATCCTCCCACCTTTCATTTTGGCTAACCATTAGTTTATTTGATAAGTCTGTGAGTGTCTTTTTCTGTGGAAATATGTTCATTGGTAGCAATCTTACGATAACATGTATAAATGATATCATAGGCTGTTTGTCATACCCTTTTCACTTACTTAACCTTATATGATTATTTCAAGGCTCAACTGTAGTCCAGAAAACGGCATTGTTCATTTTTTTCCCGAGCTTACTATTCCATTCTGTCCATATACCACTTCTTCTTTTTCCATTCATATGTTTATGGACCTTTTTTTTTGCTTTCATGTCTTGGCTATTTCAATATTACTGCAGTGCACATTTGCCTGCCTCTGTCTTTCCGATCCTGGTGGTCTTCGTTTATAGGCTCAAAGGTGCCCTGCCGCATCATATGGTAGCTCAATTTTTACCTTGTAAAGCAGCTCCATTCAGTTCTTGTTAGTGCTTTTACCACTTTACATCGCACCAGCAGCTAGTAGGTATGAGTTGTCTAAAACCCATTCAGCATTTATAGTTTGTAGACTTTTTGCTAATGGCCATTTGACTGGTGTGAGCTGAAACCTTTTTGGAGGTTGGAAACGCATGTGGCTAATAATTCCTTATACTGAGCTTTAACCATATCCTTTTTCTTCGTTTCCTTTTTTTGTTAAAGAGTAGGTACAACTTCCCTCCTCTCTTGACTTCTTGAAAAATTTCTCATGTGTTGAATTTTCCTGCCTATTCCCTACCCCAGGGCATTTTTTGAGGGCAGGTGTCATTTAGAGCCCTGCATTCCTTGGGACTATTAAGCAACCATTAGCAGTGGGTTTAAAGCTGCTCTTGTGCGAAACAGCCACAAGGCGGCAGCATTATTACGTTCTCAACTCTTGTTACTTGGGCAAAAGAGTCTTCCTGGAGGTAGGGTTCCGAGGTTGTAAATTAGAGTGGAATGTGCAGGGACAAGCCCCCAGAAGTTTATGTCTCCTTACTTATGTTTGTTTTTTAAATTTAGTTTCTATTTCTTTTTTTTTTTTTTTTTTTTTTTAATTTTTATTATTTATTTATTATGTTTATTTTTGGCTGTGTTGGGTCTTCGTTTCTGTGCGAGGGCTTTCTCCAGTTGCGGCGAGTGGGGGCCACTCTTCATCGCAGTGCGCGGGCCTCTCACTATCGCGGCCTCTCTTGTTGCGGAGCAGAGGCTCCAGACGCTCAGGCTCAGTAGTTGTGGCTCACGGGCCCAGTTGCTCCGCGGCATGTGGGATCTTCCCAGACCAGGGCTCGAACCCGTGTCCCCTGCATTGGCAGGCAGATTCTCAACCACTGCGCCACCAGGGAAGCCCCTAGTTTCTATTTCTTATCGGAGTAAATTTGATTAGAGTGTGTTGATTGTCTGGCTGTACAGAATCTGCTCAATGATTCATACTTATGTCTGTTCACCTTTGGACCCTGTTACCATGTATGTGATTACAGAATGTATATTTTAAAGGTATTGGTGATTATATAATTCATATAATTTATCTGTTATATGTTTATATACATTTAACATACATTAGTATATGTATATTAACCCCATAGTCCTAATTTACCCATCCTCCCACCTTTCCTTTTGGCTAACCATTAGTTTACTTGATAAGTCTGTGAGTGTCTTTTTCTGTGGAAATATGTTCTTTGGTAGCAATCTTAGGATAACATGTATAAATGATATCATAGGATATTTGTCATACCCTTTTGACTTACTTAACCTTATATGATTATTTGTAGGCTCAACTGTAGTCGTGAAAACGGCATTGTTCCTTTTTTTCCCGAGGCTACTATTCCATTTGGTACGTATACCACTTCATCTTTGTCCATTCATTTGTTTATGGACCTTTTTTTTGCTTCCATGTCTTGGCTATTTCAATATTGTTGCAGTGCATATTTGCCTGCATCTGTCTTTCCGATTTTGGTGGTTTTATATTATAGGCCCAAAAGGTGCCCTGCCGCATCATATGTTAACTCAATTTTTACCTTTTCAAGCAGCTCCATTCAGTTTTCGTTAGTGCTCTTACCACTTTACATCCCACCGGCACCAAGAAGGTACACAGTTCTCTAAAACCCCTTCAGCATTTATAGTTTGTAGACTTTTTGCTGCTGGTCATGACTGGTGTGAGCTGAAACCTTATTGAATTTGAATTTGCATATGGCTAATAATTTCCTTTACTGAGCTTTAGGCATGCCCTTTTTTTCTTTTCCTTTTTTTTTAAAGAGTGAGTACAACCTCCCTCCTCTTATTGACTTCTTGAAAAGTTTCTCATGTGTTGAATTTTCTTGCCTATTCCCTACCCCAGGGCATTTTTTGAGGGCCTGTGTCATTTACAGCCCTGCAGTCCTTGTGAGTCTATAAGCAACCATTGGCACTGGGTTTAAAGCTGCTGTTGTGGGAAATAGCCACAAGGCAGCAGCATTATTACGTTCTCAACACTTGTTACTAGGGCAGCAGAGTCTTCCTGGAGGTAGTGTTCCGAGGTTGTAAACTAGAGTGGAATGTGCTGGGACAAGCCCCCAGAAGTTTATATCTCCTTACTTATGTTTGTTTTTTAAATTTATTTTCTACTTCTTATCGGAGTAAATTTGATTAGAGTGTTTTGATTGTCTGGCTGTACAGAATCTGCTCAATGATTCATACATATGTCTGTTCATCTTCGGAACCTGTTACCACGTATGTGATTACAGAATGTATATTTTGAAGGGATTGGTGATTATATAATTCATATCATTTATATGTTATATGTTTATGTACATTTAACTTACATTAGTATATTCATGTTAACCCCATAGTCCTAATTTACCCATCCCCCCACCTTTCATTTTGGCTAACCATTAGTTTATTTGATAAGTCTGTGAGTGTCTTTTTCTGTGGAAATATGTTCATTGGTAGCAATCTTAGGATAACATGTATAAATGATATCATAGGACATTTGTCATACCCTTTTGACTTACTTATCGTTATATGATTATTTCTAGGCTCAACTGTAGTCCTGAAAACGGCATTGTTCATTTTTTTCCCGAGGCTACTATTCCATTCTGTCCATATACCACTTCTTCTTTTTCCCGTCATCTGTTTATGGACCTTTTTTTGCTTCCATGTCTTGGCTCTTTCAATATTGCTGCAGTGCACATTTGCCTGCCTCTGTCTTTCCGATTCTGGTGGTCTTAGGTTATAGGCCCAAAAGGTGCCCTGCCGCATCATATGGTAGCTCAATTTTTACCTTTTCAAGCACAGCTCCATTCAGTTTGCGTTAGTGCTGTTGCCACTTTACATCCCACCAGCAGCCAGAAGGTACACAGTTCTCTAAAACCCCCTCAGCATTTATCGTTTGTAGACTTTTTGCTGATGGTTATGACTGGTGTGAACTGAAACCTTTTTGAATTTGAATTTGCTTGTGGCTTATAATTCCTTATACTGAGCTTTAGGCATGTCCTTTTTTTTCTTTTCCTTTTTTTTTAAAGAGTGAGTACAACTTCCCTCCTCTTATTGACTTCTTGAAAAATTTCTCATATGTTGAATTTTCTTGCCTATTGCCTACGCCAGGGCATGTTTTGAGGGCCTGTGTCATTTAGAGCCCTGCAGTCCTTGTGACTATATAAGCAACCATTGGCACTGGGTTTAAAGCTGCTGTTGTGGGAAACAGCCACAAGGCGGCAGCATTATTACGTTCTCAACTCTTGTTACTAGGTCAACTGAGTCTTCCTGGAGGCAGTTTTCCAAGGTTGTAAATTAGAGTGGAATGTGCTGGGACAAGCCCCAGAAGTTTATGTCTCCTTACTTATGTTTGTGTTTTAAACTTAATTTATACTTCTTGTCGGAGTAAATTTGATTAGAGTGTGTTGATTGTCTGGCTGTACAGAATCTGCTCAATGATTCATACTTATGTCTGTTCACCTTCGGACCCTGTTACCATGTATGTGATCACAGAATGTATATTTTAAAGGTATTGGTGATTATATAATTCATATAGTTTATCTGTTATATGTTTATATACATTTAACATACATTAGTATATGTATGTTAACCCCATAGTCCTAATTTACCCATCCTCCCACCTTTCATTTTGGCTAACCATTAGTTTCTTTGGTAAGTCTGTGAGTGTGTTTTTCTGTGGAAATATGTTCATTGGTAGCAATCTTAGGATAACATGTATAAATGATATCATAGGATGTTTGTCATACCCTTTTCACTTACTTAACCTTATATGATTATTTCTAGGCTCAACTGTAGTCCTGAAAACGGCATTGTTCATTTTTTTCGCGAGGCTACTATTACATTTGGTACGTATACCACTTCGTCTTTGTCCATTCATCTGTTTATGGACCTATTTTCTGCTTCCATGTCTTGGCTATTTCAGTATTGCTGCAGTGCACATTGGCCTGCCTGTGTTTTTCAGATTCTGGTGGTCTTAGGTTATAGGCCCAAAAGGTGCCATGCCACATCATATGGTAGCTCAATTTTTACCTTTTCAAGCATCTCCATTCAGTTTGCATTAGTGTTGTTACCACGTTACATCCCAGCAGCAGCTTGAAGGTACACAGTTCTCTAAAACCCCTTCAGCATTTATCGTTTGTAGACTTTTTGCTGATGGTTATGACTGGTGTGAGCTGAAACCTTTTTGAATTTGAATTTGCATTTGGCTAATAATTCCTTATACTGAGCTTTAGGCATGTCCTTTTTTTGTTTTCCTTTTTTTTAAAGAGTGAGTACAACTTGCCTCCTCTTATTGACTTCTTGAAAAATTTCTCATGTGTTGAATTTTCTTGCCTATTCCCTACCCCAGGGCATTTCTTGAGGGCCTGTGTCATTTACAGCCCTGCAGTCCTTGTGACTATGTAGGCCAACCATTGGCACTGGGTTTAAAGCTGCTGCTGTGGGAAACAGCCACATGGCGGCAGCATTATTACGTCCTCAACTCTTGTTAATGGGGCAAAAGACTCTTCCTGGAGGTAGTGTTCCAAGGTTGGAAATTAGAGTGGAATGTGCTGGGACAAGCCCCCAGAAGTTTATCTCTCCTTACTTATGTTTGTTTTTTAAATTTAATTTCTATTTCTTATCGGAGTAAATCTGATTAGAGTGTTTTGATTTTCTGGCTGTACAGAATCTGCTCATTGATTCATATTTATGTTTCTTCATCTTCGGATCCTGTTACCATGTATGTGATTACAGAATATATATTTTAAAGGTATTCGTGATTATATAATTCATATACTTTATATGTTATATGTTTATATACATTTAACATACATTAGTATATGTATGTTAACCCCATAGTCCTAATTTACCCATCCTCCCACCTTTCATTTTGGCTAACCATTAGTTTATTTGATAAGTCTGTGAGTGTCTTTTTCTGTGGAAATATGTTCATTGGTAGCAATTTTACGATAACATATATAAATGATATCATAGGATATTTGTCATATACCCTTTTCACTTACTTAACGTTATATGATTATTTCTAGGCTCAACTGTAGTCCTGAAAACGGCATTGTTCATTTTTTTCACGAGCCTACTATTCCATTCTGTCCATATACCACTTCGTCTTTGTCCATACATCTGTTTATGGACCTTTTTTTTTCCTTCCATGTCTTGGCTATTTCCATATTGCTGCAGTGCACATTTGCCTGCCTCTGTCTTTCCGATTCTGGTGGTCTTAGGTTATAGGCCCAAAAGGTGCCCTGCCGCATCATATGGTAGCTCAATTTTTACCTTTTCAAGCAGCTCCATTCAGTTTGCGTTAGTGCTGTTGCCATTTTACATCCCACCAGCAACTAGAAGGTACACAGTTCTCTAAAACCCCTTCAGCATTTATAATTTGTAGACTTTTTGCTGATGGTCATGAGTCTTGTGAGCTTAAACCTTTTTGAATTTGAATATGTATGTGGCTAATAATTCCTTATACTGAGCTTTAGGCATGTCCTTTTTTTTGTTTTCCTTTTTTTTAAAGAGTGAGTACAACTTCCCTCCTCTTATTGACTTCTTGAAAAATTTCTCATGTGTTGAATTTTCTTGCCTATTCCCTACCCCAGGGCATGTTTTGTGGGCCTGTGTCATTTACAGCCCTGCAGTCCTTGTGACTATATAACCAACCATTGGCACTGGGTTTAAAGCTGCTGTTGTGGGAAAGAGCCACAAGACGGCAGCATTATTACATTCTCAACTCTTGTTATTAGGGCAACGGAGTCTTCCTGGATGTAGTGTTCCCAGGTTGTAAATTAGAGAGGAATGTCCTGGGACAAGCCCCCAGAAGTTTATGTCTCCTTACTTATGTTTGTTTTTTAAATTTAATTTCTATTTCTTATCGGAGTAAATTTGATTAGAGTGTTTTGATTGTCTGGCTGTACAGAATCTGCTCAATGATTCATACATACGTCTGTTCATCTTCGGATACTGTTACCATGTATGTGATCACAAAATGTATATTTTGAAGGTATTGGTGATGATATAATTCATGTAATTTATATGTTATATGTTTATATACATTTAACATACATTAGTATATGTATGTTAACCCCATAGTCCTAATTTACCCATCCTCCCACCTTTCATTTTGGCTAACCATTAGTTTATTTGATAAGTCTGTGAGTGTCTTTTTCTGTGGAAATATGTTCATTGGTAGCAATCTTAGGATAACATGTATAAATGATATCATAGGCTGTTTGTCATACCCTTTTCACTTACTTAACCTTATATGATTATTTCAAGGCTCAACTGTAGTCCAGAAAACGGCATTGTTCATTTTTTTCCCGAGCTTACTATTCCATTCTGTCCATATACCACTTCTTCTTTTTCCATTCATATGTTTATGGACCTTTTTTTTTGCTTTCATGTCTTGGCTATTTCAATATTACTGCAGTGCACATTTGCCTGCCTCTGTCTTTCCGATCCTGGTGGTCTTCGTTTATAGGCTCAAAGGTGCCCTGCCGCATCATATGGTAGCTCAATTTTTACCTTGTAAAGCAGCTCCATTCAGTTCTTGTTAGTGCTTTTACCACTTTACATCCCACCAGCAGCTAGTAGGTATGAGTTGTCTAAAACCCATTCAGCATTTATAGTTTGTAGACTTTTTGCTAATGGCCATTTGACTGGTGTGAGCTGAAACCTTTTTGGAGGTTGGAAACGCATGTGGCTAATAATTCCTTATACTGAGCTTTAACCATATCCTTTTTCTTCGTTTCCTTTTTTTGTTAAAGAGTAGGTACAACTTCCCTCCTCTCTTGACTTCTTGAAAAATTTCTCATGTGTTGAATTTTCCTGCCTATTCCCTACCCCAGGGCATTTTTTGAGGGCAGGTGTCATTTAGAGCCCTGCATTCCTTGGGACTATTAAGCAACCATTAGCAGTGGGTTTAAAGCTGCTCTTGTGCGAAACAGCCACAAGGCGGCAGCATTATTACGTTCTCAACTCTTGTTACTTGGGCAAAAGAGTCTTCCTGGAGGTAGGGTTCCGAGGTTGTAAATTAGAGTGGAATGTGCAGGGACAAGCCCCCAGAAGTTTATGTCTCCTTACTTATGTTTGTTTTTTAAATTTAGTTTCTATTTCTTTTTTTTTTTTTTTTTTTTTTTTAATTTTTATTATTTATTTATTATGTTTATTTTTGGCTGTGTTGGGTCTTCGTTTCTGTGCGAGGGCTTTCTCCAGTTGCGGCGAGTGGGGGCCACTCTTCATCGCAGTGCGCGGGCCTCTCACTATCGCGGCCTCTCTTGTTGCGGAGCAGAGGCTCCAGACGCTCAGGCTCAGTAGTTGTGGCTCACGGGCCCAGTTGCTCCGCGGCATGTGGGATCTTCCCAGACCAGGGCTCGAACCCGTGTCCCCTGCATTGGCAGGCAGATTCTCAACCACTGCGCCACCAGGGAAGCCCCTAGTTTCTATTTCTTATCGGAGTAAATTTGATTAGAGTGTGTTGATTGTCTGGCTGTACAGAATCTGCTCAATGATTCATACTTATGTCTGTTCACCTTTGGACCCTGTTACCATGTATGTGATTACAGAATGTATATTTTAAAGGTATTGGTGATTATATAATTCATATAATTTATCTGTTATATGTTTATATACATTTAACATACATTAGTATATGTATATTAACCCCATAGTCCTAATTTACCCATCCTCCCACCTTTCCTTTTGGCTAACCATTAGTTTACTTGATAAGTCTGTGAGTGTCTTTTTCTGTGGAAATATGTTCTTTGGTAGCAATCTTAGGATAACATGTATAAATGATATCATAGGATATTTGTCATACCCTTTTGACTTACTTAACCTTATATGATTATTTGTAGGCTCAACTGTAGTCGTGAAAACGGCATTGTTCCTTTTTTTCCCGAGGCTACTATTCCATTTGGTACGTATACCACTTCATCTTTGTCCATTCATTTGTTTATGGACCTTTTTTTTGCTTCCATGTCTTGGCTATTTCAATATTGTTGCAGTGCATATTTGCCTGCATCTGTCTTTCCGATTTTGGTGGTTTTATATTATAGGCCCAAAAGGTGCCCTGCCGCATCATATGTTAACTCAATTTTTACCTTTTCAAGCAGCTCCATTCAGTTTTCGTTAGTGCTCTTACCACTTTACATCCCACCGGCACCAAGAAGGTACACAGTTCTCTAAAACCCCTTCAGCATTTATAGTTTGTAGACTTTTTGCTGCTGGTCATGACTGGTGTGAGCTGAAACCTTATTGAATTTGAATTTGCATATGGCTAATAATTTCCTTTACTGAGCTTTAGGCATGCCCTTTTTTTCTTTTCCTTTTTTTTTAAAGAGTGAGTACAACCTCCCTCCTCTTATTGACTTCTTGAAAAGTTTCTCATGTGTTGAATTTTCTTGCCTATTCCCTACCCCAGGGCATTTTTTGAGGGCCTGTGTCATTTACAGCCCTGCAGTCCTTGTGAGTCTATAAGCAACCATTGGCACTGGGTTTAAAGCTGCTGTTGTGGGAAATAGCCACAAGGCAGCAGCATTATTACGTTCTCAACACTTGTTGCTAGGGCAGCAGAGTCTTCCTGGAGGTAGTGTTCCGAGGTTGTAAACTAGAGTGAAATGTGCTGGGACAAGCCCCCAGAAGTTTATATCTCCTTACTTATGTTTGTTTTTTAAATTTATTTTCTACTTCTTATCGGAGTAAATTTGATTAGAGTGTTTTGATTGTCTGGCTGTACAGAATCTGCTCAATGATTCATACATATGTCTGTTCATCTTCGGAACCTGTTACCATGTATGTGATTACAGAATGTATATTTTGAAGGGATTGGTGATTATATAATTCATATCATTTATATGTTATATGTTTATGTACATTTAACTTACATTAGTATATTCATATTAACCCCATAGTCCTAATTTACCCATCCCCCCACCTTTCATTTTGGCTAACCATTAGTTTATTTGATAAGTCTGTGAGTGTCTTTTTCTGTGGAAATATGTTCATTGGTAGCAATCTTAGGATAACATGTATAAATGATATCATAGGACATTTGTCATACCCTTTTGACTTACTTATCGTTATATGATTATTTCTAGGCTCAACTGTAGTCCTGAAAACGGCATTGTTCATTTTTTTCCCGAGGCTACTATTCCATTCTGTCCATATACCACTTCTTCTTTTTCCCGTCATCTGTTTATGGACCTTTTTTTGCTTCCATGTCTTGGCTCTTTCAATATTGCTGCAGCGCACATTTGCCTGCCTCTGTCTTTCCGATTCTGGTGGTCTTAGGTTATAGGCCCAAAAGGTGCCCTGCCGCATCATATGGTAGCTCAATTTTTACCTTTTCAAGCACAGCTCCATTCAGTTTGCGTTAGTGCTGTTGCCACTTTACATCCCACCAGCAGCCAGAAGGTACACAGTTCTCTAAAACCCCCTCAGCATTTATCGTTTGTAGACTTTTTGCTGATGGTTATGACTGGTGTGAACTGAAACCTTTTTGAATTTGAATTTGCTTGTGGCTTATAATTCCTTATAATGAGCTTTAGGCATGTCCTTTTTTTTCTTTTCCTTTTTTTTTAAAGAGTGAGTACAACTTCCCTCCTCTTATTGACTTCTTGAAAAATTTCTCATATGTTGAATTTTCTTGCCTATTGCCTACGCCAGGGCATGTTTTGAGGGCCTGTGTCATTTAGAGCCCTGCAGTCCTTGTGACTATATAAGCAACCATTGGCACTGGGTTTAAAGCTGCTGTTGTGGGAAACAGCCACAAGGCGGCAGCATTATTACGTTCTCAACTCTTGTTACTAGGGCAACTGAGTCTTCCTGGAGGCAGTTTTCCAAGGTTGTAAATTAGAGTGGAATGTGCTGAGACAAGCCCCAGAAGTTTATGTCTCCTTACTTATGTTTGTTTTTTAAACTTAATTTATACTTCTTGTCGGAGTAAATTTGATTAGAGTGTTTTGATTGTCTGGCTGTACAGAATCTGCTCAATGATTCATACATACGTCTGTTCATCTTCGGATACTGTTACCATGTATGTGATCACAAAATATATATTTTCAAGGTATTGGTGATTATATAATTCATATAGTTTATCTGTTATATGTTTATATACATTTAACATACATTAGTATATGTATGTTAACCCCATAGTCCTAATTTACCCATCCTCCCACCTTTCATTTTGGCTAACCATTAGTTTCTTTGGTAAGTCTGTGAGTGTGTTTTTCTGTGGAAATATGTTCATTGGTAGCAATCTTAGGATAACATGTATAAATGATATCATAGGATGTTTGTCATACCCTTTTCACTTACTTAACCTTATATGATTATTTCTAGGCTCAACTGTAGTCCTGAAAACGGCATTGTTCATTTTTTTCGCGAGGCTACTATTACATTTGGTACGTATACCACTTCGTCTTTGTCCATTCATCTGTTTATGAACCTATTTTCTGCTTCCATGTCTTGGCTATTTCAATATTGCTGCAGTGCACATTGGCCTGCCTGTGTTTTTCAGATTCTGGTGGTCTTAGGTTATAGGCCCAAAAGGTGCCATGCCGCATCATATGGTAGCTCAATTTTTACCTTTTCAAGCATCTCCATTCAGTTTGCATTAGTGTTGTTACCACGTTACATCCCAGCAGCAGCTTGAAGGTACACAGTTCTCTAAAACCCCTTCAGCATTTATCGTTTGTAGACTTTTTGCTGATGGTTATGACTGGTGTGAGCTGAAACCTTTTTGAATTTGAATTTGCATGTGGCTAATAATTCCTTATACTGAGCTTTAGGCATGTCCTTTTTTTGTTTTCCTTTTTTTTAAAGAGTGAGTACAACTTGCCTCCTCTTATTGACTTCTTGAAAAATTTCTCATGTGTTGAATTTTCTTGCCTATTCCCTACCCCAGGGCATTTCTTGAGGGCCTGTGTCATTTACAGCCCTGCAGTCCTTGTGACTATGTAGGCAACCATTGGCACTGGGTTTAAAGCTGCTGCTGTGGGAAACAGCCACATGGCGGCAGCATTATTACGTCCTCAACTCTTGTTAATGGGGCAAAAGACTCTTCCTGGAGGTAGTGTTCCAAGGTTGGAAATTAGAGTGGAATGTGCTGGGACAAGCCCCCAGAAGTTTATCTCTCCTTACTTATGTTTGTTTTTTAAATTTAATTTCTATTTCTTATCGGAGTAAATCTGATTAGAGTGTTTTGATTTTCTGGCTGTACAGAATCTGCTCATTGATTCATATTTATGTTTCTTCATCTTCGGATCCGGTTACCATGTATGTGATTACAGAATATATATTTTAAAGGTATTCGTGATTATATAATTCATATACTTTATATGTTATATGTTTATATACATTTAACATACATTAGTATATGTATGTTAACCCCATAGTCCTAATTTACCCATCCTCCCACCTTTCATTTTGGCTAAGCATTAGTTTATTTGATAAGTCTGTGAGTGTCTTTTTCTGTGGAAATATGTTCATTGGTAGCAATTTTACGATAACATATATAAATGATATCATAGGATATTTGTCATATACCCTTTTCACTTACTTAACGTTATATGATTATTTCTAGGCTCAACTGTAGTCCTGAAAACGGCATTGTTCATTTTTTTCACGAGCCTACTATTCCATTCTGTCCATATACCACTTCGTCTTTGTCCATACATCTGTTTATGGACCTTTTTTTTTCCTTCCATGTCTTGGCTATTTCAATGTTGCTGCAGTGCACATTTGCCTGCCTCTGTCTTTCCGATTCTGGTGGTCTTAGGTTATAGGCCCAAAAGGTGCCCTGCCGCATCATATGGTAGCTCAATTTTTACCTTTTCAAGCAGCTCCATTCAGTTTGCGTTAGTGCTGTTGCCACTTTACATCCCACCAGCAACTAGAAGGTACACAGTTCTCTAAAACCCCTTCAGCATTTATAATTTGTAGACTTTTTGCTGATTGTCATGACTCTTGTGAGCTTAAACCTTTTTGAATTTGAATATGTATGTGGCTAATAATTCCTTATACTGAGCTTTAGGCATGTCCTTTTTTTTGTTTTCCTTTTTTTTAAAGAGTGAGTACAACTTCCCTCCTCTTATTGACTTCTTGAAAAATTTCTCATGTGTTGAATTTTCTTGCCTATTCCCTACCTCAGGGCATGTTTTGTGGGCCTGTGTCATTTACAGCCCTGCAGTCCTTGTGACTATATAACCAACCATTGGCACTGGGTTTAAAGCTGCTGTTGTGGGAAAGAGCCACAAGACGGCAGCATTATTACATTCTCAACTCTTGTTATTAGGGCAACAGAGTCTTCCTGGAGGTAGTGTTCCCAGGTTGTAAATTAGAGAGGAATGTCCTGGGACAAGCCCCCAGAAGTTTATGTCTCCATACTTATGTTTGTTTTTTAAATTTAATTTCTATTTCTTATCGGAGTAAATTTGATTAGAGTGTTTTGATTGTCTGGCTGTACAGAATCTGCTCAATGATTCATACATACGTCTGTTCATCTTCGGATACTGTTACCATGTATGTGATCACAAAATGTATATTTTGAAGGTATTGGTGATGATATAATTCATGTAATTTATATGTTATATGTTTATATACATTTAACATACATTAGTATATGTATGTTAACCCCATAGTCCTAATTTACCCATCCTCCCACCTTTCATTTTGGCTAACCATTAGTTTATTTGATAAGTCTGTGAGTGTCTTTTTCTGTGGAAATATGTTCATTGGTAGCAATCTTAGGATAACATGTATAAATGATATCATAGGCTGTTTGTCATACCCTTTTCACTTACTTAACCTTATATGATTATTTCAAGGCTCAACTGTAGTCCAGAAAACGGCATTGTTCATTTTTTTCCCGAGCTTACTATTCCATTCTGTCCATATACCACTTCTTCTTTTTCCATTCATATGTTTATGGACCTTTTTTTTTGCTTTCATGTCTTGGCTATTTCAATATTACTGCAGTGCACATTTGCCTGCCTCTGTCTTTCCGATCCTGGTGGTCTTCGTTTATAGGCTCAAAGGTGCCCTGCCGCATCATATGGTAGCTCAATTTTTACCTTGTAAAGCAGCTCCATTCAGTTCTTGTTAGTGCTTTTACCACTTTACATCCCACCAGCAGCTAGTAGGTATGAGTTGTCTAAAACCCATTCAGCATTTATAGTTTGTAGACTTTTTGCTAATGGCCATTTGACTGGTGTGAGCTGAAACCTTTTTGGAGGTTGGAAACGCATGTGGCTAATAATTCCTTATACTGAGCTTTAACCATATCCTTTTTCTTCGTTTCCTTTTTTTGTTAAAGAGTAGGTACAACTTCCCTCCTCTCTTGACTTCTTGAAAAATTTCTCATGTGTTGAATTTTCCTGCCTATTCCCTACCCCAGGGCATTTTTTGAGGGCAGGTGTCATTTAGAGCCCTGCATTCCTTGGGACTATTAAGCAACCATTAGCAGTGGGTTTAAAGCTGCTCTTGTGCGAAACAGCCACAAGGCGGCAGCATTATTACGTTCTCAACTCTTGTTACTTGGGCAAAAGAGTCTTCCTGGAGGTAGGGTTCCGAGGTTGTAAATTAGAGTGGAATGTGCAGGGACAAGCCCCCAGAAGTTTATATCTCCTTACTTATGTTTGTTTTTTAAATTTAGTTTCTATTTCTTATCGGAGTAAATTTGATTAGAGTGTGTTGATTGTCTGGCTGTACAGAATCTGCTCAATGATTCATACTTATGTCTGTTCACCTTTGGACCCTGTTACCATGTATGTGATTACAGAATGTATATTTTAAAGGTATTGGTGATTATATAATTCATATAATTTATCTGTTATATGTTTATATACATTTAACATACATTAGTATATGTATATTAACCCCATAGTCCTAATTTACCCATCCTCCCACCTTTCCTTTTGGCTAACCATTAGTTTACTTGATAAGTCTGTGAGTGTCTTTTTCTGTGGAAATATGTTCTTTGGTAGCAATCTTAGGATAACATGTATAAATGATATCATAGGATATTTGTCATACCCTTTTGACTTACTTAACCTTATATGATTATTTGTAGGCTCAACTGTAGTCGTGAAAACGGCATTGTTCCTTTTTTTCCCGAGGCTACTATTCCATTTGGTACGTATACCACTTCATCTTTGTCCATTCATTTGTTTATGGACCTTTTTTTTGCTTCCATGTCTTGGCTATTTCAGTATTGTTGCAGTGCATATTTGCCTGCATCTGTCTTTCCGATTTTGGTGGTTTTATATTATAGGCCCAAAAGGTGCCCTGCCGCATCATATGTTAACTCAATTTTTACCTTTTCAAGCAGCTCCATTCAGTTTTCGTTAGTGCTCTTACCACTTTACATCCCACCGGCACCAAGAAGGTACACAGTTCTCTAAAACCCCTTCAGCATTTATAGTTTGTAGACTTTTTGCTGCTGGTCATGACTGGTGTGAGCTGAAACCTTATTGAATTTGAATTTGCATATGGCTAATAATTTCCTTTACTGAGCTTTAGGCATGCCCTTTTTTTCTTTTCCTTTTTTTTTAAAGAGTGAGTACAACCTCCCTCCTCTTATTGACTTCTTGAAAAATTTCTCATGTGTTGAATTTTCTTGCCTATTCCCTACCCCAGGGCATTTTTTGAGGGCCTGTGTCATTTACAGCCCTGCAGTCCTTGTGAGTCTATAAGCAACCATTGGCACTGGGTTTAAAGCTGCTGTTGTGGGAAATAGCCACAAGGCAGCAGCATTATTACGTTCTCAACACTTGTTACTAGGGCAGCAGAGTCTTCCTGGAGGTAGTGTTCCGAGGTTGTAAACTAGAGTGGAATGTGCTGGGACAAGCCCCCAGAAGTTTATATCTCCTTACTTATGTTTGTTTTTTAAATTTATTTTCTACTTCTTATCGGAGTAAATTTGATTAGAGTGTTTTGATTGTCTGGCTGTACAGAATCTGCTCAATGATTCATACATATGTCTGTTCATCTTCGGAACCTGTTACCACGTATGTGATTACAGAATGTATATTTTGAAGGGATTGGTGATTATATAATTCATATCATTTATATGTTATATGTTTATGTACATTTAACTTACATTAGTATATTCATGTTAACCCCATAGTCCTAATTTACCCATCCCCCCACCTTTCATTTTGGCTAACCATTACTTTATTTGATAAGTCTGTGAGTGTCTTTTTCTGTGGAAATATGTTCATTGGTAGCAATCTTAGGATAACATGTATAAATGATATCATAGGACATTTGTCATACCCTTTTGACTTACTTATCGTTATATGATTATTTCTAGGCTCAACTGTAGTCCTGAAAACGGCATTGTTCAATTTTTTCCCGAGGCTACTATTCCATTCTGTCGATATACCACTTCTTCTTTTTCCCGTCATCTGTTTATGGACCTTTTTTTGCTTCCATGTCTTGGCTCTTTCAATATTGCTGCAGTGCACATTTGCCTGCCTCTGTCTTTCCGATTCTGGTGGTCTTAGGTTATAGGCCCAAAAGGTGCCCTGCCGCATCATATGGTAGCTCAATTTTTACCTTTTCAAGCACAGCTCCATTCAGTTTGCGTTAGTGTTGTTGCCACTTTACATCCCACCAGCAGCCAGAAGGTACACAGTTCTCTAAAACCCCCTCAGCATTTATCGTTTGTAGACTTTTTGCTGATGGTTATGACTGGTGTGAACTGAAACCTTTTTGAATTTGAATTTGCTTGTGGCTTATAATTCCTTATACTGAGCTTTAGGCATGTCCTTTTTTTTCTTTTCCTTTTTTTTTAAAGAGTGAGTACAACTTCCCTCCTCTTATTGACTTCTTGAAAAATTTCTCATATGTTGAATTTTCTTGCCTATTGCCTACGCCAGGGCATGTTTTGAGGGCCTGTGTCATTTAGAGCCCTGCAGTCCTTGTGACTATATAAGCAACCATTGGCACTGGGTTTAAAGCTGCTGTTGTGGGAAACAGCCACAAGGCGGCAGCATTATTACGTTCTCAACTCTTGTTACTAGGGCAACTGAGTCTTCCTGGAGGCAGTTTTCCAAGGTTGTAAATTAGAGTGGAATGTGCTGGGACAAGCCCCAGAAGTTTATGTCTCCTTACTTATGTTTGTTTTTTAAACTTAATTTATACTTCTTGTCGGAGTAAATTTGATTAGAGTGTTTTGATTGTCTGGCTGTACAGAATCTGCTCAATGATTCATACTTATGTCTGTTCATCTTCGGATCCTGTTACCATGTATGTGATCACAAAATATATATTTTCAAGGTATTGGTGATTATATAATTCATATAGTTTATCTGTTATATGTTTATATACATTTAACATACATTAGTATATGTATGTTAACCCCATAGTCCTAATTTACCCATCCTCCCACCTTTCATTTTGGCTAACCATTAGTTTCTTTGGTAAGTCTGTGAGTGTGTTTTTCTGTGGAAATATGTTCATTGGTAGCAATCTTAGGATAACATGTATAAATGATATCATAGGATGTTTGTCATACCCTTTTCACTTACTTAACCTTATATGATTATTTCTAGGCTCAACTGTAGTCCTGAAAACGGCATTGTTCATTTTTTTCGCGAGGCTACTATTACATTTGGTACGTATACCACTTCGTCTTTGTCCATTCATCTGTTTATGGACCTATTTTCTGCTTCCATGTCTTGGCTATTTCAATATTGCTGCAGTGCACATTGGCCTGCCTGTGTTTTTCAGATTCTGGTGGTCTTAGGTTATAGGCCCAAAAGGTGCCATGCCGCATCATATGGTAGCTCAATTTTTACCTTTTCAAGCATCTCCATTCAGTTTGCATTAGTGTTGTTACCACGTTACATCCCAGCAGCAGCTTGAAGGTACACAGTTCTCTAAAACCCCTTCAGCATTTATCGTTTGTAGACTTTTTGCTGATGGTTATGACTGGTGTGAGCTGAAACCTTTTTGAATTTGAATTTGCATGTGGCTAATAATTCCTTATACTGAGCTTTAGGCATGTCCTTTTTTTGTTTTCCTTTTTTTTAAAGAGTGAGTACAACTTCCCTCCTCTTATTGACTTCTTGAAAAATTTCTCATGTGTTGAATTTTCTTGCCTATTCCCTACCCCAGGGCATTTCTTGAGGGCCTGTGTCATTTACAGCCCTGCAGTCCTTGTGACTATGTAGGCAACCATTGGCACTGGGTTTAAAGCTGCTGCTGTGGGAAACAGCCACATGGCGGCAGCATTATTACGTCCTCAACTCTTGTTAATGGGGCAAAAGACTCTTCCTGGAGGTAGTGTTCCAAGGTTGGAAATTAGAGTGGAATGTGCTGGGACAAGCCCCCAGAAGTTTATCTCTCCTTACTTATGTTTGTTTTTTAAATTTAATTTCTATTTCTTATCGGAGTAAATCTGATTAGAGTGTTTTGATTTTCTGGCTGTACAGAATCTGCTCATTGATTCATATTTATGTTTCTTCATCTTCGGATCCTGTTACCATGTATGTGATTACAGAATATATATTTTAAAGGTATTCGTGATTATATAATTCATATACTTTATATGTTATATGTTTATATACATTTAACATACATTAGTATATGTATGTTAACCCCATAGTCCTAATTTACCCATCCTCCCACCTTTCATTTTGGCTAACCATTAGTTTATTTGATAAGTCTGTGAGTGTCTTTTTCTGTGGAAATATGTTCATTGGTAGCAATTTTACGATAACATATATAAATGATATCATAGGATATTTGTCATACCCTTTTCACTTACTTAACGTTATATGATTATTTCTAGGCTCAACTGTAGTCCTGAAAACGGCATTGTTCATTTTTTTCACGAGCCTACTATTCCATTCTGTCCATATACCACTTCGTCTTTGTCCATACATCTGTTTATGGACCTTTTTTTTTCCTTCCATGTCTTGGCTATTTCAATGTTGCTGCAGTGCACATTTGCCTGCCTCTGTCTTTCCGATTCTGGTGGTCTTAGGTTATAGGCCCAAAAGGTGCCCTGCCGCATCATATGGTAGCTCAATTTTTACCTTTTCAAGCAGCTCCATTCATTTTGTGTTAGTGCTGTTGCCACTTTACATCCCACCAGCAACTAGAAGGTACACAGTTCTCTAAAACCCCTTCAGCATTTATAGTTTGTAGACTTTTTGCTGATGGTCATGACTCTTGTGAGCTTAAACCTTTTTGAATTTGAATATGTATGTGGCTAATAATTCCTTATACTGAGCTTTAGGCATGTCCTTTTTTTTGTTTTCCTTTTTTTTAAAGAGTGAGTACAACTTCCCTCCTCTTATTGACTTCTTGAAAAATTTCTCATGTGTTGAATTTTCTTGCCTATTCCCTACCCCAGGGCATGTTTTGTGGGCCTGTGTCATTTACAGCCCTGCAGTCCTTGTGACTATATAACCAACCATTGGCACTGGGTTTAAAGCTGCTGTTGTGGGAAAGAGCCACAAGACGGCAGCATTATTACATTCTCAACTCTTGTTATTAGGGCAACAGAGTCTTCCTGGAGGTAGTGTTCCCAGGTTGTAAATTAGAGAGGAATGTCCTGGGACAAGCCCCCAGAAGTTTATGTCTCCTTACTTATGTTTGTTTTTTAAATTTAATTTCTATTTCTTATCGGAGTAAATTTGATTAGAGTGTTTTGATTGTCTGGCTGTACAGAATCTGCTCAATGATTCATACATACGTCTGTTCATCTTCGAATACTGTTACCATGTATGTGATCACAAAATGTATATTTTGAAGGTATTGGTGATGATATAATTCATGTAATTTATATGTTATATGTTTATATACATTTAACATACATTAGTATATGTATGTTAACCCCATAGTCCTAATTTACCCATCCTCCCACCTTTCATTTTGGCTAACCATTAGTTTATTTGATAAGTCTGTGAGTGTCTTTTTCTGTGGAAATATGTTCATTGGTAGCAATCTTAGGATAACATGTATAAATGATATCATAGGCTGTTTGTCATACCCTTTTCACTTACTTAACCTTATATGATTATTTCAAGGCTCAACTGTAGTCCAGAAAACGGCATTGTTCATTTTTTTCCCGAGCTTACTATTCCATTCTGTCCATATACCACTTCTTCTTTTTCCATTCATATGTTTATGGACCTTTTTTTTTGCTTTCATGTCTTGGCTATTTCAATATTACTGCAGTGCACATTTGCCTGCCTCTGTCTTTCCGATCCTGGTGGTCTTCGTTTATAGGCTCAAAGGTGCCCTGCCGCATCATATGGTAGCTCAATTTTTACCTTGTAAAGCAGCTCCATTCAGTTCTTGTTAGTGCTTTTACCACTTTACATCGCACCAGCAGCTAGTAGGTATGAGTTGTCTAAAACCCATTCAGCATTTATAGTTTGTAGACTTTTTGCTAATGGCCATTTGACTGGTGTGAGCTGAAACCTTTTTGGAGGTTGGAAACGCATGTGGCTAATAATTCCTTATACTGAGCTTTAACCATATCCTTTTTCTTCGTTTCCTTTTTTTGTTAAAGAGTAGGTACAACTTCCCTCCTCTCTTGACTTCTTGAAAAATTTCTCATGTGTTGAATTTTCCTGCCTATTCCCTACCCCAGGGCATTTTTTGAGGGCAGGTGTCATTTAGAGCCCTGCATTCCTTGGGACTATTAAGCAACCATTAGCAGTGGGTTTAAAGCTGCTCTTGTGCGAAACAGCCACAAGGCGGCAGCATTATTACGTTCTCAACTCTTGTTACTTGGGCAAAAGAGTCTTCCTGGAGGTAGGGTTCCGAGGTTGTAAATTAGAGTGGAATGTGCAGGGACAAGCCCCCAGAAGTTTATGTCTCCTTACTTATGTTTGTTTTTTAAATTTAGTTTCTATTTCTTATCGGAGTAAATTTGATTAGAGTGTGTTGATTGTCTGGCTGTACAGAATCTGCTCAATGATTCATACTTATGTCTGTTCACCTTTGGACCCTGTTACCATGTATGTGATTACAGAATGTATATTTTAAAGGTATTGGTGATTATATAATTCATATAATTTATCTGTTATATGTTTATATACATTTAACATACATTAGTATATGTATATTAACCCCATAGTCCTAATTTACCCATCCTCCCACCTTTCCTTTTGGCTAACCATTAGTTTACTTGATAAGTCTGTGAGTGTCTTTTTCTGTGGAAATATGTTCATTGGTAGCAATCTTAGGATAACATGTATAAATGATATCATAGGATATTTGTCATACCCTTTTGACTTACTTAACCTTATATGATTATTTGTAGGCTCAACTGTAGTCGTGAAAACGGCATTGTTCCTTTTTTTCCCGAGGCTCCTATTCCATTTGGTACGTATACCACTTCATCTTTGTCCATTCATTTGTTTATGGACCTTTTTTTTGCTTCCATGTCTTGGCTATTTCAATATTGCTGCAGTGCATATTTGCCTGCATCTGTCTTTCCGATTTTGGTGGTTTTATATTATAGGCCCAAAAGGTGCCCTGCCGCATCATATGTTAACTCAATTTTTACCTTTTCAAGCAGCTCCATTCAGTTTTCGTTAGTGCTCTTACCACTTTACATCCCACCGGCACCAAGAAGGTACACAGTTCTCTAAAACCCCTTCAGCATTTATAGTTTGTAGACTTTTTGCTGCTGGTCATGACTGGTGTGAGCTGAAACCTTATTGAATTTGAATTTGCATATGGCTAATAATTTCCTTTACTGAGCTTTAGGCATGCCCTTTTTTTCTTTTCCTTTTTTTTTAAAGAGTGAGTACAACCTCCCTCCTCTTATTGACTTCTTGAAAAATTTCTCATGTGTTGAATTTTCTTGCCTATTCCTTACCCCAGGGCATTTTTTGAGGGCCTGTGTCATTTACAGCCCTGCAGTTCTTGTGAGTCTATAAGCAACCATTGGCACTGGGTTTAAAGCTGCTGTTGTGGGAAATAGCCACAAGGCAGCAGCATTATTACGTTCTCAACACTTGTTACTAGGGCAGCAGAGTCTTCCTGGAGGTAGTGTTCCGAGGTTGTAAACTAGAGTGGAATGTGCTGGGACAAGCCCCCAGAAGTTTATATCTCCTTACTTATGTTTGTTTTTTAAATTTATTTTCTACTTCTTATCGGAGTAAATTTGATTAGAGTGTTTTGATTGTCTGGCTGTACAGAATCTGCTCAATGATTCATACATATGTCTGTTCATCTTCGGAACCTGTTACCATGTATGTGATTACAGAATGTATATTTTGAAGGGATTGGTGATTATATAATTCATATCATTTATATGTTATATGTTTATGTACATTTAACTTACATTAGTATATTCATGTTAACCCCATAGTCCTAATTTACCCATCCCCCCACCTTTCATTTTGGCTAACCATTAGTTTATTTGATAAGTCTGTGAGTGTCTTTTTCTGTGGAAATATGTTCATTGGTAGCAATCTTAGGATAACATGTATAAATGATATCATAGGACATTTGTCATACCCTTTTGACTTACTTATCGTTATATGATTATTTCTAGGCTCAACTGTAGTCCTGAAAACGGCATTGTTCATTTTTTTCCCGAGGCTACTATTCCATTCTGTCCATATACCACTTCTTCTTTTTCCCGTCATCTGTTTATGGACCTTTTTTTGCTTCCATGTCTTGGCTCTTTCAGTATTGCTGCAGTGCACATTTGCCTGCCTCTGTCTTTCCGATTCTGGTGGTCTTAGGTTATAGGCCCAAAAGGTGCCCTGCCGCATCATATGGTAGCTCAATTTTTACCTTTTCAAGCACAGCTCCATTCAGTTTGCGTTAGTGCTGTTGCCACTTTACATCCCACCAGCAGCCAGAAGGTACACAGTTCTCTAAAACCCCCTCAGCATTTATCGTTTGTAGACTTTTTGCTGATGGTTATGACTGGTGTGAACTGAAACCTTTTTGAATTTGAATTTGCTTGTGGCTTATAATTCCTTATACTGAGCTTTAGGCATGTCCTTTTTTTTCTTTTCCTTTTTTTTTAAAGAGTGAGTACAACTTCCCTCCTCTTATTGACTTCTTGAAAAATTTCTCATATGTTGAATTTTCTTGCCTATTGCCTACGCCAGGGCATGTTTTGAGGGCCTGTGTCATTTAGAGCCCTGCAGTCCTTGTGACTATATAAGCAACCATTGGCACTGGGTTTAAAGCTGCTGTTGTGGGAAACAGCCACAAGGCGGCAGCATTATTACGTTCTCAACTCTTGTTACTAGGTCAACTGAGTCTTCCTGGAGGCAGTTTTCCAAGGTTGTAAATTAGAGTGGAATGTGCTGGGACAAGCCCCAGAAGTTTATGTCTCCTTACTTATGTTTGTGTTTTAAACTTAATTTATACTTCTTGTCGGAGTAAATTTGATTAGAGTGTGTTGATTGTCTGGCTGTACAGAATCTGCTCAATGATTCATACTTATGTCTGTTCACCTTCGGACCCTGTTACCATGTATGTGATCACAGAATGTATATTTTAAAGGTATTGGTGATTATATAATTCATATAGTTTATCTGTTATATGTTTATATACATTTAACATACATTAGTATATGTATGTTAACCCCATAGTCCTAATTTACCCATCCTCCCACCTTTCATTTTGGCTAACCATTAGTTTCTTTGGTAAGTCTGTGAGTGTGTTTTTTTGTGGAAATATGTTCATTGGTAGCAATCTTAGGATAACATGTATAAATGATATCATAGGATGTTTGTCATACCCTTTTCACTTACTTAACCTTATATGATTATTTCTAGGCTCAACTGTAGTCCTGAAAACGGCATTGTTCATTTTTTTCGCGAGGCTACTATTACATTTGGTACGTATACCACTTCGTCTTTGTCCATTCATCTGTTTATGGACCTATTTTCTGCTTCCATGTCTTGGCTATTTCAATATTGCTGCAGTGCACATTGGCCTGCCTGTGTTTTTCAGATTCTGGTGGTCTTAGGTTATAGGCCCAAAAGGTGCCATGCCGCATCATATGGTAGCTCAATTTTTACCTTTTCAAGCATCTCCATTCAGTTTGCATTAGTGTTGTTACCACGTTACATCCCAGCAGCAGCTTGAAGGTACACAGTTCTCTAAAACCCCTTCAGCATTTATCGTTTGTAGACTTTTTGCTGATGGTTATGACTGGTGTGAGCTGAAACCTTTTTGAATTTGAATTTGCATGTGGCTAATAATTCCTTATACTGAGCTTTAGGCATGTCCTTTTTTTGTTTTCCTTTTTTTTAAAGAGTGAGTACAACTTGCCTCCTCTTATTGACTTCTTGAAAAATTTCTCATGTGTTGAATTTTCTTGCCTATTCCCTACCCCAGGGCATTTCTTGAGGGCCTGTGTCATTTACAGCCCTGCAGTCCTTGTGACTATGTAGGCAACCATTGGCACTGGGTTTAAAGCTGCTGCTGTGGGAAACAGCCACATGGCGGCAGCATTATTACGTCCTCAACTCTTGTTAATGGGGCAAAAGACTCTTCCTGGAGGTAGTGTTCCAAGGTTGGAAATTAGAGTGGAATGTGCTGGGACAAGCCCCCAGAAGTTTATCTCTCCTTACTTATGTTTGTTTTTTAAATTTAATTTCTATTTCTTATCGGAGTAAATCTGATTAGAGTGTTTTGATTTTCTGGCTGTACAGAATCTGCTCATTGATTCATATTTATGTTTCTTCATCTTCGGATCCTGTTACCATGTATGTGATTACAGAATATATATTTTAAAGGTATTCGTGATTATATAATTCATATACTTTATATGTTATATGTTTATATACATTTAACATACATTAGTATATGTATGTTAACCCCATAGTCCTAATTTACCCATCCTCCCACCTTTCATTTTGGCTAACCATTAGTTTATTTGATAAGTCTGTGAGTGTCTTTTTCTGTGGAAATATGTTCATTGGTAGCAATTTTACGATAACATATATAAATGATATCATAGGATATTTGTCATACCCTTTTCACTTACTTAACGTTATATGATTATTTCTAGGCTCAACTGTAGTCCTGAAAACGGCATTGTTCATTTTTTTCACGAGCCTACTATTCCATTCTGTCCATATACCACTTCGTCTTTGTCCATACATCTGTTTATGGACCTTTTTTTTTCCTTCCATGTCTTGGCTATTTCAATGTTGCTGCAGTGCACATTTGCCTGCCTCTGTCTTTCCGATTCTGGTGGTCTTAGGTTATAGGCCCAAAAGGTGCCCTGCCGCATCATATGGTAGCTCAATTTTTACCTTTTCAAGCAGCTCCATTCAGTTTGTGTTAGTGCTGTTGCCACTTTACATCCCACCAGCAACTAGAAGGTACACAGTTCTCTAAAACCCCTTCAGCATTTATAGTTTGTAGACTTTTTGCTGATGGTCATGACTCTTGTGAGCTTAAACCTTTTTGAATTTGAATATGTATGTGGCTAATAATTCCTTATACTGAGCTTTAGGCATGTCCTTTTTTTTGTTTTCCTTTTTTTTAAAGAGTGAGTACAACTTCCCTCCTCTTATTGACTTCTTGAAAAATTTCTCATGTGTTGAATTTTCTTGCCTATTCCCTACCCCAGGGCATGTTTTGTGGGCCTGTGTCATTTACAGCCCTGCAGTCCTTGTGACTATATAACCAACCATTGGCACTGGGTTTAAAGCTGCTGTTGTGGGAAAGAGCCACAAGACGGCAGCATTATTACATTCTCAACTCTTGTTATTAGGGCAACAGAGTCTTCCTGGAGGTAGAGTTCCCAGGTTGTAAATTAGAGAGGAATGTCCTGGGACAAGCCCCCAGAAGTTTATGTCTCCTTACTTATGTTTGTTTTTTAAATTTAATTTCTATTTCTTATCGGAGTAAATTTGATTAGAGTGTTTTGATTGTCTGGCTGTACAGAATCTGCTCAATGATTCATACATACGTCTGTTCATCTTCGGATACTGTTACCATGTATGTGATCACAAAATGTATATTTTGAAGGTATTGGTGATGATATAATTCATGTAATTTATATGTTATATGTTTATATACATTTAACATACATTAGTATATGTATGTTAACCCCATAGTCCTAATTTACCCATCCTCCCACCTTTCATTTTGGCTAACCATTAGTTTATTTGATAAGTCTGTGAGTGTCTTTTTCTGTGGAAATATGTTCATTGGTAGCAATCTTAGGATAACATGTATAAATGATATCATAGGCTGTTTGTCATACCCTTTTCACTTACTTAACCTTATATGATTATTTCAAGGCTCAACTGTAGTCCAGAAAACGGCATTGTTCATTTTTTTCCCGAGCTTACTATTCCATTCTGTCCATATACCACTTCTTCTTTTTCCATTCATATGTTTATGGACCTTTTTTTTTGCTTTCATGTCTTGGCTATTTCAATATTACTGCAGTGCACATTTGCCTGCCTCTGTCTTTCCGATCCTGGTGGTCTTCGTTTATAGGCTCAAAGGTGCCCTGCCGCATCATATGGTAGCTCAATTTTTACCTTGTAAAGCAGCTCCATTCAGTTCTTGTTAGTGCTTTTACCACTTTACATCGCACCAGCAGCTAGTAGGTATGAGTTGTCTAAAACCCATTCAGCATTTATAGTTTGTAGACTTTTTGCTAATGGCCATTTGACTGGTGTGAGCTGAAACCTTTTTGGAGGTTGGAAACTCATGTGGCTAATAATTCCTTATACTGAGCTTTAACCATATCCTTTTTCTTCGTTTCCTTTTTTTGTTAAAGAGTAGGTACAACTTCCCTCCTCTCTTGACTTCTTGAAAAATTTCTCATGTGTTGAATTTTCCTGCCTATTCCCTACCCCAGGGCATTTTTTGAGGGCAGGTGTCATTTAGAGCCCTGCATTCCTTGGGACTATTAAGCAACCATTAGCAGTGGGTTTAAAGCTGCTCTTGTGCGAAACAGCCACAAGGCGGCAGCATTATTACGTTCTCAACTCTTGTTACTTGGGCAAAAGAGTCTTCCTGGAGGTAGGGTTCCGAGGTTGTAAATTAGAGTGGAATGTGCAGGGACAAGCCCCCAGAAGTTTATGTCTCCTTACTTATGTTTGTTTTTTAAATTTAGTTTCTATTTCTTATCGGAGTAAATTTGATTAGAGTGTGTTGATTGTCTGACTGTACAGAATCTGCTCAATGATTCATACTTATGTCTGTTCACCTTTGGACCCTGTTACCATGTATGTGATTACAGAATGTATATTTTAAAGGTATTGGTGATTATATAATTCATATAATTTATCTGTTATATGTTTATATACATTTAACATACATTAGTATATGTATATTAACCCCATAGTCCTAATTTACCCATCCTCCCACCTTTCCTTTTGGCTAACCATTAGTTTACTTGATAAGTCTGTGAGTGTCTTTTTCTGTGGAAATATGTTCATTGGTAGCAATCTTAGGATAACATGTATAAATGATATCATAGGATATTTGTCATACCCTTTTGACTTGCTTAACCTTATATGATTATTTGTAGGCTCAACTGTAGTCGTGAAAACGGCATTGTTCCTTTTTTTCCCGAGGCTCCTATTCCATTTGGTACGTATACCACTTCATCTTTGTCCATTCATTTGTTTATGGACCTTTTTTTTGCTTCCATGTCTTGGCTATTTCAATATTGCTGCAGTGCATATTTGCCTGCATCTGTCTTTCCGATTTTGGTGGTTTTATATTATAGGCCCAAAAGGTGCCCTGCCGCATCATATGTTAACTCAATTTTTACCTTTTCAAGCAGCTCCATTCAGTTTTCGTTAGTGCTCTTACCACTTTACATCCCACCGGCACCAAGAAGGTACACAGTTCTCTAAAACCCCTTCAGCATTTATAGTTTGTAGACTTTTTGCTGCTGGTCATGACTGGTGTGAGCTGAAACCTTATTGAATTTGAATTTGCATATGGCTAATAATTTCCTTTACTGAGCTTTAGGCATGCCCTTTTTTTCTTTTCCTTTTTTTTTAAAGAGTGAGTACAACCTCCCTCCTCTTATTGACTTCTTGAAAAATTTCTCATGTGTTGAATTTTCTTGCCTATTCCTTACCCCAGGGCATTTTTTGAGGGCCTGTGTCATTTACAGCCCTGCAGTTCTTGTGAGTCTATAAGCAACCATTGGCACTGGGTTTAAAGCTGCTGTTGTGGGAAATAGCCACAAGGCAGCAGCATTATTACGTTCTCAACACTTGTTACTAGGGCAGCAGAGTCTTCCTGGAGGTAGTGTTCCGAGGTTGTAAACTAGAGTGGAATGTGCTGGGACAAGCCCCCAGAAGTTTATATCTCCTTACTTATGTTTGTTTTTTAAATTTATTTTCTACTTCTTATCGGAGTAAATTTGATTAGAGTGTTTTGATTGTCTGGCTGTACAGAATCTGCTCAATGATTCATACATATGTCTGTTCATCTTCGGAACCTGTTACCATGTATGTGATTACAGAATGTATATTTTGAAGGGATTGGTGATTATATAATTCATATCATTTATATGTTATATGTTTATGTACATTTAACTTACATTAGTATATTCATGTTAACCCCATAGTCCTAATTTACCCATCCCCCCACCTTTCATTTTGGCTAACCATTAGTTTATTTGATAAGTCTGTGAGTGTCTTTTTCTGTGGAAATATGTTCATTGGTAGCAATCTTAGGATAACATGTATAAATGATATCATAGGACATTTGTCATACCCTTTTGACTTACTTATCGTTATATGATTATTTCTAGGCTCAACTGTAGTCCTGAAAACGGCATTGTTCATTTTTTTCCCGAGGCTACTATTCCATTCTGTCCATATACCACTTCTTCTTTTTCCCGTCATCTGTTTATGGACCTTTTTTTGCTTCCATGTCTTGGCTCTTTCAATATTGCTGCAGTGCACATTTGCCTGCCTCTGTCTTTCCGATTCTGGTGGTCTTAGGTTATAGGCCCAAAAGGTGCCCTGCCGCATCATATGGTAGCTCAATTTTTACCTTTTCAAGCACAGCTCCATTCAGTTTGCGTTAGTGCTGTTGCCACTTTACATCCCACCAGCAGCCAGAAGGTACACAGTTCTCTAAAACCCCCTCAGCATTTATCGTTTGTAGACTTTTTGCTGATGGTTATGACTGGTGTGAACTGAAACCTTTTTGAATTTGAATTTGCTTGTGGCTTATAATTCCTTATACTGAGCTTTAGGCATGTCCTTTTTTTTCTTTTCCTTTTTTTTTAAAGAGTGAGTACAACTTCCCTCCTCTTATTGACTTCTTGAAAAATTTCTCATATGTTGAATTTTCTTGCCTATTGCCTACGCCAGGGCATGTTTTGAGGGCCTGTGTCATTTAGAGCCCTGCAGTCCTTGTGACTATATAAGCAACCATTGGCACTGGGTTTAAAGCTGCTGTTGTGGGAAACAGCCACAAGGCGGCAGCATTATTACGTTCTCAACTCTTGTTACTAGGTCAACTGAGTCTTCCTGGAGGCAGTTTTCCAAGGTTGTAAATTAGAGTGGAATGTGCTGGGACAAGCCCCAGAAGTTTATGTCTCCTTACTTATGTTTGTGTTTTAAACTTAATTTATACTTCTTGTCGGAGTAAATTTGATTAGAGTGTGTTGATTGTCTGGCTGTACAGAATCTGCTCAATGATTCATACTTATGTCTGTTCACCTTCGGACCCTGTTACCATGTATGTGATCACAGAATGTATATTTTAAAGGTATTGGTGATTATATAATTCATATAGTTTATCTGTTATATGTTTATATACATTTAACATACATTAGTATATGTATGTTAACCCCATAGTCCTAATTTACCCATCCTCCCACCTTTCATTTTGGCTAACCATTAGTTTCTTTGGTAAGTCTGTGAGTGTGTTTTTCTGTGGAAATATGTTCATTGGTAGCAATCTTAGGATAACATGTATAAATGATATCATAGGATGTTTGTCATACCCTTTTCACTTACTTAACCTTATATGATTATTTCTAGGCTCAACTGTAGTCCTGAAAACGGCATTGTTCATTTTTTTCGCGAGGCTACTATTACATTTGGTACGTATACCACTTCGTCTTTGTCCATTCATCTGTTTATGGACCTATTTTCTGCTTCCATGTCTTGGCTATTTCAATATTGCTGCAGTGCACATTGGCCTGCCTGTGTTTTTCAGATTCTGGTGGTCTTAGGTTATAGGCCCAAAAGGTGCCATGCCGCATCATATGGTAGCTCAATTTTTACCTTTTCAAGCATCTCCATTCAGTTTGCATTAGTGTTGTTACCACGTTACATCCCAGCAGCAGCTTGAAGGTACACAGTTCTCTAAAACCCCTTCAGCATTTATCGTTTGTAGACTTTTTGCTGATGGTTATGACTGGTGTGAGCTGAAACCTTTTTGAATTTGAATTTGCATGTGGCTAATAATTCCTTATACTGAGCTTTAGGCATGTCCTTTTTTTGTTTTCCTTTTTTTTAAAGAGTGAGTACAACTTGCCTCCTCTTATTGACTTCTTGAAAAATTTCTCATGTGTTGAATTTTCTTGCCTATTCCCTACCCCAGGGCATTTCTTGAGGGCCTGTGTCATTTACAGCCCTGCAGTCCTTGTGACTATGTAGGCAACCATTGGCACTGGGTTTAAAGCTGCTGCTGTGGGAAACAGCCACATGGCAGCAGCATTATTACGTCCTCAACTCTTGTTAATGGGGCAAAAGACTCTTCCTGGAGGTAGTGTTCCAAGGTTGGAAATTAGAGTGGAATGTGCTGGGACAAGCCCCCAGAAGTTTATCTCTCCTTACTTATGTTTGTTTTTTAAATTTAATTTCTATTTCTTATCGGAGTAAATCTGATTAGAGTGTTTTGATTTTCTGGCTGTACAGAATCTGCTCATTGATTCATATTTATGTTTCTTCATCTTCGGATCCTGTTACCATGTATGTGATTACAGAATATATATTTTAAAGGTATTCGTGATTATATAATTCATATACTTTATATGTTATATGTTTATATACATTTAACATACATTAGTATATGTATGTTAACCCCATAGTCCTAATTTACCCATCCTCCCACCTTTCATTTTGGCTAACCATTAGTTTATTTGATAAGTCTGTGAGTGTCTTTTTCTGTGGAAATATGTTCATTGGTAGCAATTTTACGATAACATATATAAATGATATCATAGGATATTTGTCATATACCCTTTTCACTTACTTAACGTTATATGATTATTTCTAGGCTCAACTGTAGTCCTGAAAACGGCATTGTTCATTTTTTTCACGAGCCTACTATTCCATTCTGTCCATATACCACTTCGTCTTTGTCCATACATCTGTTTATGGACCTTTTTTTTTCCTTCCATGTCTTGGCTATTTCCATATTGCTGCAGTGCACATTTGCCTGCCTCTGTCTTTCCGATTCTGGTGGTCTTAGGTTATAGGCCCAAAAGGTGCCCTGCCGCATCATATGGTAGCTCAATTTTTACCTTTTCAAGCAGCTCCATTCAGTTTGCGTTAGTGCTGTTGCCATTTTACATCCCACCAGCAACTAGAAGGTACACAGTTCTCTAAAACCCCTTCAGCATTTATAATTTGTAGACTTTTTGCTGATGGTCATGAGTCTTGTGAGCTTAAACCTTTTTGAATTTGAATATGTATGTGGCTAATAATTCCTTATACTGAGCTTTAGGCATGTACTTTTTTTTGTTTTCCTTTTTTTTAAAGAGTGAGTACAACTTCCCTCCTCTTATTGACTTCTTGAAAAATTTCTCATGTGTTGAATTTTCTTGCCTATTCCCTACCCCAGGGCATGTTTTGTGGGCCTGTGTCATTTACAGCCCTGCAGTCCTTGTGACTATATAACCAACCATTGGCACTGGGTTTAAAGCTGCTGTTGTGGGAAAGAGCCACAAGACGGCAGCATTATTACATTCTCAACTCTTGTTATTAGGGCAACAGAGTCTTCCTGGAGGTAGTGTTCCCAGGTTGTAAATTAGAGAGGAATGTCCTGGGACAAGCCCCCAGAAGTTTATGTCTCCTTACTTATGTTTGTTTTTTAAATTTAATTTCTATTTCTTATCGGAGTAAATTTGATTAGAGTGTTTTGATTGTCTGGCTGTACAGAATCTGCTCAATGATTCATACATACGTCTGTTCATCTTCGGATACTGTTACCATGTATGTGATCACAAAATGTATATTTTGAAGGTATTGGTGATGATATAATTCATGTAATTTATATGTTATATGTTTATATACATTTAACATACATTAGTATATGTATGTTAACCCCATAGTCCTAATTTACCCATCCTCCCACCTTTCATTTTGGCTAACCATTAGTTTATTTGATAAGTCTGTGAGTGTCTTTTTCTGTGGAAATATGTTCATTGGTAGCAATCTTAGGATAACATGTATAAATGATATCATAGGCTGTTTGTCATACCCTTTTCACTTACTTAACCTTATATGATTATTTCAAGGCTCAACTGTAGTCCAGAAAACGGCATTGTTCATTTTTTTCCCGAGCTTACTATTCCATTCTGTCCATATACCACTTCTTCTTTTTCCATTCATATGTTTATGGACCTTTTTTTTTGCTTTCATGTCTTGGCTATTTCAATATTACTGCAGTGCACATTTGCCTGCCTCTGTCTTTCCGATCCTGGTGGTCTTCGTTTATAGGCTCAAAGGTGCCCTGCCGCATCATATGGTAGCTCAATTTTTACCTTGTAAAGCAGCTCCATTCAGTTCTTGTTAGTGCTTTTACCACTTTACATCCCACCAGCAGCTAGTAGGTATGAGTTGTCTAAAACCCATTCAGCATTTATAGTTTGTAGACTTTTTGCTAATGGCCATTTGACTGGTGTGAGCTGAAACCTTTTTGGAGGTTGGAAACGCATGTGGATAATAATTCCTTATACTGAGCTTTAACCATATCCTTTTTCTTCGTTTCCTTTTTTTGTTAAAGAGTAGGTACAACTTCCCTCCTCTCTTGACTTCTTGAAAAATTTCTCATGTGTTGAATTTTCCTGCCTATTCCCTACCCCAGGGCATTTTTTGAGGGCAGGTGTCATTTAGAGCCCTGCATTCCTTGGGACTATTAAGCAACCATTAGCAGTGGGTTTAAAGCTGCTCTTGTGCGAAACAGCCACAAGGCGGCAGCATTATTACGTTCTCAACTCTTGTTACTTGGGCAAAAGAGTCTTCCTGGAGGTAGGGTTCCGAGGTTGTAAATTAGAGTGGAATGTGCAGGGACAAGCCCCCAGAAGTTTATGTCTCCTTACTTATGTTTGTTTTTTAAATTTAGTTTCTATTTCTTTTTTTTTTTTTTTTTTTTTTAAATTTTTATTATTTATTTATTATGTTTATTTTTGGCTGTGTTGGGTCTTCGTTTCTGTGCGAGGGCTTTCTCCAGTTGCGGCGAGTGGGGGCCACTCTTCATCGCAGTGCGCGGGCCTCTCACTATCGCGGCCTCTCTTGTTGCGGAGCAGAGGCTCCAGACGCTCAGGCTCAGTAGTTGTGGCTCACGGGCCCAGTTGCTCCGCGGCATGTGGGATCTTCCCAGACCAGGGCTCGAACCCGTGTCCCCTGCATTGGCAGGCAGATTCTCAACCACTGCGCCACCAGGGAAGCCCCTAGTTTCTATTTCTTATCGGAGTAAATTTGATTAGAGTGTGTTGATTGTCTGGCTGTACAGAATCTGCTCAATGATTCATACTTATGTCTGTTCACCTTTGGACCCTGTTACCATGTATGTGATTACAGAATGTATATTTTAAAGGTATTGGTGATTATATAATTCATATAATTTATCTGTTATATGTTTATATACATTTAACATACATTAGTATATGTATATTAACCCCATAGTCCTAATTTACCCATCCTCCCACCTTTCCTTTTGGCTAACCATTAGTTTACTTGATAAGTCTGTGAGTGTCTTTTTCTGTGGAAATATGTTCATTGGTAGCAATCTTAGGATAACATGTATAAATGATATCATAGGATATTTGTCATACCCTTTTGACTTACTTAACCTTATATGATTATTTGTAGGCTCAACTGTAGTCGTGAAAACGGCATTGTTCCTTTTTTTCCCGAGGCTCCTATTCCATTTGGTACGTATACCACTTCATCTTTGTCCATTCATTTGTTTATGGACCTTTTTTTTGCTTCCATGTCTTGGCTATTTCAATATTGCTGCAGTGCATATTTGCCTGCATCTGTCTTTCCGATTTTGGTGGTTTTATATTATAGGCCCAAAAGGTGCCCTGCCGCATCATATGTTAACTCAATTTTTACCTTTTCAAGCAGCTCCATTCAGTTTTCGTTAGTGCTCTTACCACTTTACATCCCACCGGCACCAAGAAGGTACACAGTTCTCTAAAACCCCTTCAGCATTTATAGTTTGTAGACTTTTTGCTGCTGGTCATGACTGGTGTGAGCTGAAACCTTATTGAATTTGAATTTGCATATGGCTAATAATTTCCTTTACTGAGCTTTAGGCATGCCCTTTTTTTCTTTTCCTTTTTTTTTAAAGAGTGAGTACAACCTCCCTCCTCTTATTGACTTCTTGAAAAATTTCTCATGTGTTGAATTTTCTTGCCTATTCCTTACCCCAGGGCATTTTTTGAGGGCCTGTGTCATTTACAGCCCTGCAGTTCTTGTGAGTCTATAAGCAACCATTGGCACTGGGTTTAAAGCTGCTGTTGTGGGAAATAGCCACAAGGCAGCAGCATTATTACGTTCTCAACACTTGTTACTAGGGCAGCAGAGTCTTCCTGGAGGTAGTGTTCCGAGGTTGTAAACTAGAGTGGAATGTGCTGGGACAAGCCCCCAGAAGTTTATATCTCCTTACTTATGTTTGTTTTTTAAATTTATTTTCTACTTCTTATCGGAGTAAATTTGATTAGAGTGTTTTGATTGTCTGGCTGTACAGAATCTGCTCAATGATTCATACATATGTCTGTTCATCTTCGGAACCTGTTACCATGTATGTGATTACAGAATGTATATTTTGAAGGGATTGGTGATTATATAATTCATATCATTTATATGTTATATGTTTATGTACATTTAACTTACATTAGTATATTCATGTTAACCCCATAGTCCTAATTTACCCATCCCCCCACCTTTCATTTTGGCTAACCATTAGTTTATTTGATAAGTCTGTGAGTGTCTTTTTCTGTGGAAATATGTTCATTGGTAGCAATCTTAGGATAACATGTATAAATGATATCATAGGACATTTGTCATACCCTTTTGACTTACTTATCGTTATATGATTATTTCTAGGCTCAACTGTAGTCCTGAAAACGGCATTGTTCATTTTTTTCCCGAGGCTACTATTCCATTCTGTCCATATACCACTTCTTCTTTTTCCCGTCATCTGTTTATGGACCTTTTTTTGCTTCCATGTCTTGGCTCTTTCAATATTGCTGCAGTGCACATTTGCCTGCCTCTGTCTTTCCGATTCTGGTGGTCTTAGGTTATAGGCCCAAAAGGTGCCCTGCCGCATCATATGGTAGCTCAATTTTTACCTTTTCAAGCACAGCTCCATTCAGTTTGCGTTAGTGCTGTTGCCACTTTACATCCCACCAGCAGCCAGAAGGTACACAGTTCTCTAAAACCCCCTCAGCATTTATCGTTTGTAGACTTTTTGCTGATGGTTATGACTGGTGTGAACTGAAACCTTTTTGAATTTGAATTTGCTTGTGGCTTATAATTCCTTATACTGAGCTTTAGGCATGTCCTTTTTTTTCTTTTCCTTTTTTTTTAAAGAGTGAGTACAACTTCCCTCCTCTTATTGACTTCTTGAAAAATTTCTCATATGTTGAATTTTCTTGCCTATTGCCTACGCCAGGGCATGTTTTGAGGGCCTGTGTCATTTAGAGCCCTGCAGTCCTTGTGACTATATAAGCAACCATTGGCACTGGGTTTAAAGCTGCTGTTGTGGGAAACAGCCACAAGGCGGCAGCATTATTACGTTCTCAACTCTTGTTACTAGGTCAACTGAGTCTTCCTGGAGGCAGTTTTCCAAGGTTGTAAATTAGAGTGGAATGTGCTGGGACAAGCCCCAGAAGTTTATGTCTCCTTACTTATGTTTGTGTTTTAAACTTAATTTATACTTCTTGTCGGAGTAAATTTGATTAGAGTGTGTTGATTGTCTGGCTGTACAGAATCTGCTCAATGATTCATACTTATGTCTGTTCACCTTCGGACCCTGTTACCATGTATGTGATCACAGAATGTATATTTTAAAGGTATTGGTGATTATATAATTCATATAGTTTATCTGTTATATGTTTATATACATTTAACATACATTAGTATATGTATGTTAACCCCATAGTCCTAATTTACCCATCCTCCCACCTTTCATTTTGGCTAACCATTAGTTTCTTTGGTAAGTCTGTGAGTGTGTTTTTCTGTGGAAATATGTTCATTGGTAGCAATCTTAGGATAACATGTATAAATGATATCATAGGATGTTTGTCATACCCTTTTCACTTACTTAACCTTATATGATTATTTCTAGGCTCAACTGTAGTCCTGAAAACGGCATTGTTCATTTTTTTCGCGAGGCTACTATTACATTTGGTACGTATACCACTTCGTCTTTGTCCATTCATCTGTTTATGGACCTATTTTCTGCTTCCATGTCTTGGCTATTTCAATATTGCTGCAGTGCACATTGGCCTGCCTGTGTTTTTCAGATTCTGGTGGTCTTAGGTTATAGGCCCAAAAGGTGCCATGCCGCATCATATGGTAGCTCAATTTTTACCTTTTCAAGCATCTCCATTCAGTTTGCATTAGTGTTGTTACCACGTTACATCCCAGCAGCAGCTTGAAGGTACACAGTTCTCTAAAACCCCTTCAGCATTTATCGTTTGTAGACTTTTTGCTGATGGTTATGACTGGTGTGAGCTGAAACCTTTTTGAATTTGAATTTGCATGTGGCTAATAATTCCTTATACTGAGCTTTAGGCATGTCCTTTTTTTGTTTTCCTTTTTTTTAAAGAGTGAGTACAACTTGCCTCCTCTTATTGACTTCTTGAAAAATTTCTCATGTGTTGAATTTTCTTGCCTATTCCCTACCCCAGGGCATTTCTTGAGGGCCTGTGTCATTTACAGCCCTGCAGTCCTTGTGACTATGTAGGCAACCATTGGCACTGGGTTTAAAGCTGCTGCTGTGGGAAACAGCCACATGGCAGCAGCATTATTACGTCCTCAACTCTTGTTAATGGGGCAAAAGACTCTTCCTGGAGGTAGTGTTCCAAGGTTGGAAATTAGAGTGGAATGTGCTGGGACAAGCCCCCAGAAGTTTATCTCTCCTTACTTATGTTTGTTTTTTAAATTTAATTTCTATTTCTTATCGGAGTAAATCTGATTAGAGTGTTTTGATTTTCTGGCTGTACAGAATCTGCTCATTGATTCATATTTATGTTTCTTCATCTTCGGATCCTGTTACCATGTATGTGATTACAGAATATATATTTTAAAGGTATTCGTGATTATATAATTCATATACTTTATATGTTATATGTTTATATACATTTAACATACATTAGTATATGTATGTTAACCCCATAGTCCTAATTTACCCATCCTCCCACCTTTCATTTTGGCTAACCATTAGTTTATTTGATAAGTCTGTGAGTGTCTTTTTCTGTGGAAATATGTTCATTGGTAGCAATTTTACGATAACATATATAAATGATATCATAGGATATTTGTCATATACCCTTTTCACTTACTTAACGTTATATGATTATTTCTAGGCTCAACTGTAGTCCTGAAAACGGCATTGTTCATTTTTTTCACGAGCCTACTATTCCATTCTGTCCATATACCACTTCGTCTTTGTCCATACATCTGTTTATGGACCTTTTTTTTTCCTTCCATGTCTTGGCTATTTCCATATTGCTGCAGTGCACATTTGCCTGCCTCTGTCTTTCCGATTCTGGTGGTCTTAGGTTATAGGCCCAAAAGGTGCCCTGCCGCATCATATGGTAGCTCAATTTTTACCTTTTCAAGCAGCTCCATTCAGTTTGCGTTAGTGCTGTTGCCATTTTACATCCCACCAGCAACTAGAAGGTACACAGTTCTCTAAAACCCCTTCAGCATTTATAATTTGTAGACTTTTTGCTGATGGTCATGAGTCTTGTGAGCTTAAACCTTTTTGAATTTGAATATGTATGTGGCTAATAATTCCTTATACTGAGCTTTAGGCATGTACTTTTTTTTGTTTTCCTTTTTTTTAAAGAGTGAGTACAACTTCCCTCCTCTTATTGACTTCTTGAAAAATTTCTCATGTGTTGAATTTTCTTGCCTATTCCCTACCCCAGGGCATGTTTTGTGGGCCTGTGTCATTTACAGCCCTGCAGTCCTTGTGACTATATAACCAACCATTGGCACTGGGTTTAAAGCTGCTGTTGTGGGAAAGAGCCACAAGACGGCAGCATTATTACATTCTCAACTCTTGTTATTAGGGCAACAGAGTCTTCCTGGAGGTAGTGTTCCCAGGTTGTAAATTAGAGAGGAATGTCCTGGGACAAGCCCCCAGAAGTTTATGTCTCCTTACTTATGTTTGTTTTTTAAATTTAATTTCTATTTCTTATCGGAGTAAATTTGATTAGAGTGTTTTGATTGTCTGGCTGTACAGAATCTGCTCAATGATTCATACATACGTCTGTTCATCTTCGGATACTGTTACCATGTATGTGATCACAAAATGTATATTTTGAAGGTATTGGTGATGATATAATTCATGTAATTTATATGTTATATGTTTATATACATTTAACATACATTAGTATATGTATGTTAACCCCATAGTCCTAATTTACCCATCCTCCCACCTTTCATTTTGGCTAACCATTAGTTTATTTGATAAGTCTGTGAGTGTCTTTTTCTGTGGAAATATGTTCATTGGTAGCAATCTTAGGATAACATGTATAAATGATATCATAGGCTGTTTGTCATACCCTTTTCACTTACTTAACCTTATATGATTATTTCAAGGCTCAACTGTAGTCCAGAAAACGGCATTGTTCATTTTTTTCCCGAGCTTACTATTCCATTCTGTCCATATACCACTTCTTCTTTTTCCATTCATATGTTTATGGACCTTTTTTTTTGCTTTCATGTCTTGGCTATTTCAATATTACTGCAGTGCACATTTGCCTGCCTCTGTCTTTCCGATCCTGGTGGTCTTCGTTTATAGGCTCAAAGGTGCCCTGCCGCATCATATGGTAGCTCAATTTTTACCTTGTAAAGCAGCTCCATTCAGTTCTTGTTAGTGCTTTTACCACTTTACATCCCACCAGCAGCTAGTAGGTATGAGTTGTCTAAAACCCATTCAGCATTTATAGTTTGTAGACTTTTTGCTAATGGCCATTTGACTGGTGTGAGCTGAAACCTTTTTGGAGGTTGGAAACGCATGTGGATAATAATTCCTTATACTGAGCTTTAACCATATCCTTTTTCTTCGTTTCCTTTTTTTGTTAAAGAGTAGGTACAACTTCCCTCCTCTCTTGACTTCTTGAAAAATTTCTCATGTGTTGAATTTTCCTGCCTATTCCCTACCCCAGGGCATTTTTTGAGGGCAGGTGTCATTTAGAGCCCTGCATTCCTTGGGACTATTAAGCAACCATTAGCAGTGGGTTTAAAGCTGCTCTTGTGCGAAACAGCCACAAGGCGGCAGCATTATTACGTTCTCAACTCTTGTTACTTGGGCAAAAGAGTCTTCCTGGAGGTAGGGTTCCGAGGTTGTAAATTAGAGTGGAATGTGCAGGGACAAGCCCCCAGAAGTTTATGTCTCCTTACTTATGTTTGTTTTTTAAATTTAGTTTCTATTTCTTTTTTTTTTTTTTTTTTTTTTAAATTTTTATTATTTATTTATTATGTTTATTTTTGGCTGTGTTGGGTCTTCGTTTCTGTGCGAGGGCTTTCTCCAGTTGCGGCGAGTGGGGGCCACTCTTCATCGCAGTGCGCGGGCCTCTCACTATCGCGGCCTCTCTTGTTGCGGAGCAGAGGCTCCAGACGCTCAGGCTCAGTAGTTGTGGCTCACGGGCCCAGTTGCTCCGCGGCATGTGGGATCTTCCCAGACCAGGGCTCGAACCCGTGTCCCCTGCATTGGCAGGCAGATTCTCAACCACTGCGCCACCAGGGAAGCCCCTAGTTTCTATTTCTTATCGGAGTAAATTTGATTAGAGTGTGTTGATTGTCTGGCTGTACAGAATCTGCTCAATGATTCATACTTATGTCTGTTCACCTTTGGACCCTGTTACCATGTATGTGATTACAGAATGTATATTTTAAAGGTATTGGTGATTATATAATTCATATAATTTATCTGTTATATGTTTATATACATTTAACATACATTAGTATATGTATATTAACCCCATAGTCCTAATTTACCCATCCTCCCACCTTTCCTTTTGGCTAACCATTAGTTTACTTGATAAGTCTGTGAGTGTCTTTTTCTGTGGAAATATGTTCATTGGTAGCAATCTTAGGATAACATGTATAAATGATATCATAGGATATTTGTCATACCCTTTTGACTTACTTAACCTTATATGATTATTTGTAGGCTCAACTGTAGTCGTGAAAACGGCATTGTTCCTTTTTTTCCCGAGGCTCCTATTCCATTTGGTACGTATACCACTTCATCTTTGTCCATTCATTTGTTTATGGACCTTTTTTTTGCTTCCATGTCTTGGCTATTTCAATATTGCTGCAGTGCATATTTGCCTGCATCTGTCTTTCCGATTTTGGTGGTTTTATATTATAGGCCCAAAAGGTGCCCTGCCGCATCATATGTTAACTCAATTTTTACCTTTTCAAGCAGCTCCATTCAGTTTTCGTTAGTGCTCTTACCACTTTACATCCCACCGGCACCAAGAAGGTACACAGTTCTCTAAAACCCCTTCAGCATTTATAGTTTGTAGACTTTTTGCTGCTGGTCATGACTGGTGTGAGCTGAAACCTTATTGAATTTGAATTTGCATATGGCTAATAATTTCCTTTACTGAGCTTTAGGCATGCCCTTTTTTTCTTTTCCTTTTTTTTTAAAGAGTGAGTACAACCTCCCTCCTCTTATTGACTTCTTGAAAAATTTCTCATGTGTTGAATTTTCTTGCCTATTCCTTACCCCAGGGCATTTTTTGAGGGCCTGTGTCATTTACAGCCCTGCAGTTCTTGTGAGTCTATAAGCAACCATTGGCACTGGGTTTAAAGCTGCTGTTGTGGGAAATAGCCACAAGGCAGCAGCATTATTACGTTCTCAACACTTGTTACTAGGGCAGCAGAGTCTTCCTGGAGGTAGTGTTCCGAGGTTGTAAACTAGAGTGGAATGTGCTGGGACAAGCCCCCAGAAGTTTATATCTCCTTACTTATGTTTGTTTTTTAAATTTATTTTCTACTTCTTATCGGAGTAAATTTGATTAGAGTGTTTTGATTGTCTGGCTGTACAGAATCTGCTCAATGATTCATACATATGTCTGTTCATCTTCGGAACCTGTTACCATGTATGTGATTACAGAATGTATATTTTGAAGGGATTGGTGATTATATAATTCATATCATTTATATGTTATATGTTTATGTACATTTAACTTACATTAGTATATTCATGTTAACCCCATAGTCCTAATTTACCCATCCCCCCACCTTTCATTTTGGCTAACCATTAGTTTATTTGATAAGTCTGTGAGTGTCTTTTTCTGTGGAAATATGTTCATTGGTAGCAATCTTAGGATAACATGTATAAATGATATCATAGGACATTTGTCATACCCTTTTGACTTACTTATCGTTATATGATTATTTCTAGGCTCAACTGTAGTCCTGAAAACGGCATTGTTCATTTTTTTCCCGAGGCTACTATTCCATTCTGTCCATATACCACTTCTTCTTTTTCCCGTCATCTGTTTATGGACCTTTTTTTGCTTCCATGTCTTGGCTCTTTCAATATTGCTGCAGTGCACATTTGCCTGCCTCTGTCTTTCCGATTCTGGTGGTCTTAGGTTATAGGCCCAAAAGGTGCCCTGCCGCATCATATGGTAGCTCAATTTTTACCTTTTCAAGCACAGCTCCATTCAGTTTGCGTTAGTGCTGTTGCCACTTTACATCCCACCAGCAGCCAGAAGGTACACAGTTCTCTAAAACCCCCTCAGCATTTATCGTTTGTAGACTTTTTGCTGATGGTTATGACTGGTGTGAACTGAAACCTTTTTGAATTTGAATTTGCTTGTGGCTTATAATTCCTTATACTGAGCTTTAGGCATGTCCTTTTTTTTCTTTTCCTTTTTTTTTAAAGAGTGAGTACAACTTCCCTCCTCTTATTGACTTCTTGAAAAATTTCTCATATGTTGAATTTTCTTGCCTATTGCCTACGCCAGGGCATGTTTTGAGGGCCTGTGTCATTTAGAGCCCTGCAGTCCTTGTGACTATATAAGCAACCATTGGCACTGGGTTTAAAGCTGCTGTTGTGGGAAACAGCCACAAGGCGGCAGCATTATTACGTTCTCAACTCTTGTTACTAGGTCAACTGAGTCTTCCTGGAGGCAGTTTTCCAAGGTTGTAAATTAGAGTGGAATGTGCTGGGACAAGCCCCAGAAGTTTATGTCTCCTTACTTATGTTTGTGTTTTAAACTTAATTTATACTTCTTGTCGGAGTAAATTTGATTAGAGTGTGTTGATTGTCTGGCTGTACAGAATCTGCTCAATGATTCATACTTATGTCTGTTCACCTTCGGACCCTGTTACCATGTATGTGATCACAGAATGTATATTTTAAAGGTATTGGTGATTATATAATTCATATAGTTTATCTGTTATATGTTTATATACATTTAACATACATTAGTATATGTATGTTAACCCCATAGTCGTAATTTACCCATCCTCCCACCTTTCATTTTGGCTAACCATTAGTTTCTTTGGTAAGTCTGTGAGTGTGTTTTTCTGTGGAAATATGTTCATTGGTAGCAATCTTAGGATAACATGTATAAATGATATCATAGGATGTTTGTCATACCCTTTTCACTTACTTAACCTTATATGATTATTTCTAGGCTCAACTGTAGTCCTGAAAACGGCATTGTTCATTTTTTTCGCGAGGCTACTATTACATTTGGTACGTATACCACTTCGTCTTTGTCCATTCATCTGTTTATGGACCTATTTTCTGCTTCCATGTCTTGGCTATTTCAATATTGCTGCAGTGCACATTGGCCTGCCTGTGTTTTTCAGATTCTGGTGGTCTTAGGTTATAGGCCCAAAAGGTGCCATGCCGCATCATATGGTAGCTCAATTTTTACCTTTTCAAGCATCTCCATTCAGTTTGCATTAGTGTTGTTACCACGTTACATCCCAGCAGCAGCTTGAAGGTACACAGTTCTCTAAAACCCCTTCAGCATTTATCGTTTGTAGACTTTTTGCTGATGGTTATGACTGGTGTGAGCTGAAACCTTTTTGAATTTGAATTTGCATGTGGCTAATAATTCCTTATACTGAGCTTTAGGCATGTCCTTTTTTTGTTTTCCTTTTTTTTAAAGAGTGAGTACAACTTGCCTCCTCTTATTGACTTCTTGAAAAATTTCTCATGTGTTGAATTTTCTTGCCTATTCCCTACCCCAGGGCATTTCTTGAGGGCCTGTGTCATTTACAGCCCTGCAGTCCTTGTGACTATGTAGGCAACCATTGGCACTGGGTTTAAAGCTGCTGCTGTGGGAAACAGCCACATGGCGGCAGCATTATTACGTCCTCAACTCTTGTTAATGGGGCAAAAGACTCTTCCTGGAGGTAGTGTTCCAAGGTTGGAAATTAGAGTGGAATGTGCTGGGACAAGCCCCCAGAAGTTTATCTCTCCTTACTTATGTTTGTTTTTTAAATTTAATTTCTATTTCTTATCGGAGTAAATCTGATTAGAGTGTTTTGATTTTCTGGCTGTACAGAATCTGCTCATTGATTCATATTTATGTTTCTTCATCTTCGGATCCTGTTACCATGTATGTGATTACAGAATATATATTTTAAAGGTATTCGTGATTATATAATTCATATACTTTATATGTTATATGTTTATATACATTTAACATACATTAGTATATGTATGTTAACCCCATAGTCCTAATTTACCCATCCTCCCACCTTTCATTTTGGCTAACCATTAGTTTATTTGATAAGTCTGTGAGTGTCTTTTTCTGTGGAAATATGTTCATTGGTAGCAATTTTACGATAACATATATAAATGATATCATAGGATATTTGTCATATACCCTTTTCACTTACTTAACGTTATATGATTATTTCTAGGCTCAACTGTAGTCCTGAAAACGGCATTGTTCATTTTTTTCACGAGCCTACTATTCCATTCTGTCCATATACCACTTCGTCTTTGTCCATACATCTGTTTATGGACCTTTTTTTTTCCTTCCATGTCTTGGCTATTTCCATATTGCTGCAGTGCACATTTGCCTGCCTCTGTCTTTCCGATTCTGGTGGTCTTAGGTTATAGGCCCAAAAGGTGCCCTGCCGCATCATATGGTAGCTCAATTTTTACCTTTTCAAGCAGCTCCATTCAGTTTGCGTTAGTGCTGTTGCCACTTTACATCCCACCAGCAACTAGAAGGTACACAGTTCTCTAAAACCCCTTCAGCATTTATAATTTGTAGACTTTTTGCTGATGGTCATGACTCTTGTGAGCTTAAACCTTTTTGAATTTGAATATGTATGTGGCTAATAATTCCTTATACTGAGCTTTAGGCATGTCCTTTTTTTTGTTTTCCTTTTTTTTAAAGAGTGAGTACAACTTCCCTCCTCTTATTGACTTCTTGAAAAATTTCTCATGTGTTGAATTTTCTTGCCTATTCCCTACCTCAGGGCATGTTTTGTGGGCCTGTGTCATTTACAGCCCTGCAGTCCTTGTGACTATATAACCAACCATTGGCACTGGGTTTAAAGCTGCTGTTGTGGGAAAGAGCCACAAGACGGCAGCATTATTACATTCTCAACTCTTGTTATTAGGGCAACAGAGTCTTCCTGGAGGTAGTGTTCCCAGGTTGTAAATTAGAGAGGAATGTCCTGGGACAAGCCCCCAGAAGTTTATGTCTCCATACTTATGTTTGTTTTTTAAATTTAATTTCTATTTCTTATCGGAGTAAATTTGATTAGAGTGTTTTGATTGTCTGGCTGTACAGAATCTGCTCAATGATTCATACATACGTCTGTTCATCTTCGGATACTGTTACCATGTATGTGATCACAAAATGTATATTTTGAAGGTATTGGTGATGATATAATTCATGTAATTTATATGTTATATGTTTATATACATTTAACATACATTAGTATATGTATGTTAACCCCATAGTCCTAATTTACCCATCCTCCCACCTTTCATTTTGGCTAACCATTAGTTTATTTGATAAGTCTGTGAGTGTCTTTTTCTGTGGAAATATTTTCATTGGTAGCAATCTTAGGATAACATGTATAAATGATATCATAGGCTGTTTGTCATACCCTTTTCACTTACTTAACCTTATATGATTATTTCAAGGCTCAACTGTAGTCCAGAAAACGGCATTGTTCATTGTTTTCCCGAGCTTACTATTCCATTCTGTCCATATACCACTTCTTCTTTTTCCATTCATATGTTTATGGACCTTTTTTTTTGCTTTCATGTCTTGGCTATTTCAATATTACTGCAGTGCACATTTGCCTGCCTCTGTCTTTCCGATCCTGGTGGTCTTCGTTTATAGGCTCAAAGGTGCCCTGCCGCATCATATGGTAGCTCAATTTTTACCTTGTAAAGCAGCTCCATTCAGTTCTTGTTAGTGCTTTTACCACTTTACATCCCACCAGCAGCTAGTAGGTATGAGTTGTCTAAAACCCATTCAGCATTTATAGTTTGTAGACTTTTTGCTAATGGCCATTTGACTGGTGTGAGCTGAAACCTTTTTGGAGGTTGGAAACGCATGTGGCTAATAATTCCTTATACTGAGCTTTAACCATATCCTTTTTCTTCGTTTCCTTTTTTTGTTAAAGAGTAGGTACAACTTCCCTCCTCTCTTGACTTCTTGAAAAATTTCTCATGTGTTGAATTTTCCTGCCTATTCCCTACCCCAGGGCATTTTTTGAGGGCAGGTGTCATTTAGAGCCCTGCATTCCTTGGGACTATTAAGCAACCATTAGCAGTGGGTTTAAAGCTGCTCTTGTGCGAAACAGCCACAAGGCGGCAGCATTATTACGTTCTCAACTCTTGTTACTTGGGCAAAAGAGTCTTCCTGGAGGTAGGGTTCCGAGGTTGTAAATTAGAGTGGAATGTGCAGGGACAAGCCCCCAGAAGTTTATATCTCCTTACTTATGTTTGTTTTTTAAATTTAGTTTCTATTTCTTTTTTTTTTTTTTTTTTTAAATTTTTATTATTTATTTATTATGTTTATTTTTGGCTGTGTTGGGTCTTCGTTTCTGTGCGAGGGCTTTCTCCAGTTGCGGCGAGTGGGGGCCACTCTTCATCGCAGTGCGCGGGCCTCTCACTATCGCGGCCTCTCTTGTTGCGGAGCAGAGGCTCCAGACGCTCAGGCTCAGTAGTTGTGGCTCACGGGCCCAGTTGCTCCGCGGCATGTGGGATCTTCCCAGACCAGGGCTCGAACCCGTGTCCCCTGCATTGGCAGGCAGATTCTCAACCACTGCGCCACCAGGGAAGCCCCTAGTTTCTATTTCTTATCGGAGTAAATTTGATTAGGGTGTGTTGATTGTCTGGCTGTACAGAATCTGCTCAATGATTCATACTTATGTCTGTTCACCTTTGGACCCTGTTACCATGTATGTGATTACAGAATGTATATTTTAAAGGTATTGGTGATTATATAATTCATATAATTTATCTGTTATATGTTTATATACATTTAACATACATTAGTATATGTATATTAACCCCATAGTCCTAATTTACCCATCCTCCCACCTTTCCTTTTGGCTAACCATTAGTTTACTTGATAAGTCTGTGAGTGTCTTTTTCTGTGGAAATATGTTCTTTGGTAGCAATCTTAGGATAACATGTATAAATGATATCATAGGATATTTGTCATACCCTTTTGACTTACTTAACCTTATATGATTATTTGTAGGCTCAACTGTAGTCGTGAAAACGGCATTGTTCCTTTTTTTCCCGAGGCTACTATTCCATTTGGTACGTATACCACTTCATCTTTGTCCATTCATTTGTTTATGGACCTTTTTTTTGCTTCCATGTCTTGGCTATTTCAATATTGTTGCAGTGCATATTTGCCTGCATCTGTCTTTCCGATTTTGGTGGTTTTATATTATAGGCCCAAAAGGTGCCCTGCCGCATCATATGTTAACTCAATTTTTACCTTTTCAAGCAGCTCCATTCAGTTTTCGTTAGTGCTCTTACCACTTTACATCCCACCGGCACCAAGAAGGTACACAGTTCTCTAAAACCCCTTCAGCATTTATAGTTTGTAGACTTTTTGCTGCTGGTCATGACTGGTGTGAGCTGAAACCTTATTGAATTTGAATTTGCATATGGCTAATAATTTCCTTTACTGAGCTTTAGGCATGCCCTTTTTTTCTTTTCCTTTTTTTTTAAAGAGTGAGTACAACCTCCCTCCTCTTATTGACTTCTTGAAAAATTTCTCATGTGTTGAATTTTCTTGCCTATTCCCTACCCCAGGGCATTTTTTGAGGGCCTGTGTCATTTACAGCCCTGCAGTCCTTGTGAGTCTATAAGCAACCATTGGCACTGGGTTTAAAGCGGCTGTTGTGGGAAATAGCCACAAGGCAGCAGCATTATTACGTTCTCAACACTTGTTACTAGGGCAGCAGAGTCTTCCTGGAGGTAGGGTTCCGAGGTTGTAAATTAGAGTGGAATGTGCAGGGACAAGCCCCCAGAAGTTTATATCTCCTTACTTATGTTTGTTTTTTAAATTTATTTTCTACTTCTTATCGGAGTAAATTTGATTAGAGTGTTTTGATTGTCTGGCTGTACAGAATCTGCTCAATGATTCATACATATGTCTGTTCATCTTCGGAACCTGTTACCATGTATGTGATTACAGAATGTATATTTTGAAGGGATTGGTGATTATATAATTCATATCATTTATATGTTATATGTTTATGTACATTTAACTTACATTAGTATATTCATGTTAACCCCATAGTCCTAATTTACCCATCCCCCCACCTTTCATTTTGGCTAACCATTAGTTTATTTGATAAGTCTGTGAGTGTCTTTTTCTGTGGAAATATGTTCATTGGTAGCAATCTTAGGATAACATGTATAAATGATATCATAGGACATTTGTCATACCCTTTTGACTTACTTATCATTATATGATTATTTCTAGGCTCAACTGTAGTCCTGAAAACGGCATTGTTCATTTTTTTCCCGAGGCTACTATTCCATTCTGTCCATATACCACTTCTTCTTTTTCCCGTCATCTGTTTATGGACCTTTTTTTGCTTCCATGGCTTGGCTCTTTCAATACTGCTGCAGTGCACATTTGCCTGCCTCTGTCTTTCCGATTCTGGTGGTCTTAGGTTATAGGCCCAAAAGGTGCCCTGCCGCATCATATGGTAGCTCAATTTTTACCTTTTCAAGCACAGCTCCATTCAGTTTGCGTTAGTGCTGTTGCCACTTTACATCCCACCAGCAGCCAGAAGGTACACAGTTCTCTAAAACCCCCTCAGCATTTATCGTTTGTAGACTTTTTGCTGATGGTTATGACTGGTGTGAACTGAAACCTTTTTGAATTTGAATTTGCTTGTGGCTTATAATTCCTTATACTGAGCTTTAGGCATGTCCTTTTTTTTCTTTTCCTTTTTTTTTAAAGAGTGAGTACAACTTCCCTCCTCTTATTGACTTCTTGAAAAATTTCTCATATGTTGAATTTTCTTGCCTATTGCCTACGCCAGGGCATGTTTTGAGGGCCTGTGTCATTTAGAGCCCTGCAGTCCTTGTGACTATATAAGCAACCATTGGCACTGGGTTTAAAGCTGCTGTTGTGGGAAACAGCCACAAGGCGGCAGCATTATTACGTTCTCAACTCTTGTTACTAGGTCAACTGAGTCTTCCTGGAGGCAGTTTTCCAAGGTTGTAAATTAGAGTGGAATGTGCTGGGACAAGCCCCAGAAGTTTATGTCTCCTTACTTATGTTTGTGTTTTAAACTTAATTTATACTTCTTGTCGGAGTAAATTTGATTAGAGTGTGTTGATTGTCTGGCTGTACAGAATCTGCTCAATGATTCATACTTATGTCTGTTCACCTTCGGACCCTGTTACCATGTATGTGATCACAGAATGTATATTTTAAAGGTATTGGTGATTATATAATTCATATAGTTTATCTGTTATATGTTTATATACATTTAACATACATTAGTATATGTATGTTAACCCCATAGTCGTAATTTACCCATCCTCCCACCTTTCATTTTGGCTAACCATTAGTTTCTTTGGTAAGTCTGTGAGTGTGTTTTTCTGTGGAAATATGTTCATTGGTAGCAATCTTAGGATAACATGTATAAATGATATCATAGGATGTTTGTCATACCCTTTTCACTTACTTAACCTTATATGATTATTTCTAGGCTCAACTGTAGTCCTGAAAACGGCATTGTTCATTTTTTTCGCGAGGCTACTATTACATTTGGTACGTATACCACTTCGTCTTTGTCCATTCATCTGTTTATGGACCTATTTTCTGCTTCCATGTCTTGGCTATTTCAATATTGCTGCAGTGCACATTGGCCTGCCTGTGTTTTTCAGATTCTGGTGGTCTTAGGTTATAGGCCCAAAAGGTGCCATGCCGCATCATATGGTAGCTCAATTTTTACCTTTTCAAGCATCTCCATTCAGTTTGCATTAGTGTTGTTACCACGTTACATCCCAGCAGCAGCTTGAAGGTACACAGTTCTCTAAAACCCCTTCAGCATTTATCGTTTGTAGACTTTTTGCTGATGGTTATGACTGGTGTGAGCTGAAACCTTTTTGAATTTGAATTTGCATGTGGCTAATAATTCCTTATACTGAGCTTTAGGCATGTCCTTTTTTTGTTTTCCTTTTTTTTAAAGAGTGAGTACAACTTGCCTCCTCTTATTGACTTCTTGAAAAATTTCTCATGTGTTGAATTTTCTTGCCTATTCCCTACCCCAGGGCATTTCTTGAGGGCCTGTGTCATTTACAGCCCTGCAGTCCTTGTGACTATGTAGGCAACCATTGGCACTGGGTTTAAAGCTGCTGCTGTGGGAAACAGCCACATGGCGGCAGCATTATTACGTCCTCAACTCTTGTTAATGGGGCAAAAGACTCTTCCTGGAGGTAGTGTTCCAAGGTTGGAAATTAGAGTGGAATGTGCTGGGACAAGCCCCCAGAAGTTTATCTCTCCTTACTTATGTTTGTTTTTTAAATTTAATTTCTATTTCTTATCGGAGTAAATCTGATTAGAGTGTTTTGATTTTCTGGCTGTACAGAATCTGCTCATTGATTCATATTTATGTTTCTTCATCTTCGGATCCTGTTACCATGTATGTGATTACAGAATATATATTTTAAAGGTATTCGTGATTATATAATTCATATACTTTATATGTTATATGTTTATATACATTTAACATACATTAGTATATGTATGTTAACCCCATAGTCCTAATTTACCCATCCTCCCACCTTTCATTTTGGCTAACCATTAGTTTATTTGATAAGTCTGTGAGTGTCTTTTTCTGTGGAAATATGTTCATTGGTAGCAATTTTACGATAACATATATAAATGATATCATAGGATATTTGTCATATACCCTTTTCACTTACTTAACGTTATATGATTATTTCTAGGCTCAACTGTAGTCCTGAAAACGGCATTGTTCATTTTTTTCACGAGCCTACTATTCCATTCTGTCCATATACCACTTCGTCTTTGTCCATACATCTGTTTATGGACCTTTTTTTTTCCTTCCATGTCTTGGCTATTTCCATATTGCTGCAGTGCACATTTGCCTGCCTCTGTCTTTCCGATTCTGGTGGTCTTAGGTTATAGGCCCAAAAGGTGCCCTGCCGCATCATATGGTAGCTCAATTTTTACCTTTTCAAGCAGCTCCATTCAGTTTGCGTTAGTGCTGTTGCCACTTTACATCCCACCAGCAACTAGAAGGTACACAGTTCTCTAAAACCCCTTCAGCATTTATAGTTTGTAGACTTTTTGCTGATGGTCATGACTCTTGTGAGCTTAAACCTTTTTGAATTTGAATATGTATGTGGCTAATAATTCCTTATACTGAGCTTTAGGCATGTCCTTTTTTTTGTTTTCCTTTTTTTTAAAGAGTGAGTACAACTTCCCTCCTCTTATTGACTTCTTGAAAAATTTCTCATGTGTTGAATTTTCTTGCCTATTCCCTACCCCAGGGCATGTTTTGTGGGCCTGTGTCATTTACAGCCCTGCAGTCCTTGTGACTATATAACCAACCATTGGCACTGGGTTTAAAGCTGCTGTTGTGGGAAAGAGCCACAAGACGGCAGCATTATTACATTCTCAACTCTTGTTATTAGGGCAACAGAGTCTTCCTGGAGGTAGTGTTCCCAGGTTGTAAATTAGAGAGGAATGTCCTGGGACAAGCCCCCAGAAGTTTATGTCTCCTTACTTATGTTTGTTTTTTAAATTTAATTTCTATTTCTTATCGGAGTAAATTTGATTAGAGTGTTTTGATTGTCTGGCTGTACAGAATCTGCTCAATGATTCATACATACGTCTGTTCATCTTCGGATACTGTTACCATGTATGTGATCACAAAATGTATATTTTGAAGGTATTGGTGATGATATAATTCATGTAATTTATATGTTATATGTTTATATACATTTAACATACATTAGTATATGTATGTTAACCCCATAGTCCTAATTTACCCATCCTCCCACCTTTCATTTTGGCTAACCATTAGTTTATTTGATAAGTCTGTGAGTGTCTTTTTCTGTGGAAATATGTTCATTGGTAGCAATCTTAGGATAACATGTATAAATGATATCATAGGCTGTTTGTCATACCCTTTTCACTTACTTAACCTTATATGATTATTTCAAGGCTCAACTGTAGTCCAGAAAACGGCATTGTTTATTTTTTTCCCGAGCTTACTATTCCATTCTGTCCATATACCACTTCTTCTTTTTCCATTCATATGTTTATGGACCTTTTTTTTTGCTTTCATGTCTTGGCTATTTCAATATTACTGCAGTGCACATTTGCCTGCCTCTGTCTTTCCGATCCTGGTGGTCTTCGTTTATAGGCTCAAAGGTGCCCTGCCGCATCATATGGTAGCTCAATTTTTACCTTGTAAAGCAGCTCCATTCAGTTCTTGTTAGTGCTTTTACCACTTTACATCGCACCAGCAGCTAGTAGGTATGAGTTGTCTAAAACCCATTCAGCATTTATAGTTTGTAGACTTTTTGCTAATGGCCATTTGACTGGTGTGAGCTGAAACCTTTTTGGAGGTTGGAAACGCATGTGGCTAATAATTCCTTATACTGAGCTTTAACCATATCCTTTTTCTTCGTTTCCTTTTTTTGTTAAAGAGTAGGTACAACTTCCCTCCTCTCTTGACTTCTTGAAAAATTTCTCATGTGTTGAATTTTCCTGCCTATTCCCTACCCCAGGGCATTTTTTGAGGGCAGGTGTCATTTAGAGCCCTGCATTCCTTGGGACTATTAAGCAACCATTAGCAGTGGGTTTAAAGCTGCTCTTGTGCGAAACAGCCACAAGGCGGCAGCATTATTACGTTCTCAACTCTTGTTACTTGGGCAAAAGAGTCTTCCTGGAGGTAGGGTTCCGAGGTTGTAAATTAGAGTGGAATGTGCAGGGACAAGCCCCCAGAAGTTTATGTCTCCTTACTTATGTTTGTTTTTTAAATTTAGTTTCTATTTCTTATCGGAGTAAATTTGATTAGAGTGTGTTGATTGTCTGGCTGTACAGAATCTGCTCAATGATTCATACTTATGTCTGTTCACCTTTGGACCCTGTTACCATGTATGTGATTACAGAATGTATATTTTAAAGGTATTGGTGATTATATAATTCATATAATTTATCTGTTATATGTTTATATACATTTAACATACATTAGTATATGTATATTAACCCCATAGTCCTAATTTACCCATCCTCCCACCTTTCCTTTTGGCTAACCATTATTTTACTTGATAAGTCTGTGAGTGTCTTTTTCTGTGGAAATATGTTCTTTGGTAGCAATCTTAGGATAACATGTATAAATGATATCATAGGATATTTGTCATACCCTTTTGACTTACTTAACCTTATATGATTATTTGTAGGCTCAACTGTAGTCGTGAAAACGGCATTGTTCCTTTTTTTCCCGAGGCTCCTATTCCATTTGGTACGTATACCACTTCATCTTTGTCCATTCATTTGTTTATGGACCTTTTTTTTGCTTCCATGTCTTGGCTATTTCAATATTGCTGCAGTGCATATTTGCCTGCATCTGTCTTTCCGATTTTGGTGGTTTTATATTATAGGCCCAAAAGGTGCCCTGCCGCATCATATGTTAACTCAATTTTTACCTTTTCAAGCAGCTCCATTCAGTTTTCGTTAGTGCTCTTACCACTTTACATCCCACCGGCACCAAGAAGGTACACAGTTCTCTAAAACCCCTTCAGCATTTATAGTTTGTAGACTTTTTGCTGCTGGTCATGACTGGTGTGAGCTGAAACCTTATTGAATTTGAATTTGCATATGGCTAATAATTTCCTTTACTGAGCTTTAGGCATGCCCTTTTTTTCTTTTCCTTTTTTTTTAAAGAGTGAGTACAACCTCCCTCCTCTTATTGACTTCTTGAAAAATTTCTCATGTGTTGAATTTTCTTGCCTATTCCTTACCCCAGGGCATTTTTTGAGGGCCTGTGTCATTTACAGCCCTGCAGTTCTTGTGAGTCTATAAGCAACCATTGGCACTGGGTTTAAAGCGGCTGTTGTGGGAAATAGCCACAAGGCAGCAGCATTATTACGTTCTCAACACTTGTTACTAGGGCAGCAGAGTCTTCCTGGAGGTAGTGTTCCGAGGTTGTAAACTAGAGTGGAATGTGCTGGGACAAGCCCCCAGAAGTTTATATCTCCTTACTTATGTTTGTTTTTTAAATTTATTTTCTACTTCTTATCGGAGTAAATTTGATTAGAGTGTTTTGATTGTCTGGCTGTACAGAATCTGCTCAATGATTCATACATATGTCTGTTCATCTTCGGAACCTGTTACCATGTATGTGATTACAGAATGTATATTTTGAAGGGATTGGTGATTATATAATTCATATCATTTATATGTTATATGTTTATGTACATTTAACTTACATTAGTATATTCATGTTAACCCCATAGTCCTAATTTACCCATCCCCCCACCTTTCATTTTGGCTAACCATTAGTTTATTTGATAAGTCTGTGAGTGTCTTTTTCTGTGGAAATATGTTCATTGGTAGCAATCTTAGGATAACATGTATAAATGATATCATAGGACATTTGTCATACCCTTTTGACTTACTTATCGTTATATGATTATTTCTAGGCTCAACTGTAGTCCTGAAAACGGCATTGTTCATTTTTTTCCCGAGGCTACTATTCCATTCTGTCCATATACCACTTCTTCTTTTTCCCGTCATCTGTTTATGGACCTTTTTTTGCTTCCATGTCTTGGCTCTTTCAATATTGCTGCAGTGCACATTTGCCTGCCTCTGTCTTTCCTTTTCTGGTGGTCTTAGGTTATAGGCCCAAAAGGTGCCCTGCCGCATCATATGGTAGCTCAATTTTTACCTTTTCAAGCACAGCTCCATTCAGTTTGCGTTAGTGCTGTTGCCACTTTACATCCCACCAGCAGCCAGAAGGTACACAGTTCTCTAAAACCCCCTCAGCATTTATCGTTTGTAGACTTTTTGCTGATGGTTATGACTGGTGTGAACTGAAACCTTTTTGAATTTGAATTTGCTTGTGGCTTATAATTCCTTATACTGAGCTTTAGGCATGTCCTTTTTTTTCTTTTCCTTTTTTTTTAAAGAGTGAGTACAACTTCCCTCCTCTTATTGACTTCTTGAAAAATTTCTCATATGTTGAATTTTCTTGCCTATTGCCTACGCCAGGGCATGTTTTGAGGGCCTGTGTCATTTAGAGCCCTGCAGTCCTTGTGACTATATAAGCAACCATTGGCACTGGGTTTAAAGCTGCTGTTGTGGGAAACAGCCACAAGGCGGCAGCATTATTACGTTCTCAACTCTTGTTACTAGGTCAACTGAGTCTTCCTGGAGGCAGTTTTCCAAGGTTGTAAATTAGAGTGGAATGTGCTGGGACAAGCCCCAGAAGTTTATGTCTCCTTACTTATGTTTGTGTTTTAAACTTAATTTATACTTCTTGTCGGAGTAAATTTGATTAGAGTGTGTTGATTGTCTGGCTGTACAGAATCTGCTCAATGATTCATACTTATGTCTGTTCACCTTCGGACCCTGTTACCATGTATGTGATCACAGAATGTATATTTTAAAGGTATTGGTGATTATATAATTCATATAGTTTATCTGTTATATGTTTATATACATTTAACATACATTAGTATATGTATGTTAACCCCATAGTCCTAATTTACCCATCCTCCCACCTTTCATTTTGGCTAACCATTAGTTTCTTTGGTAAGTCTGTGAGTGTGTTTTTCTGTGGAAATATGTTCATTGGTAGCAATTTTAGGATAACATGTATAAATGATATCATAGGATGTTTGTCATACCCTTTTCACTTACTTAACGTTATATGATTATTTCTAGGCTCAACTGTAGTCCTGAAAACGGCATTGTTCATTTTTTTCGCGAGGCTACTATTACATTTGGTACGTATACCACTTCGTCTTTGTCCATTCATCTGTTTATGGACCTATTTTCTGCTTCCATGTCTTGGCTATTTCAATATTGCTGCAGTGCACATTGGCCTGCCTGTGTTTTTCAGATTCTGGTGGTCTTAGGTTATAGGCCCAAAAGGTGCCATGCCGCATCATATGGTAGCTCAATTTTTACCTTTTCAAGCATCTCCATTCAGTTTGCATTAGTGTTGTTACCACGTTACATCCCAGCAGCAGCTTGAAGGTACACAGTTCTCTAAAACCCCTTCAGCATTTATCGTTTGTAGACTTTTTGCTGATGGTTATGACTGGTGTGAGCTGAAACCTTTTTGAATTTGAATTTGCATGTGGCTAATAATTCCTTATACTGAGCTTTAGGCATGTCCTTTTTTTGTTTTCCTTTTTTTTAAAGAGTGAGTACAACTTCCCTCCTCTTATTGACGTCTTGAAAAATTTCTCATGTGTTGAATTTTCTTGCCTATTCCCTACCCCAGGGCATTTCTTGAGGGCCTGTGTCATTTACAGCCCTGCAGTCCTTGTGACTATGTAGGCAACCATTGGCACTGGGTTTAAAGCTGCTGCTGTGGGAAACAGCCACATGGCGGCAGCATTATTACGTCCTCAACTCTTGTTAATGGGGCAAAAGACTCTTCCTGGAGGTAGTGTTCCAAGGTTGGAAATTAGAGTGGAATGTGCTGGGACAAGCCCCCAGAAGTTTATCTCTCCTTACTTATGTTTGTTTTTTAAATTTAATTTCTATTTCTTATCGGAGTAAATCTGATTAGAGTGTTTTGATTTTCTGGCTGTACAGAATCTGCTCATTGATTCATATTTATGTTTCTTCATCTTCGGATCCTGTTACCATGTATGTGATTACAGAATATATATTTTAAAGATATTCGTGATTATATAATTCATATACTTTATATGTTATATGTTTATATACATTTAACATACATTAGTATATGTATGTTAACCCCATAGTCCTAATTTACCCATCCTCCCACCTTTCATTTTGGCTAACCATTAGTTTATTTGATAAGTCTGTGAGTGTCTTTTTCTGTGGAAATATGTTCATTGGTAGCAATTTTACGATAACATATATAAATGACATCATAGGATATTTGTCATACCCTTTTCACTTACTTAACGTTATATGATTATTTCTAGGCTCAACTGTAGTCCTGAAAACGGCATTGTTCATTTTTTTCACGAGCCTACTATTCCATTCTGTCCATATACCACTTCGTCTTTGTCCATACATCTGTTTATGGACCTTTTTTTTTCCTTCCATGTCTTGGCTATTTCAATGTTGCTGCAGTGCACATTTGCCTGCCTCTGTCTTTCCGATTCTGGTGGTCTTAGGTTATAGGCCCAAAAGGTGCCCTGCCGCATCATATGGTAGCTCAATTTTTACCTTTTCAAGCAGCTCCATTCAGTTTGCGTTAGTGCTGTTGCCACTTTACATCCCACCAGCAACTAGAAGGTACACAGTTCTCTAAAACCCCTTCAGCATTTATAGTTTGTAGACTTTTTGCTGATGGTCATGACTCTTGTGAGCTTAAACCTTTTTGAATTTGAATATGTATGTGGCTAATAATTCCTTATACTGAGCTTTAGGCATGTCCTTTTTTTTGTTTTCCTTTTTTTTAAAGAGTGAGTACAACTTCCCTCCTCTTATTGACTTCTTGAAAAATTTCTCATGTGTTGAATTTTCTTGCCTATTCCCTACCCCAGGGCATGTTTTGTGGGCCTGTGTCATTTACAGCCCTGCAGTCCTTGTGACTATATAACCAACCATTGGCACTGGGTTTAAAGCTGCTGTTGTGGGAAAGAGCCACAAGACGGCAGCATTATTACATTCTCAACTCTTGTTATTAGGGCAACAGAGTCTTCCTGGAGGTAGTGTTCCCAGGTTGTAAATTAGAGAGGAATGTCCTGGGACAAGCCCCCAGAAGTTTATGTCTCCTTACTTATGTTTGTTTTTTAAATTTAATTTCTATTTCTTATCGGAGTAAATTTGATTAGAGTGTTTTGATTGTCTGGCTGTACAGAATCTGCTCAATGATTCATACATACGTCTGTTCATCTTCGGATACTGTTACCATGTATGTGATCACAAAATGTATATTTTGAAGGTATTGGTGATGATATAATTCATGTAATTTATATGTTATATGTTTATATACATTTAACATACATTAGTATATGTATGTTAACCCCATAGTCCTAATTTACCCATCCTCCCACCTTTCATTTTGGCTAACCATTAGTTTATTTGATAAGTCTGTGAGTGTCTTTTTCTGTGGAAATATGTTCATTGGTAGCAATCTTAGGATAACATGTATAAATGATATCATAGGCTGTTTGTCATACCCTTTTCACTTACTTAACCTTATATGATTATTTCAAGGCTCAACTGTAGTCCAGAAAACGGCATTGTTCATTTTTTTCCCGAGCTTACTATTCCATTCTGTCCATATACCACTTCTTCTTTTTCCATTCATATGTTTATGGACCTTTTTTTTGCTTTCATGTCTTGGCTATTTCAATATTACTGCAGTGCACATTTGCCTGCCTCTGTCTTTCCGATCCTGGTGGTCTTCGTTTATAGGCTCAAAGGTGCCCTGCCGCATCATATGGTAGCTCAATTTTTACCTTGTAAAGCAGCTCCATTCAGTTCTTGTTAGTGCTTTTACCACTTTACATCCCACCAGCAGCTAGTAGGTATGAGTTGTCTAAAACCCATTCAGCATTTATAGTTTGTAGACTTTTTGCTAATGGCCATTTGACTGGTGTGAGCTGAAACCTTTTTGGAGGTTGGAAACGCATGTGGCTAATAATTCCTTATACTGAGCTTTAACCATATCCTTTTTCTTCGTTTCCTTTTTTTGTTAAAGAGTAGGTACAACTTCCCTCCTCTCTTGACTTCTTGAAAAATTTCTCATGTGTTGAATTTTCCTGCCTATTCCCTACCCCAGGGCATTTTTTGAGGGCAGGTGTCATTTAGAGCCCTGCATTCCTTGGGACTATTAAGCAACCATTAGCAGTGGGTTTAAAGCTGCTCTTGTGCGAAACAGCCACAAGGCGGCAGCATTATTACGTTCTCAACTCTTGTTACTTGGGCAAAAGAGTCTTCCTGGAGGTAGGGTTCCGAGGTTGTAAATTAGAGTGGAATGTGCAGGGACAAGCCCCCAGAAGTTTATGTCTCCTTACTTATGTTTGTTTTTTAAATTTAGTTTCTATTTCTTATCGGAGTAAATTTGATTAGAGTGTGTTGATTGTCTGGCTGTACAGAATCTGCTCAATGATTCATACTTATGTCTGTTCACCTTTGGACCCTGTTACCATGTATGTGATTACAGAATGTATATTTTAAAGGTATTGGTGATTATATAATTCATATAATTTATCTGTTATATGTTTATATACATTTAACATACATTAGTATATGTATATTAACCCCATAGTCCTAATTTACCCATCCTCCCACCTTTCCTTTTGGCTAACCATTAGTTTACTTGATAAGTCTGTGAGTGTCTTTTTCTGTGGAAATATGTTCTTTGGTAGCAATCTTAGGATAACATGTATAAATGATATCATAGGATATTTGTCATACCCTTTTGACTTACTTAACCTTATATGATTATTTGTAGGCTCAACTGTAGTCGTGAAAACGGCATTGTTCCTTTTTTTCCCGAGGCTACTATTCCATTTGGTACGTATACCACTTCATCTTTGTCCATTCATCTGTTTATGGACCTTTTTTTTGCTTCCATGTCTTGGCTATTTCAATATTGTTGCAGTGCATATTTGCCTGCATCTGTCTTTCCGATTTTGGTGGTTTTATATTATAGGCCCAAAAGGTGCCCTGCCGCATCATATGTTAACTCAATTTTTACCTTTTCAAGCAGCTCCATTCAGTTTTCGTTAGTGCTCTTACCACTTTACATCCCACCGGCACCAAGAAGGTACACAGTTCTCTAAAACCGCTTCAGCATTTATAGTTTGTAGACTTTTTGCTGCTGGTCATGACTGGTGTGAGCTGAAACCTTTTTGAATTTGAATTTGCTTGTGGCTTATAATTCCTTATACTGAGCTTTAGGCATGTCCTTTTTTTTCTTTTCCTTTTTTTTTAAAGAGTGAGTACAACTTCCCTCCTCTTATTGACTTCTTGAAAAATTTCTCATATGTTGAATTTTCTTGCCTATTGCCTACGCCAGGGCATGTTTTGAGGGCCTGTGTCATTTAGAGCCCTGCAGTCCTTGTGACTATATAAGCAACCATTGGCACTGGGTTTAAAGCTGCTGTTGTGGGAAACAGCCACAAGGCGGCAGCATTATTCCGTTCTCAACTCTTGTTACTAGGGCAACTGAGTCTTCCTGGAGGCAGTTTTCCGAGGTTGTAAATTAGAGTGGAATGTGCTGGGACAAGCCCCAGAAGTTTATGTCTCCTTACTTATGTTTGTTTTTTAAACTTAATTTATACTTCTTGTCGGAGTAAATTTGATTAGAGTGTTTTGATTGTCTGGCTGTACAGAATCTGCTCAATGATTCATACATATGTCTGTTCATCTTCGGATCCTGTTACCATGTATGTGATAACAAAATATATATTTTCAAGGTATTGGTGATTATATAATTCATATACTTTATATGTTATATGTTTATATACATTTAACATACATTAGTATATGTATGTTAACCCCATAGTCCTAATTTACCCATCCTCCCACCTTTCATTTTGGCTAACCATTAGTTTCTTTGGTAAGTCTGTGAGTGTGTTTTTCTGTGGAAATATGTTCATTGGTAGCAATCTTAGGATAACATGTATAAATGATATCATAGGATGTTTGTCATACCCTTTTCACTTACTTAACCTTATATGATTATTTCTAGGCTCAACTGTAGTCCTGAAAACGGCATTGTTCATTTTTTTCGCGAGGCTACTATTACATTTGGTACGTATACCACTTCGTCTTTGTCCATTCATCTGTTTATTGACCTATTTTCTGCTTCCATGTCTTGGCTATTTCAATATTGCTGCAGTGCACATTGGCCTGCCTGTGTTTTTCAGATTCTGGTGGTCTTAGGTTATAGGCCCAAAAGGTGCCATGCCGCATCATATGGTAGCTCAATTTTTACCTTTTCAAGCATCTCCATTCAGTTTGCATTAGTGTTGTTACCACGTTACATCCCAGCAGCAGCTTGAAGGTACACAGTTCTCTAAAACCCCTTCAGCATTTATCGTTTGTAGACTTTTTGCTGATGGTTATGACTGGTGTGAGCTGAAACCTTTTTGAATTTGAATTTGCATGTGGCTAATAATTCCTTATACTGAGCTTTAGGCATGTCCTTTTTTTGTTTTCCTTTTTTTTAAAGAGTGAGTACAACTTCCCTCCTCTTATTGACTTCTTGAAAAATTTCTCATGTGTTGAATTTTCTTGCCTATTCCCTACCCCAGGGCATTTCTTGAGGGCCTGTGTCATTTACAGCCCTGCAGTCCTTGTGACTATGTAGGCAACCATTGGCACTGGGTTTAAAGCTGCTGCTGTGGGAAACAGCCACATGGCGGCAGCATTATTACGTCCTCAACTCTTGTTAATGGGGCAAAAGACTCTTCCTGGAGGTAGTGTTCCAAGGTTGGAAATTAGAGTGGAATGTGCTGGGACAAGCCCCCAGAAGTTTATCTCTCCTTACTTAAGTGTGTTTTTTAAATTTAATTTCTATTTCTTATCGGAGTAAATCTGATTAGAGTGTTTTGATTTTCTGGCTGTACAGAATCTGCTCATTGATTCATATTTATGTTTCTTCATCTTCGGATCCTGTTACCATGTATGTGATTACAGAATATATATTTTAAAGGTATTCGTGATTATATAATTCATATACTTTATATGTTATATGTTTATATACATTTAACATACATTAGTATATGTATGTTAACCCCATAGTCCTAATTTACCCATCCTCCCACCTTTCATTTTGGCTAACCATTAGTTTATTTGATAAGTCTGTGAGTGTCTTTTTCTGTGGAAATATGTTCATTGGTAGCAATTTTACGATAACATATATAAATGACATCATAGGATATTTGTCATACCCTTTTCACTTACTTAACGTTATATGATTATTTCTAGGCTCAACTGTAGTCCTGAAAACGGCATTGTTCATTTTTTTCACGAGCCTACTATTCCATTCTGTCCATATACCACTTCGTCTTTGTCCATACATCTGTTTATGGACCTTTTTTTTTCCTTCCATGTCTTGGCTATTTCAATGTTGCTGCAGTGCACATTTGCCTGCCTCTGTCTTTCCGATTCTGGTGGTCTTAGGTTATAGGCCCAAAAGGTGCCCTGCCGCATCATATGGTAGCTCAATTTTTACCTTTTCAAGAAGCTCCATTTAGTTTGCGTTAGTGCTGTTGCCACTTTACATCCCACCAGCAACTAGAAGGTACACAGTTCTCTAAAACCCCTTCAGCATTTATAGTTTGTAGACTTTTTGCTGATGGTCATGACTCTTGTGAGCTTAAACCTTTTTGAATTTGAATATGTATGTGGCTAATAATTCCTTATACTGAGCTTTAGGCATGTCCTTTTTTTTGTTTTCCTTTTTTTTAAAGAGTGAGTACAACTTCCCTCTTCTTATTGACTTCTTGAAAAATTTCTCATTTGTTGAATTTTCTTGCCTATTCCCTACACCAGGGCATGTTTTGTGGGCCTGTGTCATTTACAGCCCTGCAGTCCTTGTGACTATAGAAGCAACCGTTGGCACTGGGTTTATAGCTGCTGTTGTGGGAAAGAGCCACGAGGGGCAGCATTATTACATTCTCAACTCTTGTTACTAGGGCAACTGAGTCTTCCTGGAGGTAGTGTTCCGAGGTTGTAAGTTAGAGTGGAATGTGCTGGGAAAAGCCCCCAGAAGTTTATGTCTCCTTACGTATGTTTGTTTTTTAAATTTAATTTTTATTTCTTATCGGAGTAAATTTGATTAGAGTGTTTAGATTGTCTGGCTATACAGAATCTGCTCAATGATTCATACGTATCTCTGTTCATTTTTCCATCCTGTTACCACATATGTGATTACAGAATGTATATTTTAAAGGTATTCGTGATTATATAATTCATATAGTTTATCTGTTATATGTTTATATACATTTAACATACATTAGTATATGTATGTTAACCCCATAGTCCTAATTTACTCATCCTCCCACCTTTCATTTTGGCTAACCATTAGTTTATTTGATAAGTCTGTGAGTGTGTTTTTCTGTGGAAATATGTTCATTGGTAGCAATCTTAGGATAACATGTATAAGTGATATCATAGGATATTTGTCATACCCTTTACACTTACTTAACGTTATATGATTATTTCTAGGCTCAACTGTAGTCCTGAAAATGGCACTGTTCATTTTTTTCACGAGGCTACTATTCCATTCTGTCCATATACCACTTCTTCTTTTTCCCGTCATCTGTTTATGGACCTTTTTTTTGCTTCCATGTCTTGGGTATTTCAATATTGCTGCAGTGCACATTTGCCTGCCTCTGTCTTTCCTATTCTGGTGGTCTTAGGTTATAGGCCCAAAAGATGCTCTGCCGCATCATATGATAGCTGAATTTTTACCTTTTCAAGCAGCTCCATTCAGTTTTCGTTAGTGCTGTTACCACTTTACATCCCTCCAGCAGCGAGGAGGTATGAGTTGGCTAAAACCCATTCAGCATTTATAGTTTGTAGACTTTTTGCTGTTATCCATTTGACTGGTGTCAGCTGAAACCTTTTTGGAGGTTGGATACGCATGTGGCTAATAATTCCTTATACTAAGCTTTAGGCATATCCTTTTTCTTCTTTTCCTTTTTTTGTTAAAGTGTGAGTACAACTTCCCTCTTCATATTGACTACTTGAAAAATTTCTCATGTGTTGAATTTTCTTTCCTATTCCCTACCCCAATGCATTTTTGAGGGCAGGTGTCATTTAGAGCCCTGCAGTCCTTGTGACTATATAAGCAACCATTGGCACTGGGCTTAAAGCTGCTGCTGTGGGAAATAGCCACAAGGCGGCAGCATAATTACGTTCTCAACTCTTATTACTAGGGCAAAAGAGTCTTCCTCGAGGTAGTGTTCCGAGGTTGTGAATTAGAGTGGGATGTGCTGGGACAAGCCCCCAGAAGTTTATGTCTCCTTACCTATGTTTGTTTTTAAATTTAATTTCTATTTCTTATCAGAGTAAATTTGATTAGAGTGTTTTGATGGTCTGGCTGTACAGAATCTGCTCAATGATTCCTACTAATGTCTGTTCATCTTCAGATCCTGTTACCATGTATGTGATAACAGAATGTATATTTTAAAGGTATTGGTGATTATATAATTTATACAGTTTATATGTTATATGTTTATATACATTTAACATATATTAGTATATGTATGTTAACCCCATAGTCCTAATTTACCAATCCTCCCACCTTTCATTTTGGCTAACCATTAGTTTATTTCATAAGTCTGTGAGTGTCTTTTTCTGTGGAAATATGTTCATTGGTAGCAATCTTAGGATAACATGTATAAATGATATCATAGGATATTTGTCATACCCTTTTGACTTACTTAACCTTATATGATTATTTCTAGGCTCAACTGTAGTCCTGAAAACTGCATTGTTCATTTTTTTCCCGAGGCTACTATTCCATTCTTTCCATATACCACTTCTTCTTTTTCCATTCACCTGTTTATGGACCTTTTCTTTGCTTCCATGTCTTGGCTATTTCAATATTGCTGCAGTGCACATTTGCGTGCCTCTGTGTTTCTGATTCTGGTGGTCTTAGGTTATAGGCCCAAAGGTGCCATGCCGCATCATATGGTAGCTCAATTTTTACCTTTTCAAGCAGCTCCGTTCAGTTTGCGTTAGTGTTGTTACGACTTTACATCCTACCAGCAGCTAGAAGGTACACAGTTCTCTAAAACCCCTTCAGCATTTATAGTTTGTAGACTTTTTGCTGATGGTCATGACTGGTGTGAGCTGAAACCTTTTTGAATTTGAATTTGCATGTGGCTAATAATTCCTTATACTGAGCTTTAGGCATGTCCTTTTTTTGTTTTCCTTTTTTTTAAAGAGTGAGTACAACTTCCCTCCTCTTATTGACTTCTTGAAAAATTTCTCATGTGTTGAATTTTCTTGCCTCTTCCCTACCCCAGGGCATGTTTTGTGGGCCTGTGTCATTTACAGCCCTTCAGTCCTTGTGACTATATAACCAACCATTGGCACTGGGTTTAAAGCTGCTGTTGTGGGAAAGAGCCACAAGACGGCAGCATTATTACATTCTCAACTCTTGTTATTAGGGCAACAGAGTCTTCCTGGACGTAGTGTTCCCAGGTTGTAAATTAGAGAGGAATGTCCTGGGACAAGCCCCCAGAAGTTTATGTCTCCTTACTTATGTTTGTTTTTTAAATTTAATTTCTATTTCTTATCGGAGTAAATTTTCTTAGAGTGTTTTGATTGTCTGGCTGTACAGAATCTGCTCAATGATTCATACATACGTCTGTTCATCTTCGGATACGGTTACCATGTATGTGATCACAAAATGTATATTTTGAAGGTATTGGTGATGATATAATTCATGTAATTTATATGTTATACGTTTATATACATTTAACATACATTAGTATATGTATGTTAACCCCATAGTCCTAATTTACCCATCCTCCCACCTTTGATTTTGGCTAACAATTAGTTTATTTGATATGTCTGTGAGTGTCTTTTTCTGTGGAAATATGTTCATTGGTAGCAATTTTACGATAACATATATAAATGACATCATAGGATATTTGTCATACCCTTTTCACTTACTTAACGTTATATGATTATTTCTAGGCTCAACTGTAGTCCTGAAAACGGCAGTGTTCATTTTTTTCACGAGCCTACTATTCCATTCTGTCCATATACCACTTCGTCTTTGTCCATACATATGTTTATGGACCTTTATTTTTCCTTCCATGTCTTGGCTATTTCAGTGTTGCTGCAGTGCACATTTGCCTGCCTCTGTCTTTCCGATTCTGGTGGTCTTAGGTTATAGGCCCAAAAGGTGCCCTGCCGCATCATATGGTAGCTCAATTTTTACCTTTTCAAGCAGCTCCATTTAGTTTGCGTTACTGCTGTTGCCACTTTACATCCCACCAGCAACTAGAAGGTACACAGTTCTCTAAAACCCCTTCAGCATTTATAGTTTGTAGACTTTTTGCTGATGGTCATGACTCTTGTGAGCTTAAACCTTTTTGAATTTGAATATGTATGTGGCTAATAATTCCTTATACTGAGCTTTAGGCATGTCCTTTTTTTTGTTTTCCTTTTTTTTAAAGAGTGAGTACAACTTCCATCCTATTATTGACTTCTTGAAAAATTTCTCATGTGTTGAATTTTCTTGCCTATTCCCTACACCAGGGCATGTTTTGTGGGCCTGTGTCATTTACAGCCCTGCAGTCCTTGTGACTATAGAAGCAACCGTTGGCACTGGGTTTAAAGCTGCTGTTGTGGGAAAGAGCCACAAGGCGGCAGCATTATTACATTCTCAACTCTTGTTACTAGGGCAACTGAGTCTTCCTGGAGGTAGTGTTCCGAGGTTGTAAGTTAGAGTGGAATGTGCTGGGACAAGCCCCCAGAAGTTTATGTCTCCTTACTTATGTTTGTTTTTTAAATTTAATTTCTATTTCTTATCGGAGTAAATTTGATTAGAGTGTTTTGATTGTCTGGCTGTACAGAATCTGCTCAATGATTCATACATACGTCTGTTCATCTTCGGATACTGTTACCATGTATGTGATCACAAAATGTATATTTTGAAGGTATTGGTGATGATATAATTCATGTAATTTATATGTTATATGTTTATATACATTTAACATACATTAGTATATGTATGTTAACCCCATAGTCCTAATTTACCCATCCTCCCACCTTTCATTTTGGCTAACCATTAGTTTATTTGATAAGTCTGTGAGTGTCTTTTTCTGTGGAAATATGTTCATTGGTAGCAATCTTAGGATAACATGTATAAATGATATCATAGGCTGTTTGTCATACCCTTTTCACTTACTTAACCTTATATGATTATTTCAAGGCTCAACTGTAGTCCAGAAAACGGCATTGTTCATTTTTTTCCCGAGCTTACTATTCCATTCTGTCCATATACCACTTCTTCTTTTTCCATTCATATGTTTATGGACCTTTTTTTTTGCTTTCATGTCTTGGCTATTTCAATATTACTGCAGTGCACATTTGCCTGCCTCTGTCTTTCCGATCCTGGTGGTCTTCGTTTATAGGCTCAAAGGTGCCCTGCCGCATCATATGGTAGCTCAATTTTTACCTTGTAAAGCAGCTCCATTCAGTTCTTGTTAGTGCTTTTACCACTTTACATCCCACCAGCAGCTAGTAGGTATGAGTTGTCTAAAACCCATTCAGCATTTATAGTTTGTAGACTTTTTGCTAATGGCCATTTGACTGGTGTGAGCTGAAACCTTTTTGGAGGTTGGAAACGCATGTGGCTAATAATTCCTTATACTGAGCTTTAACCATATCCTTTTTCTTCGTTTCCTTTTTTTGTTAAAGAGTAGGTACAACTTCCCTCCTCTCTTGACTTCTTGAAAAATTTCTCATGTGTTGAATTTTCCTGCCTATTCCCTACCCCAGGGCATTTTTTGAGGGCAGGTGTCATTTAGAGCCCTGCATTCCTTGGGACTATTAAGCAACCATTAGCAGTGGGTTTAAAGCTGCTCTTGTGCGAAACAGCCACAAGGCGGCAGCATTATTACGTTCTCAACTCTTGTTACTTGGGCAAAAGAGTCTTCCTGGAGGTAGGGTTCCGAGGTTGTAAATTAGAGTGGAATGTGCAGGGACAAGCCCCCAGAAGTTTATGTCTCCTTACTTATGTTTGTTTTTTAAATTTAGTTTCTATTTCTTTTTTTTTTTTTTTTTTTTTAAATTTTTATTATTTATTTATTATGTTTATTTTTGGCTGTGTTGGGTCTTCGTTTCTGTGCGAGGGCTTTCTCCAGTTGCGGCGAGTGGGGGCCACTCTTCATCGCAGTGCGCTGGCCTCTCACTATCGCGGCCTCTCTTGTTGCGGAGCAGAGGCTCCAGACGCTCAGGCTCAGTAGTTGTGGCTCACGGGCCCAGTTGCTCCGCGGCATGTGGGATCTTCCCAGACCAGGGCTCGAACCCGTGTCCCCTGCATTGGCAGGCAGATTCTCAACCACTGCGCCACCAGGGAAGCCCCTAGTTTCTATTTCTTATCGGAGTAAATTTGATTAGAGTGTGTTGATTGTCTGGCTGTACAGAATCTGCTCAATGATTCATACTTATGTCTGTTCACCTTTGGACCCTGTTACCATGTATGTGATTACAGAATGTATATTTTAAAGGTATTGGTGATTATATAATTCATATAATTTATCTGTTATATGTTTATATACATTTAACATACATTAATATATGTATATTAACCCCATAGTCCTAATTTACCCATCCTCCCACCTTTCCTTTTGGCTAACCATTAGTTTACTTGATAAGTCTGTGAGTGTCTTTTTCTGTGGAAATATGTTCTTTGGTAGCAATCTTAGGATAACATGTATAAATGATATCATAGGATATTTGTCATACCCTTTTGACTTACTTAACCTTATATGATTATTTGTAGGCTCAACTGTAGTCGTGAAAACGGCATTGTTCCTTTTTTTCCTGAGGCTCCTATTCCATTTGGTACGTATACCACTTCATCTTTGTCCATTCATTTGTTTATGGACCTTTTTTTTGCTTCCATGTCTTGGCTATTTCAATATTGTTGCAGTGCATATTTGCCTGCATCTGTCTTTCCGATTTTGGTGGTTTTATATTATAGGCCCAAAAGGTGCCCTGCCGCATCATATGTTAACTCAATTTTTACCTTTTCAAGCAGCTCCATTCAGTTTTCGTTAGTGCTCTTACCACTTTACATCCCACCGGCACCAAGAAGGTACACAGTTCTCTAAAACCCCTTCAGCATTTATAGTTTGTAGACTTTTTGCTGCTGGTCATGACTGGTGTGAGCTGAAACCTTATTGAATTTGAATTTGCATATGGCTAATAATTTCCTTTACTGAGCTTTAGGCATGCCCTTTTTTTCTTTTCCTTTTTTTTTAAAGAGTGAGTACAACCTCCCTCCTCTTATTGACTTCTTGAAAAATTTCTCATGTGTTGAATTTTCTTGCCTATTCCCTACCCCAGGGCATTTTTTGAGGGCCTGTGTCATTTACAGCCCTGCAGTCCTTGTGAGTCTATAAGCAACCATTGGCACTGGGTTTAAAGCTGCTGTTGTGGGAAATAGCCACAAGGCAGCAGCATTATTACGTTCTCAACACTTGTTACTAGGGCAGCAGAGTCTTCCTGGAGGTAGTGTTCCGAGGTTGTAAACTAGAGTGGAATGTGCTGGGACAAGCCCCCAGAAGTTTATATCTCCTTACTTATGTTTGTTTTTTAAATTTATTTTCTACTTCTTATCGGAGTAAATTTGATTAGAGTGTTTTGATTGTCTGGCTGTACAGAATCTGCTCAATGATTCATACATATGTCTGTTCATCTTCGGAACCTGTTACCATGTATGTGATTACAGAATGTATATTTTGAAGGGATTGGTGATTATATAATTCATATCATTTATATGTTATATGTTTATGTACATTTAACTTACATTAGTATATTCATGTTAACCCCATAGTCCTAATTTACCCATCCCCCCACCTTTCATTTTGGCTAACCATTAGTTTATTTGATAAGTCTGTGAGTGTCTTTTTCTGTGGAAATATGTTCATTGGTAGCAATCTTAGGATAACATGTATAAATGATATCATAGGACATTTGTCATACCCTTTTGACTTACTTATCGTTATATGATTATTTCTAGGCTCAACTGTAGTCCTGAAAACGGCATTGTTCATCTTTTTCCCGAGGCCACTATTCCATTCTGTCCATATACCACTTCTTCTTTTTCCCGTCATCTGTTTATGGACCTTTTTTTGCTTCCATGTCTTGGCTCTTTCAATATTGCTGCAGCGCACATTTGCCTGCCTCTGTCTTTCCGATTCTGGTGGTCTTAGGTTATAGGCCCAAAAGGTGCCCTGCCGCATCATATGGTAGCTCAATTTTTACCTTTTCAAGCACAGCTCCATTCAGTTTGCGTTAGTGCTGTTGCCACTTTACATCCCACCAGCAGCCAGAAGGTACACAGTTCTCTAAAACCCCCTCAGCATTTATCGTTTGTAGACTTTTTGCTGATGGTTATGACTGGTGTGAACTGAAACCTTTTTGAATTTGAATTTGCTTGTGGCTTATAATTCCTTATACTGAGCTTTAGGCATGTCCTTTTTTTTCTTTTCCTTTTTTTTTAAAGAGTGAGTACAACTTCCCTCCTCTTATTGACTTCTTGAAAAATTTCTCATATGTTGAATTTTCTTGCCTATTGCCTATGCCAGGGCATGTTTTGAGGGCCTGTGTCATTTAGAGCCCTGCAGTCCTTGTGACTATATAAGCAACCATTGGCACTGGGTTTAAAGCTGCTGTTGTGGGAAACAGCCACAAGGCGGCAGCATTATTACGTTCTCAACTCTTGTTACTAGGGCAACTGAGTCTTCCTGGAGGCAGTTTTCCAAGGTTGTAAATTAGAGTGGAATGTGCTGGGACAAGCCCCAGAAGTTTATGTCTCCTTACTTATGTTTGTTTTTTAAACTTAATTTATACTTCTTGTCGGAGTAAATTTGATTAGAGTGTTTTGATTGTCTGGCTGTACAGAATCTGCTCAATGATTCATACATACGTCTGTTCATCTTCGGATACTGTTACCATGTATGTGATCACAAAATATATATTTTCAAGGTATTGGTGATTATATAATTCATATAGTTTATCTGTTATATGTTTATATACATTTAACATACATTAGTATATGTATGTTAACCCCATAGTCCTAATTTACCCATCCTCCCACCTTTCATTTTGGCGAACCATTAGTTTCTTTGGTAAGTCTGTGAGTGTGTTTTTCTGTGGAAATATGTTCATTGGTAGCAATCTTAGGATAACATGTATAAATGATATCATAGGATGTTTGTCATACCCTTTTCACTTACTTAACCTTATATGATTATTTCTAGGCTCAACTGTAGTCCTGAAAACGGCATTGTTCATTTTTTTCGCGAGGCTACTATTACATTTGGTACGTATACCACTTCGTCTTTGTCCATTCATCTGTTTATGAACCTATTTTCTGCTTCCATGTCTTGGCTATTTCAATATTGCTGCAGTGCACATTGGCCTGCCTGTGTTTTTCAGATTCTGGTGGTCTTAGGTTATAGGCCCAAAAGGTGCCATGCCGCATCATATGGTAGCTCAATTTTTACCTTTTCAAGCATCTCCATTCAGTTTGCATTAGTGTTGTTACCACGTTACATCCCAGCAGCAGCTTGAAGGTACACAGTTCTCTAAAACCCCTTCAGCATTTATCGTTTGTAGACTTTTTGCTGATGGTTATGACTGGTGTGAGCTGAAACCTTTTTGAATTTGAATTTGCATGTGGCTAATAATTCCTTATACTGAGCTTTAGGCATGTCCTTTTTTTGTTTTCCTTTTTTTTAAAGAGTGAGTACAACTTCCCTCCTCTTATTGACTTCTTGAAAAATTTCTCATGTGTTGAATTTTCTTGCCTATTCCCTACCCCAGGTCATTTCTTGAGGGCCTGTGTCATTTACAGCCCTGCAGTCCTTGTGACTATGTAGGCAACCATTGGCACTGGGTTTAAAGCTGCTGCTGTGGGAAACAGCCACATGGCGGCAGCATTATTACGTCCTCAACTCTTGTTAATGGGGCAAAAGACTCTTCCTGGAGGTAGTGTTCCAAGGTTGGAAATTAGAGTGGAATGTGCTGGGACAAGCCCCCAGAAGTTTATCTCTCCTTACTTAAGTTTGTTTTTTAAATTTAATTTCTATTTCTTATCGGAGTAAATCTGATTAGAGTGTTTTGATTTTCTGGCTGTACAGAATCTGCTCATTGATTCATATTTATGTTTCTTCATCTTCGGATCCTGTTACTATGTATGTGATTACAGAATATATATTTTAAAGGTATTCGTGATTATATAATTCATATACTTTATATGTTATATGTTTATATACATTTAACATACATTAGTATATGTATGTTAACCCCATAGTCCTAATTTACCCATCCTCCCACCTTTCCTTTTGGCTAACCATTAGTTTATTTGATAAGTCTGTGAGTGTCTTTTTCTGTGGAAATATGTTCATTGGTAGCAATTTTACGATAACATATATAAATGATATCATAGGATATTTGTCATATACCCTTTTCACTTACTTAACGTTATATGATTATTTCTAGGCTCAACTGTAGTCCTGAAAACGGCATTGTTCATTTTTTTCACGAGCCTACTATTCCATTCTGTCCATATACCACTTCGTCTTTGTCCATACATCTGTTTATGGACCTTTTTTTTTCCTTCCATGTCTTGGCTATTTCAATGTTGCTGCAGTGCACATTTGCCTGCCTCTGTCTTTCCGATTCTGGTGGTCTTAGGTTATAGGCCCAAAAGGTGCCCTGCCGCATCATATGGTAGCTCAATTTTTACCTTTTCAAGCAGCTCCATTCAGTTTGCGTTAGTGCTGTTGCCACTTTACATCCCACCAGCAACTAGAAGGTACACAGTTCTCTAAAACCCCTTCAGCATTTATAGTTTGTAGACTTTTTGCTGATGGTCATGACTGGTGTGAGCTGAAACCTTTTTGAATTTGAATTTGCATGTGGCTAATAATTCCTTATACTGAGCTTTAGGCATGTCCTTTTTTTGTTTTCCTTTTTTTTAAAGAGTGAGTACAACTTCCCTCCTCTTATTGACTTCTTGAAAAATTTCTCATGTGTTGAATTTTCTTGCCTCTTCCCTACCCCAGGGCATGTTTTGTGGGCCTGTGTCATTTACAGCCCTTCAGTCCTTGTGACTATATAACCAACCATTGGCACTGGGTTTAAAGCTGCTGTTGTGGGAAAGAGCCACAAGACGGCAGCATTATTACATTCTCAACTCTTGTTATTAGGGCAACAGAGTCTTCCTGGACGTAGTGTTCCCAGGTTGTAAATTAGAGAGGAATGTCCTGGGACAAGCCCCCAGAAGTTTATGTCTCCTTACTTATGTTTGTTTTTTAAATTTAATTTCTATTTCTTATCGGAGTAAATTTTCTTAGAGTGTTTTGATTGTCTGGCTGTACAGAATCTGCTCAATGATTCATACATACGTCTGTTCATCTTCGGATACGGTTACCATGTATGTGATCACAAAATGTATATTTTGAAGGTATTGGTGATGATATAATTCATGTAATTTATATGTTATACGTTTATATACATTTAACATACATTAGTATATGTATGTTAACCCCATAGTCCTAATTTACCCATCCTCCCACCTTTGATTTTGGCTAACAATTAGTTTATTTGATATGTCTGTGAGTGTCTTTTTCTGTGGAAATATGTTCATTGGTAGCAATTTTACGATAACATATATAAATGACATCATAGGATATTTGTCATACCCTTTTCACTTACTTAACGTTATATGATTATTTCTAGGCTCAACTGTAGTCCTGAAAACGGCAGTGTTCATTTTTTTCACGAGCCTACTATTCCATTCTGTCCATATACCACTTCGTCTTTGTCCATACATATGTTTATGGACCTTTATTTTTCCTTCCATGTCTTGGCTATTTCAGTGTTGCTGCAGTGCACATTTGCCTGCCTCTGTCTTTCCGATTCTGGTGGTCTTAGGTTATAGGCCCAAAAGGTGCCCTGCCGCATCATATGGTAGCTCAATTTTTACCTTTTCAAGCAGCTCCATTTAGTTTGCGTTACTGCTGTTGCCACTTTACATCCCACCAGCAACTAGAAGGTACACAGTTCTCTAAAACCCCTTCAGCATTTATAGTTTGTAGACTTTTTGCTGATGGTCATGACTCTTGTGAGCTTAAACCTTTTTGAATTTGAATATGTATGTGGCTAATAATTCCTTATACTGAGCTTTAGGCATGTCCTTTTTTTTGTTTTCCTTTTTTTTAAAGAGTGAGTACAACTTCCATCCTATTATTGACTTCTTGAAAAATTTCTCATGTGTTGAATTTTCTTGCCTATTCCCTACACCAGGGCATGTTTTGTGGGCCTGTGTCATTTACAGCCCTGCAGTCCTTGTGACTATAGAAGCAACCGTTGGCACTGGGTTTAAAGCTGCTGTTGTGGGAAAGAGCCACAAGGCGGCAGCATTATTACATTCTCAACTCTTGTTACTAGGGCAACTGAGTCTTCCTGGAGGTAGTGTTCCGAGGTTGTAAGTTAGAGTGGAATGTGCTGGGACAAGCCCCCAGAAGTTTATGTCTCCTTACTTATGTTTGTTTTTTAAATTTAATTTCTATTTCTTATCGGAGTAAATTTGATTAGAGTGTTTTGATTGTCTGGCTGTACAGAATCTGCTCAATGATTCATACATACGTCTGTTCATCTTCGGATACTGTTACCATGTATGTGATCACAAAATGTATATTTTGAAGGTATTGGTGATGATATAATTCATGTAATTTATATGTTATATGTTTATATACATTTAACATACATTAGTATATGTATGTTAACCCCATAGTCCTAATTTACCCATCCTCCCACCTTTCATTTTGGCTAACCATTAGTTTATTTGATAAGTCTGTGAGTGTCTTTTTCTGTGGAAATATGTTCATTGGTAGCAATCTTAGGATAACATGTATAAATGATATCATAGGCTGTTTGTCATACCCTTTTCACTTACTTAACCTTATATGATTATTTCAAGGCTCAACTGTAGTCCAGAAAACGGCATTGTTCATTTTTTTCCCGAGCTTACTATTCCATTCTGTCCATATACCACTTCTTCTTTTTCCATTCATATGTTTATGGACCTTTTTTTTTGCTTTCATGTCTTGGCTATTTCAATATTACTGCAGTGCACATTTGCCTGCCTCTGTCTTTCCGATCCTGGTGGTCTTCGTTTATAGGCTCAAAGGTGCCCTGCCGCATCATATGGTAGCTCAATTTTTACCTTGTAAAGCAGCTCCATTCAGTTCTTGTTAGTGCTTTTACCACTTTACATCCCACCAGCAGCTAGTAGGTATGAGTTGTCTAAAACCCATTCAGCATTTATAGTTTGTAGACTTTTTGCTAATGGCCATTTGACTGGTGTGAGCTGAAACCTTTTTGGAGGTTGGAAACGCATGTGGCTAATAATTCCTTATACTGAGCTTTAACCATATCCTTTTTCTTCGTTTCCTTTTTTTGTTAAAGAGTAGGTACAACTTCCCTCCTCTCTTGACTTCTTGAAAAATTTCTCATGTGTTGAATTTTCCTGCCTATTCCCTACCCCAGGGCATTTTTTGAGGGCAGGTGTCATTTAGAGCCCTGCATTCCTTGGGACTATTAAGCAACCATTAGCAGTGGGTTTAAAGCTGCTCTTGTGCGAAACAGCCACAAGGCGGCAGCATTATTACGTTCTCAACTCTTGTTACTTGGGCAAAAGAGTCTTCCTGGAGGTAGGGTTCCGAGGTTGTAAATTAGAGTGGAATGTGCAGGGACAAGCCCCCAGAAGTTTATGTCTCCTTACTTATGTTTGTTTTTTAAATTTAGTTTCTATTTCTTTTTTTTTTTTTTTTTTTTTAAATTTTTATTATTTATTTATTATGTTTATTTTTGGCTGTGTTGGGTCTTCGTTTCTGTGCGAGGGCTTTCTCCAGTTGCGGCGAGTGGGGGCCACTCTTCATCGCAGTGCGCTGGCCTCTCACTATCGCGGCCTCTCTTGTTGCGGAGCAGAGGCTCCAGACGCTCAGGCTCAGTAGTTGTGGCTCACGGGCCCAGTTGCTCCGCGGCATGTGGGATCTTCCCAGACCAGGGCTCGAACCCGTGTCCCCTGCATTGGCAGGCAGATTCTCAACCACTGCGCCACCAGGGAAGCCCCTAGTTTCTATTTCTTATCGGAGTAAATTTGATTAGAGTGTGTTGATTGTCTGGCTGTACAGAATCTGCTCAATGATTCATACTTATGTCTGTTCACCTTTGGACCCTGTTACCATGTATGTGATTACAGAATGTATATTTTAAAGGTATTGGTGATTATATAATTCATATAATTTATCTGTTATATGTTTATATACATTTAACATACATTAATATATGTATATTAACCCCATAGTCCTAATTTACCCATCCTCCCACCTTTCCTTTTGGCTAACCATTAGTTTACTTGATAAGTCTGTGAGTGTCTTTTTCTGTGGAAATATGTTCTTTGGTAGCAATCTTAGGATAACATGTATAAATGATATCATAGGATATTTGTCATACCCTTTTGACTTACTTAACCTTATATGATTATTTGTAGGCTCAACTGTAGTCGTGAAAACGGCATTGTTCCTTTTTTTCCTGAGGCTCCTATTCCATTTGGTACGTATACCACTTCATCTTTGTCCATTCATTTGTTTATGGACCTTTTTTTTGCTTCCATGTCTTGGCTATTTCAATATTGTTGCAGTGCATATTTGCCTGCATCTGTCTTTCCGATTTTGGTGGTTTTATATTATAGGCCCAAAAGGTGCCCTGCCGCATCATATGTTAACTCAATTTTTACCTTTTCAAGCAGCTCCATTCAGTTTTCGTTAGTGCTCTTACCACTTTACATCCCACCGGCACCAAGAAGGTACACAGTTCTCTAAAACCCCTTCAGCATTTATAGTTTGTAGACTTTTTGCTGCTGGTCATGACTGGTGTGAGCTGAAACCTTATTGAATTTGAATTTGCATATGGCTAATAATTTCCTTTACTGAGCTTTAGGCATGCCCTTTTTTTCTTTTCCTTTTTTTTTAAAGAGTGAGTACAACCTCCCTCCTCTTATTGACTTCTTGAAAAATTTCTCATGTGTTGAATTTTCTTGCCTATTCCCTACCCCAGGGCATTTTTTGAGGGCCTGTGTCATTTACAGCCCTGCAGTCCTTGTGAGTCTATAAGCAACCATTGGCACTGGGTTTAAAGCTGCTGTTGTGGGAAATAGCCACAAGGCAGCAGCATTATTACGTTCTCAACACTTGTTACTAGGGCAGCAGAGTCTTCCTGGAGGTAGTGTTCCGAGGTTGTAAACTAGAGTGGAATGTGCTGGGACAAGCCCCCAGAAGTTTATATCTCCTTACTTATGTTTGTTTTTTAAATTTATTTTCTACTTCTTATCGGAGTAAATTTGATTAGAGTGTTTTGATTGTCTGGCTGTACAGAATCTGCTCAATGATTCATACATATGTCTGTTCATCTTCGGAACCTGTTACCATGTATGTGATTACAGAATGTATATTTTGAAGGGATTGGTGATTATATAATTCATATCATTTATATGTTATATGTTTATGTACATTTAACTTACATTAGTATATTCATGTTAACCCCATAGTCCTAATTTACCCATCCCCCCACCTTTCATTTTGGCTAACCATTAGTTTATTTGATAAGTCTGTGAGTGTCTTTTTCTGTGGAAATATGTTCATTGGTAGCAATCTTAGGATAACATGTATAAATGATATCATAGGACATTTGTCATACCCTTTTGACTTACTTATCGTTATATGATTATTTCTAGGCTCAACTGTAGTCCTGAAAACGGCATTGTTCATCTTTTTCCCGAGGCCACTATTCCATTCTGTCCATATACCACTTCTTCTTTTTCCCGTCATCTGTTTATGGACCTTTTTTTGCTTCCATGTCTTGGCTCTTTCAATATTGCTGCAGCGCACATTTGCCTGCCTCTGTCTTTCCGATTCTGGTGGTCTTAGGTTATAGGCCCAAAAGGTGCCCTGCCGCATCATATGGTAGCTCAATTTTTACCTTTTCAAGCACAGCTCCATTCAGTTTGCGTTAGTGCTGTTGCCACTTTACATCCCACCAGCAGCCAGAAGGTACACAGTTCTCTAAAACCCCCTCAGCATTTATCGTTTGTAGACTTTTTGCTGATGGTTATGACTGGTGTGAACTGAAACCTTTTTGAATTTGAATTTGCTTGTGGCTTATAATTCCTTATACTGAGCTTTAGGCATGTCCTTTTTTTTCTTTTCCTTTTTTTTTAAAGAGTGAGTACAACTTCCCTCCTCTTATTGACTTCTTGAAAAATTTCTCATATGTTGAATTTTCTTGCCTATTGCCTATGCCAGGGCATGTTTTGAGGGCCTGTGTCATTTAGAGCCCTGCAGTCCTTGTGACTATATAAGCAACCATTGGCACTGGGTTTAAAGCTGCTGTTGTGGGAAACAGCCACAAGGCGGCAGCATTATTACGTTCTCAACTCTTGTTACTAGGGCAACTGAGTCTTCCTGGAGGCAGTTTTCCAAGGTTGTAAATTAGAGTGGAATGTGCTGGGACAAGCCCCAGAAGTTTATGTCTCCTTACTTATGTTTGTTTTTTAAACTTAATTTATACTTCTTGTCGGAGTAAATTTGATTAGAGTGTTTTGATTGTCTGGCTGTACAGAATCTGCTCAATGATTCATACATACGTCTGTTCATCTTCGGATACTGTTACCATGTATGTGATCACAAAATATATATTTTCAAGGTATTGGTGATTATATAATTCATATAGTTTATCTGTTATATGTTTATATACATTTAACATACATTAGTATATGTATGTTAACCCCATAGTCCTAATTTACCCATCCTCCCACCTTTCATTTTGGCGAACCATTAGTTTCTTTGGTAAGTCTGTGAGTGTGTTTTTCTGTGGAAATATGTTCATTGGTAGCAATCTTAGGATAACATGTATAAATGATATCATAGGATGTTTGTCATACCCTTTTCACTTACTTAACCTTATATGATTATTTCTAGGCTCAACTGTAGTCCTGAAAACGGCATTGTTCATTTTTTTCGCGAGGCTACTATTACATTTGGTACGTATACCACTTCGTCTTTGTCCATTCATCTGTTTATGAACCTATTTTCTGCTTCCATGTCTTGGCTATTTCAATATTGCTGCAGTGCACATTGGCCTGCCTGTGTTTTTCAGATTCTGGTGGTCTTAGGTTATAGGCCCAAAAGGTGCCATGCCGCATCATATGGTAGCTCAATTTTTACCTTTTCAAGCATCTCCATTCAGTTTGCATTAGTGTTGTTACCACGTTACATCCCAGCAGCAGCTTGAAGGTACACAGTTCTCTAAAACCCCTTCAGCATTTATCGTTTGTAGACTTTTTGCTGATGGTTATGACTGGTGTGAGCTGAAACCTTTTTGAATTTGAATTTGCATGTGGCTAATAATTCCTTATACTGAGCTTTAGGCATGTCCTTTTTTTGTTTTCCTTTTTTTTAAAGAGTGAGTACAACTTCCCTCCTCTTATTGACTTCTTGAAAAATTTCTCATGTGTTGAATTTTCTTGCCTATTCCCTACCCCAGGTCATTTCTTGAGGGCCTGTGTCATTTACAGCCCTGCAGTCCTTGTGACTATGTAGGCAACCATTGGCACTGGGTTTAAAGCTGCTGCTGTGGGAAACAGCCACATGGCGGCAGCATTATTACGTCCTCAACTCTTGTTAATGGGGCAAAAGACTCTTCCTGGAGGTAGTGTTCCAAGGTTGGAAATTAGAGTGGAATGTGCTGGGACAAGCCCCCAGAAGTTTATCTCTCCTTACTTAAGTTTGTTTTTTAAATTTAATTTCTATTTCTTATCGGAGTAAATCTGATTAGAGTGTTTTGATTTTCTGGCTGTACAGAATCTGCTCATTGATTCATATTTATGTTTCTTCATCTTCGGATCCTGTTACTATGTATGTGATTACAGAATATATATTTTAAAGGTATTCGTGATTATATAATTCATATACTTTATATGTTATATGTTTATATACATTTAACATACATTAGTATATGTATGTTAACCCCATAGTCCTAATTTACCCATCCTCCCACCTTTCCTTTTGGCTAACCATTAGTTTATTTGATAAGTCTGTGAGTGTCTTTTTCTGTGGAAATATGTTCATTGGTAGCAATTTTACGATAACATATATAAATGATATCATAGGATATTTGTCATATACCCTTTTCACTTACTTAACGTTATATGATTATTTCTAGGCTCAACTGTAGTCCTGAAAACGGCATTGTTCATTTTTTTCACGAGCCTACTATTCCATTCTGTCCATATACCACTTCGTCTTTGTCCATACATCTGTTTATGGACCTTTTTTTTTCCTTCCATGTCTTGGCTATTTCAATGTTGCTGCAGTGCACATTTGCCTGCCTCTGTCTTTCCGATTCTGGTGGTCTTAGGTTATAGGCCCAAAAGGTGCCCTGCCGCATCATATGGTAGCTCAATTTTTACCTTTTCAAGCAGCTCCATTCAGTTTGCGTTAGTGCTGTTGCCACTTTACATCCCACCAGCAACTAGAAGGTACACAGTTCTCTAAAACCCCTTCAGCATTTATAATTTGTAGACTTTTTGCTGATGATCATGACTCTTGTGAGCTTAAACCTTTTTGAATTTGAATATGTATGTGGCTAATAATTCCTTATACTGAGCTTTAGGCATGTCCTTTTTTTTGTTTTCCTTTTTTTTAAAGAGTGAGTACAACTTCCCTCCTCTTATTGACTTCTTGAAAAATTTCTCATGTGTTGAATTTTCTTGCCTATTCCCTACCCCAGGGCATGTTTTGTGGGCCTGTGTCATTTACAGCCCTGCAGTCCTTGTGACTATATAACCAACCATTGGCACTGGGTTTAAAGCTGCTGTTGTGGGAAAGAGCCACAAGACGGCAGCATTATTACATTCTCAACTCTTGTTATTAGGGCAACAGAGTCTTCCTGGAGGTAGTGTTCCCAGGTTGTAAATTAGAGAGGAATGTCCTGGGACAAGCCCCCAGAAGTTTATGTCTCCTTACTTATGTTTGTTTTTTAAATTTAATTTCTATTTCTTATCGGAGTAAATTTGATTAGAGTGTTTTGATTGTCTGGCTGTACAGAATCTGCTCAATGATTCATACATACGTCTGTTCATCTTCGGATACTGTTACCATGTATGTGATCACAAAATGTATATTTTGAAGGTATTGGTGATGATATAATTCATGTAATTTATATGTTATATGTTTATATACATTTAACATACATTAGTATATGTATGTTAACCCCATAGTCCTAATTTACCCATCCTCCCACCTTTCATTTTGGCTAACCATTAGTTTATTTGATAAGTCTGTGAGTGTCTTTTTCTGTGGAAATATGTTCATTGGTAGCAATCTTAGGATAACATGTATAAATGAAATCATAGGCTGTTTGTCATACCCTTTTCACTTACTTAACCTTATATGATTATTTCAAGGCTCAACTGTAGTCCAGAAAACGGCATTGTTCATTTTTTTCCCGAGCTTACTATTCCATTCTGTCCATATACCACTTCTTCTTTTTCCATTCATATGTTTATGGACCTTTTTTTTTGCTTTCATGTCTTGGCTATTTCAATATTACTGCAGTGCACATTTGCCTGCCTCTGTCTTTCCGATCCTGGTGGTCTTCGTTTATAGGCTCAAAGGTGCCCTGCCGCATCATATGGTAGCTCAATTTTTACCTTGTAAAGCAGCTCCATTCAGTTCTTGTTAGTGCTTTTACCACTTTACGTCCCACCAGCAGCTAGTAGGTATGAGTTGTCTAAAACCCATTCAGCATTTATAGTTTGTAGACTTTTTGCTAATGGCCATTTGACTGGTGTGAGCTGAAACCTTTTTGGAGGTTGGAAACGCATGTGGCTAATAATTCCTTATACTGAGCTTTAACCATATCCTTTTTCTTCGTTTCCTTTTTTTGTTAAAGAGTAGGTACAACTTCCCTCCTCTCTTGACTTCTTGAAAAATTTCTCATGTGTTGAATTTTCCTGCCTATTCCCTACCCCAGGGCATTTTTTGAGGGCAGGTGTCATTTAGAGCCCTGCATTCCTTGGGACTATTAAGCAACCATTAGCAGTGGGTTTAAAGCTGCTCTTGTGCGAAACAGCCACAAGGCGGCAGCATTATTACGTTCTCAACTCTTGTTACTTGGGCAAAAGAGTCTTCCTGGAGGTAGGGTTCCGAGGTTGTAAATTAGAGTGGAATGTGCAGGGACAAGCCCCCAGAAGTTTATATCTCCTTACTTATGTTTGTTTTTTAAATTTAGTTTCTATTTCTTTTTTTTTTTTTTTTTTTTTTTAAATTTTTATTATTTATTTATTATGTTTATTTTTGGCTGTGTTGGGTCTTCGTTTCTGTGCGAGGGCTTTCTCCAGTTGCGGCGAGTGGGGGCCACTCTTCATCGCAGTGCGCGGGCCTCTCACTATCGCGGCCTCTCTTGTTGCGGAGCAGAGGCTCCAGACGCTCAGGCTAAGTAGTTGTGGCTCACGGGCCCAGTTGCTCCGCGGCATGTGGGATCTTCCCAGACCAGGGCTCGAACCCGTGTCCCCTGCATTGGCAGGCAGATTCTCAACCACTGCGCCACCAGGGAAGCCCCTAGTTTCTATTTCTTATCGGAGTAAATTTGATTAGAGTGTGTTGATTGTCTGGCTGTACAGAATCTGCTCAATGATTCATACTTATGTCTGTTCACCTTTGGACCCTGTTACCATGTATGTGATTACAGAATGTATATTTTAAAGGTATTGGTGATTATATAATTCATATAATTTATCTGTTATATGTTTATATACATTTAACATACATTAGTATATGTATATTAACCCCATAGTCCTAATTTACCCATCCTCCCACCTTTCCTTTTGGCTAACCATTAGTTTACTTGATAAGTCTGTGAGTGTCTTTTTCTGTGGAAATATGTTCTTTGGTAGCAATCTTAGGATAACATGTATAAATGATATCATAGGATATTTGTCATACCCTTTTGACTTACTTAACCTTATATGATTATTTGTAGGCTCAACTGTAGTCGTGAAAACGGCATTGTTCCTTTTTTTCCCGAGGCTACTATTCCATTTGGTACGTATACCACTTCATCTTTGTCCATTCATTTGTTTATGGACCTTTTTTTTGCTTCCATGTCTTGGCTATTTCAATATTGTTGCAGTGCATATTTGCCTGCATCTGTCTTTCCGATTTTGGTGGTTTTATACTATAGGCCCAAAAGGTGCCCTGCCGCATCATATGTTAACTCAATTTTTACCTTTTCAAGCAGCTCCATTCAGTTTTCTTTAGTGCTCTTACCACTTTACATCCCACCGGCACCAAGAAGGTACACAGTTCTCTAAAACCCCTTCAGCATTTATAGTTTGTAGACTTTTTGCTGCTGGTCATGACTGGTGTGAGCTGAAACCTTATTGAATTTGAATTTGCATATGGCTAATAATTTCCTTTACTGAGCTTTAGGCATGCCCTTTTTTTCTTTTCCTTTTTTTTTAAAGAGTGAGTACAACCTCCCTCCTCTTACTGACTTCTTGAAAAATTTCTCATGTGTTGAATTTTCTTGCCTATTCCCTACCCCAGGGCATTTTTTGAGGGCCTGTGTCATTTACAGCCCTGCAGTCCTTGTGAGTCTATAAGCAACCATTGGCACTGGGTTTAAAGCTGCTGTTGTGGGAAATAGCCACAAGGCAGCAGCATTATTACGTTCTCAACACTTGTTACTAGGGCAGCAGAGTCTTCCTGGAGGTAGTGTTCCGAGGTTGTAAACTAGAGTGGAATGTGCTGGGACAAGCCCCCAGAAGTTTATATCTCCTTACTTATGTTTGTTTTTTAAATTTATTTTCTACTTCTTATCGGAGTAAATTTGATTAGAGTGTTTTGATTGTCTGGCTGTACAGAATCTGCTCAATGATTCATACATATGTCTGTTCATCTTCGGAACCTGTTACCATGTATGTGATTACAGAATGTATATTTTGAAGGGGTTGGTGATTATATAATTCATATCATTTATATGTTATATGTTTATGTACATTTAACTTACATTAGTATATTCATGTTAACCCCATAGTCCTAATTTACCCATCCCCCCACCTTTCATTTTGGCTAACCATTAGTTTATTTGATAAGTCTGTGAGTGTCTTTTTCTGTGGAAATATGTTCATTGGTAGCAATCTTAGGATAACATGTATAAATGATATCATAGGACATTTGTCATACCCTTTTGACTTACTTATCGTTATATGATTATTTCTAGGCTCAACTGTAGTCCTGAAAACGGCATTGTTCATTTTTTTCCCGAGGCTACTATTCCATTCTGTCCATATACCACTTCTTCTTTTTCCCGTCATCTGTTTATGGACCTTTTTTTGCTTCCATGTCTTGGCTCTTTCAATACTGCTGCAGTGCACATTTGCCTGCCTCTGTCTTTCCGATTCTGGTGGTCTTAGGTTATAGGCCCAAAAGGTGCCCTGCCGCATCATATGGTAGCTCAATTTTTACCTTTTCAAGCACAGCTCCATTCAGTTTGCGTTAGTGCTGTTGCCACTTTACATCCCACCAGCAGCCAGAAGGTACACAGTTCTCTAAAACCCCCTCAGCATTTATCGTTTGTAGACTTTTTGCTGATGGTTATGACTGGTGTGAACTGAAACCTTTTTGAATTTGAATTTGCTTGTGGCTTATAATTCCTTATACTGAGCTTTAGGCATGTCCTTTTTTTTCTTTTCCTTTTTTTTTAAAGAGTGAGTACAACTTCCCTCCTCTTATTGACTTCTTGAAAAATTTCTCATATGTTGAATTTTCTTGCCTATTGCCTACGCCAGGGCATGTTTTGAGGGCCTGTGTCATTTAGAGCCCTGCAGTCCCTGTGACTATATAAGCAACCATTGGAACTGGGTTTAAAGCTGCTGTTGTGGGAAACAGCCACAAGGCGGCAGCATTATTACGTTCTCAACTCTTGTTACTAGGGCAGCTGAGTCTTCCTGGAGGCAGTTTTCCAAGGTTGTAAATTAGAGTGGAATGTGCTGGGACAAGCCCCAGAAGTTTATGTCTCCTTACTTATGTTTGTTTTTTAAACTTAATTTATACTTCTTGTCCGAGTAAATTTGATTAGAGTGTTTTGATTGTCTGGCTGTACAGAATCTGCTCAATGATTCATACATATATCTGTTCATCTTCGGATCCTGTTACCATGTATGTGATCACAAAATATATATTTTCAAGGTATTGGTGATTATATAATTCATATAGTTTATCTGTTATATGTTTATATACATTTAACATACATTAGTATATGTATGTTAACCCCATAGTCCTAATTTACCCATCCTCCCACCTTTCATTTTGGCTAACCATTAGTTTCTTTGGTAAGTCTGTGAGTGTGTTTTTCTGTGGAAATATGTTCATTGGTAGCAATCTTAGGATAACATGTATAAATGATATCATAGGATGTTTGTCATACCCTTTTCACTTACTTAACCTTATATGATTATTTCTAGGCTCAACTGTAGTCCTGAAAACGGCATTGTTCATTTTTTTCGCGAGGCTACTATTACATTTGGTATGTATACCACTTCGTCTTTGTCCATTCATCTGTTTATGGACCTATTTTCTGCTTCCATGTCTTGGCTATTTCAATATTGCTGCAGTGCACATTTGCCTGCCTGTGTTTTTCAGATTCTGGTGGTCTTAGGTTATAGGCCCAAAAGGTGCCATGCCGCATTATATGGTAGCTCAATTTTTACCTTTTCAAGCAGCTCCATTCAGTTTTCGTTAGTGCTGTTACCACTTTACATCCCTCCAGCAGCTAGGAGGTATGAGTTGGCTAAAACCCATTCAGCATTTATAGTTTGTAGACTTTTTGCTTATGGCCATTTGACTGGTGTCAGCTGAAACCTTTTTGGAGGTTGGATACGCATTTGGCTAATAATTCCTTATACTGAGCTTTAGGCATATCCTTTTTCTTCTTTTCCTTTTTTTGTTAAAGTGTGAGTACAACTTCCCTCTTCATATTGACTACTTGAAAACTTTCTCATGTGTTGAATTATCTTTCCTATTCCCTACCCCAGTGCATTTTTGAGGGCAGGTGTCATTTAGAGCCCTGCAGTCCTTGTGACTATTAAGCAACCATTAGCACTGGGCTTAAAGCTGCTGCTGTGGGAAACAGCCACAAGGCGGCAGCATAATTACGTTCTCAACTCTTGTTACTAGGGCAGAAGAGTCTTCCTCGAGGTAGTGTTCCGAGGTTGTGAATTACAGTGGGATGTGCTGGGACAAGCCCCCAGAAGTTTATGTCTCCTTACCTATGTTTGTTTTTAAATTTAATTTCTATTTCTTATCGGAGTAAATTTGATTAGAGTGTTTTGATGGTCTGGCTGTACAGAATCTGCTCAATGATTCCTACTAATGTCTGTTCATCTTCAGATCCTGTTACCATGTATGTGATAACAGAATGTATATTTTAAAGGTATTGGTGATTATATAATTTATACAGTTTATATGTTATATGTTTATATACATTTAACATATATTAGTATATGTATGTTAACCCCATAGTCCTAATTTACCAATCCTCCCACCTTTCATTTTGGCTAACCATTAGTTTATTTCATAAGTCTGTGAGTGTCTTTTTCTGTGGAAATATGTTCATTGGTAGCAATCTTAGGATAACATGTATAAATGATATCATAGGATATTTGTCATACCCTTTTGACTTACTTAACCTTATATGATTATTTCTAGGCTCAACTGTAGTCCTGAAAACTGCATTGTTCATTTTTTTCCCGAGGCTACTATTCCGTTCTTTCCGTATACCACTTCTTCTTTTTCCATTCACCTGTTTATGGACCTTTTCTTTGCTTCCATGTCTTGGCTATTTCAATATTGCTGCAGTGCACATTTGCCTGCCTCTGTGTTTCTGATTCTGGTGGTCTTAGGTTATAGGCCCAAAGGTGCCATGCCGCATCATATGGTAGCTCAATTTTTACCTTTTCAAGCAGCTCCATTCAGTTTGCGTTAGTGCTGTTACGACTTTACATCCCACCAGCAGCTAGAAGGTACACAGTTCTCTAAAACCCCTTCAGCATTTATAGTTTGTAGACTTTTTGCTGATGGTCATGACTGGTGTGAGCTGAAACCTTTTTGAATTTGAATTTGCATGTGGCTAATAATTCCTTATACTGAGCTTTAGGCATGTCCTTTTTTCGTTTTCCTTTTTTTTAAAGAGTGAGTACAACTTCCCTCCTCTTATTGACTTCTTGAAAAATTTCTCATGTGTTGAATTTTCTTGCCTCTTCCCTACCCCAGGGCATGTTTTGTGGGCCTGTGTCATTTACAGCCCTGCAGTCCTTGTGACTATATAACCAACCATTGGCACTGGGTTTAAAGCTGCTGTTGTGGGAATGAGCCACAAAACGGCAGCATTATTACATTCTCAACTCTTGTTATTAGGCCAACAGAGTCTTCCTGGAGATAGTGTTCCCAGGTTGTAAATTAGAGAGGAATGTCCTGGGACAAGCCCCCAGAAGTTTATGTCTCCTTACTTATGTTTGTTTTTTAAATTTAATTTCTATTTCTTATCGGAGTAAATTTGATTAGAGTGTTTTGATTGTCTGGCTGTACAGAATCCGCTCAATGATTCATACATATGTCTGTTCATCTTCGGATACTGTTACCATGTATGTGATCTCAAAATGTATATTTTGAAGGTATTGTTGATGATATAATTCATGTAACTTATATGTTATATGTTTATATACATTTAACATACATTAGTATATGTATGTTATCCCCATAGTCCTAATTTACCCATCCTCCCACCTTTCATTTTGGCTAACCATTAGTTTATTTGATAAGTCTGTGAGTGTGTTTTTCTGTAGAAATATGTTCATTGGTAGCAATCTTAGGATAACATGTATAAATGATATCATAGCCTGTTTGTCATACCCTTTTCACTTACTTAACCTTATATGATTATTTCAAGGCTCAACTGTAGTCCAGAAAACGGCATTGTTCATTTTTTTCCCGAGCTTACTATTCGATTCTGTCCATATACCACTTCTTCTTTTTCCATTCATATGTTTATGGACCTTTTTTTTTGCTTTCATGTCTTGGCTATTTCAATATTACTGCAGTGCACATTTGCCTGCCTCTGTCTTTCCGATCCTGGTGGTCTTCGTTTATAGGCTCAAAGGTGCCCTGCCGCATCATATGGTAGCTCAATTTTTACCTTGTAAAGCAGCTCCATTCAGTTCTTGTTAGTGCTTTTACCACTTTACATCCCACCAGCAGCTAGTAGGTATGAGTTGTCTAAAACCCATTCAGCATTTATAGTTTGTAGACTTTTTGCTAATGGCCATTTGACTGGTGTGAGCTGAAACCTTTTTGGAGGTTGGAAACGCATGTGGCTAATAATTCCTTATACTGAGCTTTAACCATATCCTTTTTCTTCGTTTCCTTTTTTTGTTAAAGAGTAAGTACAACTTCCCTCCTCTCTTGATTTCTTGAAAAATTTCTCATGTGTTGAATTTTCCTGCCTATTCCCTACCCCAGGGCATTTTTTGAGGGCAGGTGTCATTTAGAGCCCTGCATTCCTTGGGACTATTAAGCAACCATTAGCAGTGGGTTTAAAGCTGCTCTTGTGCGAAACAGCCACAAGGCGGCAGCATTATTACGTTCTCAACTCTTGTTACTTGGGCAAAAGAGTCTTCCTGGAGGTAGGGTTCCGAGGTTGTAAATTAGAGTGGAATGTGCAGGGACAAGCCCCGAGAAGTTTATGTCTCCTTACTTATGTTTGTTTTTTAAATTTAGTTTCTATTTCTTATCGGAGTAAATTTGATTAGAGTGTGTTGATTGTCTGGCTGTACAGAATCTGCTCAATGATTCATACTTATGTCTGTTCACCTTTGGACCCTGTTACCATGTATGTGATTACAGAATGTATATTTTAAAGGTATTGGTGATTATATAATTCATATAATTTATCTGTTATATGTTTATATACATTTAACATACATTAGTATATGTATATTAACCCCATAGTCCTAATTTACCCATCCTCCCACCTTTCCTTTTGGCTAACCATTAGTTTACTTGATAAGTCTGTGAGTGTCTTTTTCTGTGGAAATATGTTCTTTGGTAGCAATCTTAGGATAACATGTATAAATGATATCATAGGATATTTGTCATACCCTTTTGACTTACTTAACCTTATATGATTATTTGTAGGCTCAACTGTAGTCGTAAAAACGGCATTGTTCCTTTTTTTCCCGAGGCTCCTATTCCATTTGGTACGTATACCACTTCATCTTTGTCCATTCATTTGTTTATGGACCTTTTTTTTGCTTCCATGTCTTGGCTATTTCAATATTGTTGCAGTGCATATTTGCCTGCATCTGTCTTTCCGATTTTGGTGGTTTTATATTATAGGCCCAAAAGGTGCCCTGCCGCATCATATGTTAACTCAATTTTTACCTTTTCAAGCAGCTCCATTCAGTTTTCGTTAGTGCTCTTACCACTTTACATCCCACCGGCACCAAGAAGGTACACAGTTCTCTAAAACCCCTTCAGCATTTATAGTTTGTAGACTTTTTGCTGCTGGTCATGACTGGTGTGAGCTGAAACCTTATTGAATTTGAATTTGCATATGGCTAATAATTTCCTTTACTGAGCTTTAGGCATGCCCTTTTTTTCTTTTCCTTTTTTTTTAAAGAGTGAGTACAACCTCCCTCCTCTTATTGACTTCTTGAAAAATTTCTCATGTGTTGAATTTTCTTGCCTATTCCCTACCCCAGGGCATTTTTTGAGGGCCTGTGTCATTTACAGCCCTGCAGTCCTTGTGAGTCTATAAGCAACCATTGGCACTGGGTTTAAAGCTGCTGTTGTGGGAAATAGCCACAAGGCAGCAGCATTATTACGTTCTCAACACTTGTTACTAGGGCAGCAGAGTCTTCCTGGAGGTAGTGTTCCGAGGTTGTAAACTAGAGTGGAATGTGCTGGGACAAGCCCCCAGAAGTTTATATCTCCTTACTTATGTTTGTTTTTTAAATTTATTTTCTACTTCTTATCGGAGTAAATTTGATTAGAGTGTTTTGATTGTCTGGCTGTACAGAATCTGCTCAATGATTCATACATATGTCTGTTCATCTTCGGAACCTGTTACCATGTATGTGATTACAGAATGTATATTTTGAAGGGATTGGTGATTATATAATTCATATCATTTATATGTTATATGTTTATGTACATTTAACTTACATTAGTATATTCATATTAACCCCATAGTCCTAATTTACCCATCCCCCCACCTTTCATTTTGGCTAACCATTAGTTTATTTGATAAGTCTGTGAGTGTCTTTTTCTGTGGAAATATGTTCATTGGTAGCAATCTTAGGATAACATGTATAAATGATATCATAGGACATTTGTCATACCCTTTTGACTTACTTATCGTTATATGATTATTTCTAGGCTCAACTGTAGTCCTGAAAACGGCATTGTTCATCTTTTTCCCGAGGCCACTATTCCATTCTGTCCATATACCACTTCTTCTTTTTCCCGTCATCTGTTTATGGACCTTTTTTTTTCCTTCCATGTCTTGGCTATTTCAATGTTGCTGCAGTGCACATTTGCCTGCCTCTGTCTTTCCGATTCTGGTGGTCTTAGGTTATAGGCCCAAAAGGTGCCCTGCCGCATCATATGGTAGCTCAATTTTTACCTTTTCAAGCAGCTCCATTCAGTTTGCGTTAGTGCTGTTGCCACTTTACATCCCACCAGCAACTAGAAGGTACACAGTTCTCTAAAACCCCTTCAGCATTTATAATTTGTAGACTTGTTGCTGATGGTCATGACTCTTGTGAGCTTAAACCTTTTTGAATTTGAATATGTATGTGGCTAATAATTCCTTATACTGAGCTTTAGGCATGTCCTTTTTTTTGTTTTCCTTTTTTTTAAAGAGTGAGTACAACTTCCCTCCTCTTATTGACTTCTTGAAAAATTTCTCATGTGTTGAATTTTCTTGCCTATTCCCTACCCCAGGGCATGTTTTGTGGGCCTGTGTCATTTACAGCCCTGCAGTCCTTGTGACTATATAACCAACCATTGGCACTGGGTTTAAAGCTGCTGTTGTGGGAAAGAGCCACAAGACGGCAGCATTATTACATTCTCAACTCTTGTTATTAGGGCAACGGAGTCTTCCTGGAGGTAGTGTTCCCAGGTTGTAAATTAGAGAGGAATGTCCTGGGACAAGCCCCCAGAAGTTTATGTCTCCTTACTTATGTTTGTTTTTTAAATTTAATTTCTATTTCTTATCGGAGTAAATTTGATTAGAGTGTTTTGATTGTCTGGCTGTACAGAATCTGCTCAATGATTCATACATACGTCTGTTCATCTTCGGATACTGTTACCATGTATGTGATCACAAAATGTATATTTTGAAGGTATTGGTGATGATATAATTCATGTAATTTATATGTTATATGTTTATATACATTTAACATACATTAGTATATGTATGTTAACCCCATAGTCCTAATTTACCCATCCTCCCACCTTTCATTTTGGCTAACCATTAGTTTATTTGATAAGTCTGTGAGTGTCTTTTTCTGTGGAAATATGTTCATTGGTAGCAATCTTAGGATAACATGTATAAATGAAATCATAGGCTGTTTGTCATACCCTTTTCACTTACTTAACCTTATATGATTATTTCAAGGCTCAACTGTAGTCCAGAAAACGGCATTGTTCATTTTTTTCCCGAGCTTACTATTCCATTCTGTCCATATACCACTTCTTCTTTTTCCATTCATATGTTTATGGACCTTTTTTTTTGCTTTCATGTCTTGGCTATTTCAATATTACTGCAGTGCACATTTGCCTGCCTCTGTCTTTCCGATCCTGGTGGTCTTCGTTTATAGGCTCAAAGGTGCCCTGCCGCATCATATGGTAGCTCAATTTTTACCTTGTAAAGCAGCTCCATTCAGTTCTTGTTAGTGCTTTTACCACTTTACATCCCACCAGCAGCTAGTAGGTATGAGTTGTCTAAAACCCATTCAGCATTTATAGTTTGTAGACTTTTTGCTAATGGCCATTTGACTGGTGTGAGCTGAAACCTTTTTGGAGGTTGGAAACGCATGTGGCTAATAATTCCTTATACGGAGCTTTAACCATATCCTTTTTCTTCGTTTCCTTTTTTTGTTAAAGAGTAGGTACAACTTCCCTCCTCTCTTGACTTCTTGAAAAATTTCTCATGTGTTGAATTTTCCTGCCTATTCCCTACCCCAGGGCATTTTTTGAGGGCAGGTGTCATTTAGAGCCCTGCATTCCTTGGGACTATTAAGCAACCATTAGCAGTGGGTTTAAAGCTGCTCTTGTGCGAAACAGCCACAAGGCGGCAGCATTATTACGTTCTCAACTCTTGTTACTTGGGCAAAAGAGTCTTCCTGGAGGTAGGGTTCCGAGGTTGTAAATTAGAGTGGAATGTGCAGGGACAAGCCCCCAGAAGTTTATGTCTCCTTACTTATGTTTGTTTTTTAAATTTAGTTTCTATTTCTTTTTTTTTTTTTTTTTTTTTAAATTTTTATTATTTATTTATTATGTTTATTTTTGGCTGTGTTGGGTCTTCGTTTCTGTGCGAGGGCTTTCTCCAGTTGCGGCGAGTGGGGGCCACTCTTCATCGCAGTGCGCTGGCCTCTCACTATCGCGGCCTCTCTTGTTGCGGAGCAGAGGCTCCAGACGCTCAGGCTCAGTAGTTGTGGCTCACGGGCCCAGTTGCTCCGCGGCATGTGGGATCTTCCCAGACCAGGGCTCGAACCCGTGTCCCCTGCATTGGCAGGCAGATTCTCAACCACTGCGCCACCAGGGAAGCCCCTAGTTTCTATTTCTTATCGGAGTAAATTTGATTAGAGTGTGTTGATTGTCTGGCTGTACAGAATCTGCTCAATGATTCATACTTATGTCTGTTCACCTTTGGACCCTGTTACCATGTATGTGATTACAGAATGTATATTTTAAAGGTATTGGTGATTATATAATTCATATAATTTATCTGTTATATGTTTATATACATTTAACATACATTAATATATGTATATTAACCCCATAGTCCTAATTTACCCATCCTCCCACCTTTCCTTTTGGCTAACCATTAGTTTACTTGATAAGTCTGTGAGTGTCTTTTTCTGTGGAAATATGTTCTTTGGTAGCAATCTTAGGATAACATGTATAAATGATATCATAGGATATTTGTCATACCCTTTTGACTTACTTAACCTTATATGATTATTTGTAGGCTCAACTGTAGTCGTGAAAACGGCATTGTTCCTTTTTTTCCTGAGGCTCCTATTCCATTTGGTACGTATACCACTTCATCTTTGTCCATTCATTTGTTTATGGACCTTTTTTTTGCTTCCATGTCTTGGCTATTTCAATATTGTTGCAGTGCATATTTGCCTGCATCTGTCTTTCCGATTTTGGTGGTTTTATATTATAGGCCCAAAAGGTGCCCTGCCGCATCATATGTTAACTCAATTTTTACCTTTTCAAGCAGCTCCATTCAGTTTTCGTTAGTGCTCTTACCACTTTACATCCCACCGGCACCAAGAAGGTACACAGTTCTCTAAAACCCCTTCAGCATTTATAGTTTGTAGACTTTTTGCTGCTGGTCATGACTGGTGTGAGCTGAAACCTTATTGAATTTGAATTTGCATATGGCTAATAATTTCCTTTACTGAGCTTTAGGCATGCCCTTTTTTTCTTTTCCTTTTTTTTTAAAGAGTGAGTACAACCTCCCTCCTCTTATTGACTTCTTGAAAAATTTCTCATGTGTTGAATTTTCTTGCCTATTCCCTACCCCAGGGCATTTTTTGAGGGCCTGTGTCATTTACAGCCCTGCAGTCCTTGTGAGTCTATAAGCAACCATTGGCACTGGGTTTAAAGCTGCTGTTGTGGGAAATAGCCACAAGGCAGCAGCATTATTACGTTCTCAACACTTGTTACTAGGGCAGCAGAGTCTTCCTGGAGGTAGTGTTCCGAGGTTGTAAACTAGAGTGGAATGTGCTGGGACAAGCCCCCAGAAGTTTATATCTCCTTACTTATGTTTGTTTTTTAAATTTATTTTCTACTTCTTATCGGAGTAAATTTGATTAGAGTGTTTTGATTGTCTGGCTGTACAGAATCTGCTCAATGATTCATACATATGTCTGTTCATCTTCGGAACCTGTTACCATGTATGTGATTACAGAATGTATATTTTGAAGGGATTGGTGATTATATAATTCATATCATTTATATGTTATATGTTTATGTACATTTAACTTACATTAGTATATTCATGTTAACCCCATAGTCCTAATTTACCCATCCCCCCACCTTTCATTTTGGCTAACCATTAGTTTATTTGATAAGTCTGTGAGTGTCTTTTTCTGTGGAAATATGTTCATTGGTAGCAATCTTAGGATAACATGTATAAATGATATCATAGGACATTTGTCATACCCTTTTGACTTACTTATCGTTATATGATTATTTCTAGGCTCAACTGTAGTCCTGAAAACGGCATTGTTCATCTTTTTCCCGAGGCCACTATTCCATTCTGTCCATATACCACTTCTTCTTTTTCCCGTCATCTGTTTATGGACCTTTTTTTGCTTCCATGTCTTGGCTCTTTCAATATTGCTGCAGCGCACATTTGCCTGCCTCTGTCTTTCCGATTCTGGTGGTCTTAGGTTATAGGCCCAAAAGGTGCCCTGCCGCATCATATGGTAGCTCAATTTTTACCTTTTCAAGCACAGCTCCATTCAGTTTGCGTTAGTGCTGTTGCCACTTTACATCCCACCAGCAGCCAGAAGGTACACAGTTCTCTAAAACCCCCTCAGCATTTATCGTTTGTAGACTTTTTGCTGATGGTTATGACTGGTGTGAACTGAAACCTTTTTGAATTTGAATTTGCTTGTGGCTTATAATTCCTTATACTGAGCTTTAGGCATGTCCTTTTTTTTCTTTTCCTTTTTTTTTAAAGAGTGAGTACAACTTCCCTCCTCTTATTGACTTCTTGAAAAATTTCTCATATGTTGAATTTTCTTGCCTATTGCCTATGCCAGGGCATGTTTTGAGGGCCTGTGTCATTTAGAGCCCTGCAGTCCTTGTGACTATATAAGCAACCATTGGCACTGGGTTTAAAGCTGCTGTTGTGGGAAACAGCCACAAGGCGGCAGCATTATTACGTTCTCAACTCTTGTTACTAGGGCAACTGAGTCTTCCTGGAGGCAGTTTTCCAAGGTTGTAAATTAGAGTGGAATGTGCTGGGACAAGCCCCAGAAGTTTATGTCTCCTTACTTATGTTTGTTTTTTAAACTTAATTTATACTTCTTGTCGGAGTAAATTTGATTAGAGTGTTTTGATTGTCTGGCTGTACAGAATCTGCTCAATGATTCATACATACGTCTGTTCATCTTCGGATACTGTTACCATGTATGTGATCACAAAATATATATTTTCAAGGTATTGGTGATTATATAATTCATATAGTTTATCTGTTATATGTTTATATACATTTAACATACATTAGTATATGTATGTTAACCCCATAGTCCTAATTTACCCATCCTCCCACCTTTCATTTTGGCGAACCATTAGTTTCTTTGGTAAGTCTGTGAGTGTGTTTTTCTGTGGAAATATGTTCATTGGTAGCAATCTTAGGATAACATGTATAAATGATATCATAGGATGTTTGTCATACCCTTTTCACTTACTTAACCTTATATGATTATTTCTAGGCTCAACTGTAGTCCTGAAAACGGCATTGTTCATTTTTTTCGCGAGGCTACTATTACATTTGGTACGTATACCACTTCGTCTTTGTCCATTCATCTGTTTATGAACCTATTTTCTGCTTCCATGTCTTGGCTATTTCAATATTGCTGCAGTGCACATTGGCCTGCCTGTGTTTTTCAGATTCTGGTGGTCTTAGGTTATAGGCCCAAAAGGTGCCATGCCGCATCATATGGTAGCTCAATTTTTACCTTTTCAAGCATCTCCATTCAGTTTGCATTAGTGTTGTTACCACGTTACATCCCAGCAGCAGCTTGAAGGTACACAGTTCTCTAAAACCCCTTCAGCATTTATCGTTTGTAGACTTTTTGCTGATGGTTATGACTGGTGTGAGCTGAAACCTTTTTGAATTTGAATTTGCATGTGGCTAATAATTCCTTATACTGAGCTTTAGGCATGTCCTTTTTTTGTTTTCCTTTTTTTTAAAGAGTGAGTACAACTTCCCTCCTCTTATTGACTTCTTGAAAAATTTCTCATGTGTTGAATTTTCTTGCCTATTCCCTACCCCAGGTCATTTCTTGAGGGCCTGTGTCATTTACAGCCCTGCAGTCCTTGTGACTATGTAGGCAACCATTGGCACTGGGTTTAAAGCTGCTGCTGTGGGAAACAGCCACATGGCGGCAGCATTATTACGTCCTCAACTCTTGTTAATGGGGCAAAAGACTCTTCCTGGAGGTAGTGTTCCAAGGTTGGAAATTAGAGTGGAATGTGCTGGGACAAGCCCCCAGAAGTTTATCTCTCCTTACTTAAGTTTGTTTTTTAAATTTAATTTCTATTTCTTATCGGAGTAAATCTGATTAGAGTGTTTTGATTTTCTGGCTGTACAGAATCTGCTCATTGATTCATATTTATGTTTCTTCATCTTCGGATCCTGTTACTATGTATGTGATTACAGAATATATATTTTAAAGGTATTCGTGATTATATAATTCATATACTTTATATGTTATATGTTTATATACATTTAACATACATTAGTATATGTATGTTAACCCCATAGTCCTAATTTACCCATCCTCCCACCTTTCCTTTTGGCTAACCATTAGTTTATTTGATAAGTCTGTGAGTGTCTTTTTCTGTGGAAATATGTTCATTGGTAGCAATTTTACGATAACATATATAAATGATATCATAGGATATTTGTCATATACCCTTTTCACTTACTTAACGTTATATGATTATTTCTAGGCTCAACTGTAGTCCTGAAAACGGCATTGTTCATTTTTTTCACGAGCCTACTATTCCATTCTGTCCATATACCACTTCGTCTTTGTCCATACATCTGTTTATGGACCTTTTTTTTTCCTTCCATGTCTTGGCTATTTCAATGTTGCTGCAGTGCACATTTGCCTGCCTCTGTCTTTCCGATTCTGGTGGTCTTAGGTTATAGGCCCAAAAGGTGCCCTGCCGCATCATATGGTAGCTCAATTTTTACCTTTTCAAGCAGCTCCATTCAGTTTGCGTTAGTGCTGTTGCCACTTTACATCCCACCAGCAACTAGAAGGTACACAGTTCTCTAAAACCCCTTCAGCATTTATAGTTTGTAGACTTTTTGCTGATGGTCATGACTGGTGTGAGCTGAAACCTTTTTGAATTTGAATTTGCATGTGGCTAATAATTCCTTATACTGAGCTTTAGGCATGTCCTTTTTTTGTTTTCCTTTTTTTTAAAGAGTGAGTACAACTTCCCTCCTCTTATTGACTTCTTGAAAAATTTCTCATGTGTTGAATTTTCTTGCCTCTTCCCTACCCCAGGGCATGTTTTGTGGGCCTGTGTCATTTACAGCCCTTCAGTCCTTGTGACTATATAACCAACCATTGGCACTGGGTTTAAAGCTGCTGTTGTGGGAAAGAGCCACAAGACGGCAGCATTATTACATTCTCAACTCTTGTTATTAGGGCAACAGAGTCTTCCTGGACGTAGTGTTCCCAGGTTGTAAATTAGAGAGGAATGTCCTGGGACAAGCCCCCAGAAGTTTATGTCTCCTTACTTATGTTTGTTTTTTAAATTTAATTTCTATTTCTTATCGGAGTAAATTTTCTTAGAGTGTTTTGATTGTCTGGCTGTACAGAATCTGCTCAATGATTCATACATACGTCTGTTCATCTTCGGATACGGTTACCATGTATGTGATCACAAAATGTATATTTTGAAGGTATTGGTGATGATATAATTCATGTAATTTATATGTTATACGTTTATATACATTTAACATACATTAGTATATGTATGTTAACCCCATAGTCCTAATTTACCCATCCTCCCACCTTTGATTTTGGCTAACAATTAGTTTATTTGATATGTCTGTGAGTGTCTTTTTCTGTGGAAATATGTTCATTGGTAGCAATTTTACGATAACATATATAAATGACATCATAGGATATTTTTCATACCCTTTTCACTTACTTAACGTTATATGATTATTTCTAGGCTCAACTGTAGTCCTGAAAACGGCAGTGTTCATTTTTTTCACGAGCCTACTATTCCATTCTGTCCATATACCACTTCGTCTTTGTCCATACATATGTTTATGGACCTTTATTTTTCCTTCCATGTCTTGGCTATTTCAGTGTTGCTGCAGTGCACATTTGCCTGCCTCTGTCTTTCCGATTCTGGTGGTCTTAGGTTATAGGCCCAAAAGGTGCCCTGCCGCATCATATGGTAGCTCAATTTTTACCTTTTCAAGCAGCTCCATTTAGTTTGCGTTACTGCTGTTGCCACTTTACATCCCACCAGCAACTAGAAGGTACACAGTTCTCTAAAACCCCTTCAGCATTTATAGTTTGTAGACTTTTTGCTGATGGTCATGACTCTTGTGAGCTTAAACCTTTTTGAATTTGAATATGTATGTGGCTAATAATTCCTTATACTGAGCTTTAGGCATGTCCTTTTTTTTGTTTTCCTTTTTTTTAAAGAGTGAGTACAACTTCCATCCTATTATTGACTTCTTGAAAAATTTCTCATGTGTTGAATTTTCTTGCCTATTCCCTACACCAGGGCATGTTTTGTGGGCCTGTGTCATTTACAGCCCTGCAGTCCTTGTGACTATAGAAGCAACCGTTGGCACTGGGTTTAAAGCTGCTGTTGTGGGAAAGAGCCACAAGGCGGCAGCATTATTACATTCTCAACTCTTGTTACTAGGGCAACTGAGTCTTCCTGGAGGTAGTGTTCCGAGGTTGTAAGTTAGAGTGGAATGTGCTGGGACAAGCCCCCAGAAGTTTATGTCTCCTTACTTATGTTTGTTTTTTAAATTTAATTTCTATTTCTTATCGGAGTAAATTTGATTAGAGTGTTTTGATTGTCTGGCTGTACAGAATCTGCTCAATGATTCATACATACGTCTGTTCATCTTCGGATACTGTTACCATGTATGTGATCACAAAATGTATATTTTGAAGGTATTGGTGATGATATAATTCATGTAATTTATATGTTATATGTTTATATACATTTAACATACATTAGTATATGTATGTTAACCCCATAGTCCTAATTTACCCATCCTCCCACCTTTCATTTTGGCTAACCATTAGTTTATTTGATAAGTCTGTGAGTGTCTTTTTCTGTGGAAATATGTTCATTGGTAGCAATCTTAGGATAACATGTATAAATGATATCATAGGCTGTTTGTCATACCCTTTTCACTTACTTAACCTTATATGATTATTTCAAGGCTCAACTGTAGTCCAGAAAACGGCATTGTTCATTTTTTTCCCGAGCTTACTATTCCATTCTGTCCATATACCACTTCTTCTTTTTCCATTCATATGTTTATGGACCTTTTTTTTTGCTTTCATGTCTTGGCTATTTCAATATTACTGCAGTGCACATTTGCCTGCCTCTGTCTTTCCGATCCTGGTGGTCTTCGTTTATAGGCTCAAAGGTGCCCTGCCGCATCATATGGTAGCTCAATTTTTACCTTGTAAAGCAGCTCCATTCAGTTCTTGTTAGTGCTTTTACCACTTTACATCCCACCAGCAGCTAGTAGGTATGAGTTGTCTAAAACCCATTCAGCATTTATAGTTTGTAGACTTTTTGCTAATGGCCATTTGACTGGTGTGAGCTGAAACCTTTTTGGAGGTTGGAAACGCATGTGGCTAATAATTCCTTATACTGAGCTTTAACCATATCCTTTTTCTTCGTTTCCTTTTTTTGTTAAAGAGTAGGTACAACTTCCCTCCTCTCTTGACTTCTTGAAAAATTTCTCATGTGTTGAATTTTCCTGCCTATTCCCTACCCCAGGGCATTTTTTGAGGGCAGGTGTCATTTAGAGCCCTGCATTCCTTGGGACTATTAAGCAACCATTAGCAGTGGGTTTAAAGCTGCTCTTGTGCGAAACAGCCACAAGGCGGCAGCATTATTACGTTCTCAACTCTTGTTACTTGGGCAAAAGAGTCTTCCTGGAGGTAGGGTTCCGAGGTTGTAAATTAGAGTGGAATGTGCAGGGACAAGCCCCCAGAAGTTTATGTCTCCTTACTTATGTTTGTTTTTTAAATTTAGTTTCTATTTCTTTTTTTTTTTTTTTTTTTTTAAATTTTTATTATTTATTTATTATGTTTATTTTTGGCTGTGTTGGGTCTTCGTTTCTGTGCGAGGGCTTTCTCCAGTTGCGGCGAGTGGGGGCCACTCTTCATCGCAGTGCGCTGGCCTCTCACTATCGCGGCCTCTCTTGTTGCGGAGCAGAGGCTCCAGACGCTCAGGCTCAGTAGTTGTGGCTCACGGGCCCAGTTGCTCCGCGGCATGTGGGATCTTCCCAGACCAGGGCTCGAACCCGTGTCCCCTGCATTGGCAGGCAGATTCTCAACCACTGCGCCACCAGGGAAGCCCCTAGTTTCTATTTCTTATCGGAGTAAATTTGATTAGAGTGTGTTGATTGTCTGGCTGTACAGAATCTGCTCAATGATTCATACTTATGTCTGTTCACCTTTGGACCCTGTTACCATGTATGTGATTACAGAATGTATATTTTAAAGGTATTGGTGATTATATAATTCATATAATTTATCTGTTATATGTTTATATACATTTAACATACATTAATATATGTATATTAACCCCATAGTCCTAATTTACCCATCCTCCCACCTTTCCTTTTGGCTAACCATTAGTTTACTTGATAAGTCTGTGAGTGTCTTTTTCTGTGGAAATATGTTCTTTGGTAGCAATCTTAGGATAACATGTATAAATGATATCATAGGATATTTGTCATACCCTTTTGACTTACTTAACCTTATATGATTATTTGTAGGCTCAACTGTAGTCGTGAAAACGGCATTGTTCCTTTTTTTCCTGAGGCTCCTATTCCATTTGGTACGTATACCACTTCATCTTTGTCCATTCATTTGTTTATGGACCTTTTTTTTGCTTCCATGTCTTGGCTATTTCAATATTGTTGCAGTGCATATTTGCCTGCATCTGTCTTTCCGATTTTGGTGGTTTTATATTATAGGCCCAAAAGGTGCCCTGCCGCATCATATGTTAACTCAATTTTTACCTTTTCAAGCAGCTCCATTCAGTTTTCGTTAGTGCTCTTACCACTTTACATCCCACCGGCACCAAGAAGGTACACAGTTCTCTAAAACCCCTTCAGCATTTATAGTTTGTAGACTTTTTGCTGCTGGTCATGACTGGTGTGAGCTGAAACCTTATTGAATTTGAATTTGCATATGGCTAATAATTTCCTTTACTGAGCTTTAGGCATGCCCTTTTTTTCTTTTCCTTTTTTTTTAAAGAGTGAGTACAACCTCCCTCCTCTTATTGACTTCTTGAAAAATTTCTCATGTGTTGAATTTTCTTGCCTATTCCCTACCCCAGGGCATTTTTTGAGGGCCTGTGTCATTTACAGCCCTGCAGTCCTTGTGAGTCTATAAGCAACCATTGGCACTGGGTTTAAAGCTGCTGTTGTGGGAAATAGCCACAAGGCAGCAGCATTATTACGTTCTCAACACTTGTTACTAGGGCAGCAGAGTCTTCCTGGAGGTAGTGTTCCGAGGTTGTAAACTAGAGTGGAATGTGCTGGGACAAGCCCCCAGAAGTTTATATCTCCTTACTTATGTTTGTTTTTTAAATTTATTTTCTACTTCTTATCGGAGTAAATTTGATTAGAGTGTTTTGATTGTCTGGCTGTACAGAATCTGCTCAATGATTCATACATATGTCTGTTCATCTTCGGAACCTGTTACCATGTATGTGATTACAGAATGTATATTTTGAAGGGATTGGTGATTATATAATTCATATCATTTATATGTTATATGTTTATGTACATTTAACTTACATTAGTATATTCATGTTAACCCCATAGTCCTAATTTACCCATCCCCCCACCTTTCATTTTGGCTAACCATTAGTTTATTTGATAAGTCTGTGAGTGTCTTTTTCTGTGGAAATATGTTCATTGGTAGCAATCTTAGGATAACATGTATAAATGATATCATAGGACATTTGTCATACCCTTTTGACTTACTTATCGTTATATGATTATTTCTAGGCTCAACTGTAGTCCTGAAAACGGCATTGTTCATCTTTTTCCCGAGGCCACTATTCCATTCTGTCCATATACCACTTCTTCTTTTTCCCGTCATCTGTTTATGGACCTTTTTTTGCTTCCATGTCTTGGCTCTTTCAATATTGCTGCAGCGCACATTTGCCTGCCTCTGTCTTTCCGATTCTGGTGGTCTTAGGTTATAGGCCCAAAAGGTGCCCTGCCGCATCATATGGTAGCTCAATTTTTACCTTTTCAAGCACAGCTCCATTCAGTTTGCGTTAGTGCTGTTGCCACTTTACATCCCACCAGCAGCCAGAAGGTACACAGTTCTCTAAAACCCCCTCAGCATTTATCGTTTGTAGACTTTTTGCTGATGGTTATGACTGGTGTGAACTGAAACCTTTTTGAATTTGAATTTGCTTGTGGCTTATAATTCCTTATACTGAGCTTTAGGCATGTCCTTTTTTTTCTTTTCCTTTTTTTTTAAAGAGTGAGTACAACTTCCCTCCTCTTATTGACTTCTTGAAAAATTTCTCATATGTTGAATTTTCTTGCCTATTGCCTATGCCAGGGCATGTTTTGAGGGCCTGTGTCATTTAGAGCCCTGCAGTCCTTGTGACTATATAAGCAACCATTGGCACTGGGTTTAAAGCTGCTGTTGTGGGAAACAGCCACAAGGCGGCAGCATTATTACGTTCTCAACTCTTGTTACTAGGGCAACTGAGTCTTCCTGGAGGCAGTTTTCCAAGGTTGTAAATTAGAGTGGAATGTGCTGGGACAAGCCCCAGAAGTTTATGTCTCCTTACTTATGTTTGTTTTTTAAACTTAATTTATACTTCTTGTCGGAGTAAATTTGATTAGAGTGTTTTGATTGTCTGGCTGTACAGAATCTGCTCAATGATTCATACATACGTCTGTTCATCTTCGGATACTGTTACCATGTATGTGATCACAAAATATATATTTTCAAGGTATTGGTGATTATATAATTCATATAGTTTATCTGTTATATGTTTATATACATTTAACATACATTAGTATATGTATGTTAACCCCATAGTCCTAATTTACCCATCCTCCCACCTTTCATTTTGGCGAACCATTAGTTTCTTTGGTAAGTCTGTGAGTGTGTTTTTCTGTGGAAATATGTTCATTGGTAGCAATCTTAGGATAACATGTATAAATGATATCATAGGATGTTTGTCATACCCTTTTCACTTACTTAACCTTATATGATTATTTCTAGGCTCAACTGTAGTCCTGAAAACGGCATTGTTCATTTTTTTCGCGAGGCTACTATTACATTTGGTACGTATACCACTTCGTCTTTGTCCATTCATCTGTTTATGAACCTATTTTCTGCTTCCATGTCTTGGCTATTTCAATATTGCTGCAGTGCACATTGGCCTGCCTGTGTTTTTCAGATTCTGGTGGTCTTAGGTTATAGGCCCAAAAGGTGCCATGCCGCATCATATGGTAGCTCAATTTTTACCTTTTCAAGCATCTCCATTCAGTTTGCATTAGTGTTGTTACCACGTTACATCCCAGCAGCAGCTTGAAGGTACACAGTTCTCTAAAACCCCTTCAGCATTTATCGTTTGTAGACTTTTTGCTGATGGTTATGACTGGTGTGAGCTGAAACCTTTTTGAATTTGAATTTGCATGTGGCTAATAATTCCTTATACTGAGCTTTAGGCATGTCCTTTTTTTGTTTTCCTTTTTTTTAAAGAGTGAGTACAACTTCCCTCCTCTTATTGACTTCTTGAAAAATTTCTCATGTGTTGAATTTTCTTGCCTATTCCCTACCCCAGGTCATTTCTTGAGGGCCTGTGTCATTTACAGCCCTGCAGTCCTTGTGACTATGTAGGCAACCATTGGCACTGGGTTTAAAGCTGCTGCTGTGGGAAACAGCCACATGGCGGCAGCATTATTACGTCCTCAACTCTTGTTAATGGGGCAAAAGACTCTTCCTGGAGGTAGTGTTCCAAGGTTGGAAATTAGAGTGGAATGTGCTGGGACAAGCCCCCAGAAGTTTATCTCTCCTTACTTAAGTTTGTTTTTTAAATTTAATTTCTATTTCTTATCGGAGTAAATCTGATTAGAGTGTTTTGATTTTCTGGCTGTACAGAATCTGCTCATTGATTCATATTTATGTTTCTTCATCTTCGGATCCTGTTACTATGTATGTGATTACAGAATATATATTTTAAAGGTATTCGTGATTATATAATTCATATACTTTATATGTTATATGTTTATATACATTTAACATACATTAGTATATGTATGTTAACCCCATAGTCCTAATTTACCCATCCTCCCACCTTTCCTTTTGGCTAACCATTAGTTTATTTGATAAGTCTGTGAGTGTCTTTTTCTGTGGAAATATGTTCATTGGTAGCAATTTTACGATAACATATATAAATGATATCATAGGATATTTGTCATATACCCTTTTCACTTACTTAACGTTATATGATTATTTCTAGGCTCAACTGTAGTCCTGAAAACGGCATTGTTCATTTTTTTCACGAGCCTACTATTCCATTCTGTCCATATACCACTTCGTCTTTGTCCATACATCTGTTTATGGACCTTTTTTTTTCCTTCCATGTCTTGGCTATTTCAATGTTGCTGCAGTGCACATTTGCCTGCCTCTGTCTTTCCGATTCTGGTGGTCTTAGGTTATAGGCCCAAAAGGTGCCCTGCCGCATCATATGGTAGCTCAATTTTTACCTTTTCAAGCAGCTCCATTCAGTTTGCGTTAGTGCTGTTGCCACTTTACATCCCACCAGCAACTAGAAGGTACACAGTTCTCTAAAACCCCTTCAGCATTTATAATTTGTAGACTTTTTGCTGATGATCATGACTCTTGTGAGCTTAAACCTTTTTGAATTTGAATATGTATGTGGCTAATAATTCCTTATACTGAGCTTTAGGCATGTCCTTTTTTTTGTTTTCCTTTTTTTTAAAGAGTGAGTACAACTTCCCTCCTCTTATTGACTTCTTGAAAAATTTCTCATGTGTTGAATTTTCTTGCCTATTCCCTACCCCAGGGCATGTTTTGTGGGCCTGTGTCATTTACAGCCCTGCAGTCCTTGTGACTATATAACCAACCATTGGCACTGGGTTTAAAGCTGCTGTTGTGGGAAAGAGCCACAAGACGGCAGCATTATTACATTCTCAACTCTTGTTATTAGGGCAACAGAGTCTTCCTGGAGGTAGTGTTCCCAGGTTGTAAATTAGAGAGGAATGTCCTGGGACAAGCCCCCAGAAGTTTATGTCTCCTTACTTATGTTTGTTTTTTAAATTTAATTTCTATTTCTTATCGGAGTAAATTTGATTAGAGTGTTTTGATTGTCTGGCTGTACAGAATCTGCTCAATGATTCATACATACGTCTGTTCATCTTCGGATACTGTTACCATGTATGTGATCACAAAATGTATATTTTGAAGGTATTGGTGATGATATAATTCATGTAATTTATATGTTATATGTTTATATACATTTAACATACATTAGTATATGTATGTTAACCCCATAGTCCTAATTTACCCATCCTCCCACCTTTCATTTTGGCTAACCATTAGTTTATTTGATAAGTCTGTGAGTGTCTTTTTCTGTGGAAATATGTTCATTGGTAGCAATCTTAGGATAACATGTATAAATGAAATCATAGGCTGTTTGTCATACCCTTTTCACTTACTTAACCTTATATGATTATTTCAAGGCTCAACTGTAGTCCAGAAAACGGCATTGTTCATTTTTTTCCCGAGCTTACTATTCCATTCTGTCCATATACCACTTCTTCTTTTTCCATTCATATGTTTATGGACCTTTTTTTTTGCTTTCATGTCTTGGCTATTTCAATATTACTGCAGTGCACATTTGCCTGCCTCTGTCTTTCCGATCCTGGTGGTCTTCGTTTATAGGCTCAAAGGTGCCCTGCCGCATCATATGGTAGCTCAATTTTTACCTTGTAAAGCAGCTCCATTCAGTTCTTGTTAGTGCTTTTACCACTTTACGTCCCACCAGCAGCTAGTAGGTATGAGTTGTCTAAAACCCATTCAGCATTTATAGTTTGTAGACTTTTTGCTAATGGCCATTTGACTGGTGTGAGCTGAAACCTTTTTGGAGGTTGGAAACGCATGTGGCTAATAATTCCTTATACTGAGCTTTAACCATATCCTTTTTCTTCGTTTCCTTTTTTTGTTAAAGAGTAGGTACAACTTCCCTCCTCTCTTGACTTCTTGAAAAATTTCTCATGTGTTGAATTTTCCTGCCTATTCCCTACCCCAGGGCATTTTTTGAGGGCAGGTGTCATTTAGAGCCCTGCATTCCTTGGGACTATTAAGCAACCATTAGCAGTGGGTTTAAAGCTGCTCTTGTGCGAAACAGCCACAAGGCGGCAGCATTATTACGTTCTCAACTCTTGTTACTTGGGCAAAAGAGTCTTCCTGGAGGTAGGGTTCCGAGGTTGTAAATTAGAGTGGAATGTGCAGGGACAAGCCCCCAGAAGTTTATATCTCCTTACTTATGTTTGTTTTTTAAATTTAGTTTCTATTTCTTTTTTTTTTTTTTTTTTTTTTTAAATTTTTATTATTTATTTATTATGTTTATTTTTGGCTGTGTTGGGTCTTCGTTTCTGTGCGAGGGCTTTCTCCAGTTGCGGCGAGTGGGGGCCACTCTTCATCGCAGTGCGCGGGCCTCTCACTATCGCGGCCTCTCTTGTTGCGGAGCAGAGGCTCCAGACGCTCAGGCTAAGTAGTTGTGGCTCACGGGCCCAGTTGCTCCGCGGCATGTGGGATCTTCCCAGACCAGGGCTCGAACCCGTGTCCCCTGCATTGGCAGGCAGATTCTCAACCACTGCGCCACCAGGGAAGCCCCTAGTTTCTATTTCTTATCGGAGTAAATTTGATTAGAGTGTGTTGATTGTCTGGCTGTACAGAATCTGCTCAATGATTCATACTTATGTCTGTTCACCTTTGGACCCTGTTACCATGTATGTGATTACAGAATGTATATTTTAAAGGTATTGGTGATTATATAATTCATATAATTTATCTGTTATATGTTTATATACATTTAACATACATTAGTATATGTATATTAACCCCATAGTCCTAATTTACCCATCCTCCCACCTTTCCTTTTGGCTAACCATTAGTTTACTTGATAAGTCTGTGAGTGTCTTTTTCTGTGGAAATATGTTCTTTGGTAGCAATCTTAGGATAACATGTATAAATGATATCATAGGATATTTGTCATACCCTTTTGACTTACTTAACCTTATATGATTATTTGTAGGCTCAACTGTAGTCGTGAAAACGGCATTGTTCCTTTTTTTCCCGAGGCTACTATTCCATTTGGTACGTATACCACTTCATCTTTGTCCATTCATTTGTTTATGGACCTTTTTTTTGCTTCCATGTCTTGGCTATTTCAATATTGTTGCAGTGCATATTTGCCTGCATCTGTCTTTCCGATTTTGGTGGTTTTATACTATAGGCCCAAAAGGTGCCCTGCCGCATCATATGTTAACTCAATTTTTACCTTTTCAAGCAGCTCCATTCAGTTTTCTTTAGTGCTCTTACCACTTTACATCCCACCGGCACCAAGAAGGTACACAGTTCTCTAAAACCCCTTCAGCATTTATAGTTTGTAGACTTTTTGCTGCTGGTCATGACTGGTGTGAGCTGAAACCTTATTGAATTTGAATTTGCATATGGCTAATAATTTCCTTTACTGAGCTTTAGGCATGCCCTTTTTTTCTTTTCCTTTTTTTTTAAAGAGTGAGTACAACCTCCCTCCTCTTACTGACTTCTTGAAAAATTTCTCATGTGTTGAATTTTCTTGCCTATTCCCTACCCCAGGGCATTTTTTGAGGGCCTGTGTCATTTACAGCCCTGCAGTCCTTGTGAGTCTATAAGCAACCATTGGCACTGGGTTTAAAGCTGCTGTTGTGGGAAATAGCCACAAGGCAGCAGCATTATTACGTTCTCAACACTTGTTACTAGGGCAGCAGAGTCTTCCTGGAGGTAGTGTTCCGAGGTTGTAAACTAGAGTGGAATGTGCTGGGACAAGCCCCCAGAAGTTTATATCTCCTTACTTATGTTTGTTTTTTAAATTTATTTTCTACTTCTTATCGGAGTAAATTTGATTAGAGTGTTTTGATTGTCTGGCTGTACAGAATCTGCTCAATGATTCATACATATGTCTGTTCATCTTCGGAACCTGTTACCATGTATGTGATTACAGAATGTATATTTTGAAGGGGTTGGTGATTATATAATTCATATCATTTATATGTTATATGTTTATGTACATTTAACTTACATTAGTATATTCATGTTAACCCCATAGTCCTAATTTACCCATCCCCCCACCTTTCATTTTGGCTAACCATTAGTTTATTTGATAAGTCTGTGAGTGTCTTTTTCTGTGGAAATATGTTCATTGGTAGCAATCTTAGGATAACATGTATAAATGATATCATAGGACATTTGTCATACCCTTTTCACTTACTTATCGTTATATGATTATTTCTAGGCTCAACTGTAGTCCTGAAAACGGCATTGTTCATTTTTTTCCCGAGGCTACTATTCCATTCTGTCCATATACCACTTCTTCTTTTTCCCGTCATCTGTTTATGGACCTTTTTTTGCTTCCATGTCTTGGCTCTTTCAATACTGCTGCAGTGCACATTTGCCTGCCTCTGTCTTTCCGATTCTGGTGGTCTTAGGTTATAGGCCCAAAAGGTGCCCTGCCGCATCATATGGTAGCTCAATTTTTACCTTTTCAAGCACAGCTCCATTCAGTTTGCGTTAGTGCTGTTGCCACTTTACATCCCACCAGCAGCCAGAAGGTACACAGTTCTCTAAAACCCCCTCAGCATTTATCGTTTGTAGACTTTTTGCTGATGGTTATGACTGGTGTGAACTGAAACCTTTTTGAATTTGAATTTGCTTGTGGCTTATAATTCCTTATACTGAGCTTTAGGCATGTCCTTTTTTTTCTTTTCCTTTTTTTTTAAAGAGTGAGTACAACTTCCCTCCTCTTATTGACTTCTTGAAAAATTTCTCATATGTTGAATTTTCTTGCCTATTGCCTACGCCAGGGCATGTTTTGAGGGCCTGTGTCATTTAGAGCCCTGCAGTCCCTGTGACTATATAAGCAACCATTGGAACTGGGTTTAAAGCTGCTGTTGTGGGAAACAGCCACAAGGCGGCAGCATTATTACGTTCTCAACTCTTGTTACTAGGGCAGCTGAGTCTTCCTGGAGGCAGTTTTCCAAGGTTGTAAATTAGAGTGGAATGTGCTGGGACAAGCCCCAGAAGTTTATGTCTCCTTACTTATGTTTGTTTTTTAAACTTAATTTATACTTCTTGTCCGAGTAAATTTGATTAGAGTGTTTTGATTGTCTGGCTGTACAGAATCTGCTCAATGATTCATACATATATCTGTTCATCTTCGGATCCTGTTACCATGTATGTGATCACAAAATATATATTTTCAAGGTATTGGTGATTATATAATTCATATAGTTTATCTGTTATATGTTTATATACATTTAACATACATTAGTATATGTATGTTAACCCCATAGTCCTAATTTACCCATCCTCCCACCTTTCATTTTGGCTAACCATTAGTTTCTTTGGTAAGTCTGTGAGTGTGTTTTTCTGTGGAAATATGTTCATTGGTAGCAATCTTAGGATAACATGTATAAATGATATCATAGGATGTTTGTCATACCCTTTTCACTTACTTAACCTTATATGATTATTTCTAGGCTCAACTGTAGTCCTGAAAACGGCATTGTTCATTTTTTTCGCGAGGCTACTATTACATTTGGTATGTATACCACTTCGTCTTTGTCCATTCATCTGTTTATGGACCTATTTTCTGCTTCCATGTCTTGGCTATTTCAATATTGCTGCAGTGCACATTTGCCTGCCTGTGTTTTTCAGATTCTGGTGGTCTTAGGTTATAGGCCCAAAAGGTGCCATGCCGCATTATATGGTAGCTCAATTTTTACCTTTTCAAGCAGCTCCATTCAGTTTTCGTTAGTGCTGTTACCACTTTACATCCCTCCAGCAGCTAGGAGGTATGAGTTGGCTAAAACCCATTCAGCATTTATAGTTTGTAGACTTTTTGCTTATGGCCATTTGACTGGTGTCAGCTGAAACCTTTTTGGAGGTTGGATACGCATTTGGCTAATAATTCCTTATACTGAGCTTTAGGCATATCCTTTTTCTTCTTTTCCTTTTTTTGTTAAAGTGTGAGTACAACTTCCCTCTTCATATTGACTACTTGAAAACTTTCTCATGTGTTGAATTATCTTTCCTATTCCCTACCCCAGTGCATTTTTGAGGGCAGGTGTCATTTAGAGCCCTGCAGTCCTTGTGACTATTAAGCAACCATTAGCACTGGGCTTAAAGCTGCTGCTGTGGGAAACAGCCACAAGGCGGCAGCATAATTACGTTCTCAACTCTTGTTACTAGGGCAGAAGAGTCTTCCTCGAGGTAGTGTTCCGAGGTTGTGAATTACAGTGGGATGTGCTGGGACAAGCCCCCAGAAGTTTATGTCTCCTTACCTATGTTTGTTTTTAAATTTAATTTCTATTTCTTATCGGAGTAAATTTGATTAGAGTGTTTTGATGGTCTGGCTGTACAGAATCTGCTCAATGATTCCTACTAATGTCTGTTCATCTTCAGATCCTGTTACCATGTATGTGATAACAGAATGTATATTTTAAAGGTATTGGTGATTATATAATTTATACAGTTTATATGTTATATGTTTATATACATTTAACATATATTAGTATATGTATGTTAACCCCATAGTCCTAATTTACCAATCCTCCCACCTTTCATTTTGGCTAACCATTAGTTTATTTCATAAGTCTGTGAGTGTCTTTTTCTGTGGAAATATGTTCATTGGTAGCAATCTTAGGATAACATGTATAAATGATATCATAGGATATTTGTCATACCCTTTTGACTTACTTAACCTTATATGATTATTTCTAGGCTCAACTGTAGTCCTGAAAACTGCATTGTTCATTTTTTTCCCGAGGCTACTATTCCGTTCTTTCCGTATACCACTTCTTCTTTTTCCATTCACCTGTTTATGGACCTTTTCTTTGCTTCCATGTCTTGGCTATTTCAATATTGCTGCAGTGCACATTTGCCTGCCTCTGTGTTTCTGATTCTGGTGGTCTTAGGTTATAGGCCCAAAGGTGCCATGCCGCATCATATGGTAGCTCAATTTTTACCTTTTCAAGCAGCTCCATTCAGTTTGCGTTAGTGCTGTTACGACTTTACATCCCACCAGCAGCTAGAAGGTACACAGTTCTCTAAAACCCCTTCAGCATTTATAGTTTGTAGACTTTTTGCTGATGGTCATGACTGGTGTGAGCTGAAACCTTTTTGAATTTGAATTTGCATGTGGCTAATAATTCCTTATACTGAGCTTTAGGCATGTCCTTTTTTCGTTTTCCTTTTTTTTAAAGAGTGAGTACAACTTCCCTCCTCTTATTGACTTCTTGAAAAATTTCTCATGTGTTGAATTTTCTTGCCTCTTCCCTACCCCAGGGCATGTTTTGTGGGCCTGTGTCATTTACAGCCCTGCAGTCCTTGTGACTATATAACCAACCATTGGCACTGGGTTTAAAGCTGCTGTTGTGGGAATGAGCCACAAAACGGCAGCATTATTACATTCTCAACTCTTGTTATTAGGCCAACAGAGTCTTCCTGGAGATAGTGTTCCCAGGTTGTAAATTAGAGAGGAATGTCCTGGGACAAGCCCCCAGAAGTTTATGTCTCCTTACTTATGTTTGTTTTTTAAATTTAATTTCTATTTCTTATCGGAGTAAATTTGATTAGAGTGTTTTGATTGTCTGGCTGTACAGAATCCGCTCAATGATTCATACATATGTCTGTTCATCTTCGGATACTGTTACCATGTATGTGATCTCAAAATGTATATTTTGAAGGTATTGTTGATGATATAATTCATGTAACTTATATGTTATATGTTTATATACATTTAACATACATTAGTATATGTATGTTATCCCCATAGTCCTAATTTACCCATCCTCCCACCTTTCATTTTGGCTAACCATTAGTTTATTTGATAAGTCTGTGAGTGTGTTTTTCTGTAGAAATATGTTCATTGGTAGCAATCTTAGGATAACATGTATAAATGATATCATAGCCTGTTTGTCATACCCTTTTCACTTACTTAACCTTATATGATTATTTCAAGGCTCAACTGTAGTCCAGAAAACGGCATTGTTCATTTTTTTCCCGAGCTTACTATTCGATTCTGTCCATATACCACTTCTTCTTTTTCCATTCATATGTTTATGGACCTTTTTTTTTGCTTTCATGTCTTGGCTATTTCAATATTACTGCAGTGCACATTTGCCTGCCTCTGTCTTTCCGATCCTGGTGGTCTTCGTTTATAGGCTCAAAGGTGCCCTGCCGCATCATATGGTAGCTCAATTTTTACCTTGTAAAGCAGCTCCATTCAGTTCTTGTTAGTGCTTTTACCACTTTACATCCCACCAGCAGCTAGTAGGTATGAGTTGTCTAAAACCCATTCAGCATTTATAGTTTGTAGACTTTTTGCTAATGGCCATTTGACTGGTGTGAGCTGAAACCTTTTTGGAGGTTGGAAACGCATGTGGCTAATAATTCCTTATACTGAGCTTTAACCATATCCTTTTTCTTCGTTTCCTTTTTTTGTTAAAGAGTAAGTACAACTTCCCTCCTCTCTTGATTTCTTGAAAAATTTCTCATGTGTTGAATTTTCCTGCCTATTCCCTACCCCAGGGCATTTTTTGAGGGCAGGTGTCATTTAGAGCCCTGCATTCCTTGGGACTATTAAGCAACCATTAGCAGTGGGTTTAAAGCTGCTCTTGTGCGAAACAGCCACAAGGCGGCAGCATTATTACGTTCTCAACTCTTGTTACTTGGGCAAAAGAGTCTTCCTGGAGGTAGGGTTCCGAGGTTGTAAATTAGAGTGGAATGTGCAGGGACAAGCCCCGAGAAGTTTATGTCTCCTTACTTATGTTTGTTTTTTAAATTTAGTTTCTATTTCTTATCGGAGTAAATTTGATTAGAGTGTGTTGATTGTCTGGCTGTACAGAATCTGCTCAATGATTCATACTTATGTCTGTTCACCTTTGGACCCTGTTACCATGTATGTGATTACAGAATGTATATTTTAAAGGTATTGGTGATTATATAATTCATATAATTTATCTGTTATATGTTTATATACATTTAACATACATTAGTATATGTATATTAACCCCATAGTCCTAATTTACCCATCCTCCCACCTTTCCTTTTGGCTAACCATTAGTTTACTTGATAAGTCTGTGAGTGTCTTTTTCTGTGGAAATATGTTCTTTGGTAGCAATCTTAGGATAACATGTATAAATGATATCATAGGATATTTGTCATACCCTTTTGACTTACTTAACCTTATATGATTATTTGTAGGCTCAACTGTAGTCGTAAAAACGGCATTGTTCCTTTTTTTCCCGAGGCTCCTATTCCATTTGGTACGTATACCACTTCATCTTTGTCCATTCATTTGTTTATGGACCTTTTTTTTGCTTCCATGTCTTGGCTATTTCAATATTGTTGCAGTGCATATTTGCCTGCATCTGTCTTTCCGATTTTGGTGGTTTTATATTATAGGCCCAAAAGGTGCCCTGCCGCATCATATGTTAACTCAATTTTTACCTTTTCAAGCAGCTCCATTCAGTTTTCGTTAGTGCTCTTACCACTTTACATCCCACCGGCACCAAGAAGGTACACAGTTCTCTAAAACCCCTTCAGCATTTATAGTTTGTAGACTTTTTGCTGCTGGTCATGACTGGTGTGAGCTGAAACCTTATTGAATTTGAATTTGCATATGGCTAATAATTTCCTTTACTGAGCTTTAGGCATGCCCTTTTTTTCTTTTCCTTTTTTTTTAAAGAGTGAGTACAACCTCCCTCCTCTTATTGACTTCTTGAAAAATTTCTCATGTGTTGAATTTTCTTGCCTATTCCCTACCCCAGGGCATTTTTTGAGGGCCTGTGTCATTTACAGCCCTGCAGTCCTTGTGAGTCTATAAGCAACCATTGGCACTGGGTTTAAAGCTGCTGTTGTGGGAAATAGCCACAAGGCAGCAGCATTATTACGTTCTCAACACTTGTTACTAGGGCAGCAGAGTCTTCCTGGAGGTAGTGTTCCGAGGTTGTAAACTAGAGTGGAATGTGCTGGGACAAGCCCCCAGAAGTTTATATCTCCTTACTTATGTTTGTTTTTTAAATTTATTTTCTACTTCTTATCGGAGTAAATTTGATTAGAGTGTTTTGATTGTCTGGCTGTACAGAATCTGCTCAATGATTCATACATATGTCTGTTCATCTTCGGAACCTGTTACCATGTATGTGATTACAGAATGTATATTTTGAAGGGATTGGTGATTATATAATTCATATCATTTATATGTTATATGTTTATGTACATTTAACTTACATTAGTATATTCATATTAACCCCATAGTCCTAATTTACCCATCCCCCCACCTTTCATTTTGGCTAACCATTAGTTTATTTGATAAGTCTGTGAGTGTCTTTTTCTGTGGAAATATGTTCATTGGTAGCAATCTTAGGATAACATGTATAAATGATATCATAGGACATTTGTCATACCCTTTTGACTTACTTATCGTTATATGATTATTTCTAGGCTCAACTGTAGTCCTGAAAACGGCATTGTTCATCTTTTTCCCGAGGCCACTATTCCATTCTGTCCATATACCACTTCTTCTTTTTCCCGTCATCTGTTTATGGACCTTTTTTTTTCCTTCCATGTCTTGGCTATTTCAATGTTGCTGCAGTGCACATTTGCCTGCCTCTGTCTTTCCGATTCTGGTGGTCTTAGGTTATAGGCCCAAAAGGTGCCCTGCCGCATCATATGGTAGCTCAATTTTTACCTTTTCAAGCAGCTCCATTCAGTTTGCGTTAGTGCTGTTGCCACTTTACATCCCACCAGCAACTAGAAGGTACACAGTTCTCTAAAACCCCTTCAGCATTTATAATTTGTAGACTTGTTGCTGATGGTCATGACTCTTGTGAGCTTAAACCTTTTTGAATTTGAATATGTATGTGGCTAATAATTCCTTATACTGAGCTTTAGGCATGTCCTTTTTTTTGTTTTCCTTTTTTTTAAAGAGTGAGTACAACTTCCCTCCTCTTATTGACTTCTTGAAAAATTTCTCATGTGTTGAATTTTCTTGCCTATTCCCTACCCCAGGGCATGTTTTGTGGGCCTGTGTCATTTACAGCCCTGCAGTCCTTGTGACTATATAACCAACCATTGGCACTGGGTTTAAAGCTGCTGTTGTGGGAAAGAGCCACAAGACGGCAGCATTATTACATTCTCAACTCTTGTTATTAGGGCAACGGAGTCTTCCTGGAGGTAGTGTTCCCAGGTTGTAAATTAGAGAGGAATGTCCTGGGACAAGCCCCCAGAAGTTTATGTCTCCTTACTTATGTTTGTTTTTTAAATTTAATTTCTATTTCTTATCGGAGTAAATTTGATTAGAGTGTTTTGATTGTCTGGCTGTACAGAATCTGCTCAATGATTCATACATACGTCTGTTCATCTTCGGATACTGTTACCATGTATGTGATCACAAAATGTATATTTTGAAGGTATTGGTGATGATATAATTCATGTAATTTATATGTTATATGTTTATATACATTTAACATACATTAGTATATGTATGTTAACCCCATAGTCCTAATTTACCCATCCTCCCACCTTTCATTTTGGCTAACCATTAGTTTATTTGATAAGTCTGTGAGTGTCTTTTTCTGTGGAAATATGTTCATTGGTAGCAATCTTAGGATAACATGTATAAATGAAATCATAGGCTGTTTGTCATACCCTTTTCACTTACTTAACCTTATATGATTATTTCAAGGCTCAACTGTAGTCCAGAAAACGGCATTGTTCATTTTTTTCCCGAGCTTACTATTCCATTCTGTCCATATACCACTTCTTCTTTTTCCATTCATATGTTTATGGACCTTTTTTTTTGCTTTCATGTCTTGGCTATTTCAATATTACTGCAGTGCACATTTGCCTGCCTCTGTCTTTCCGATCCTGGTGGTCTTCGTTTATAGGCTCAAAGGTGCCCTGCCGCATCATATGGTAGCTCAATTTTTACCTTGTAAAGCAGCTCCATTCAGTTCTTGTTAGTGCTTTTACCACTTTACATCCCACCAGCAGCTAGTAGGTATGAGTTGTCTAAAACCCATTCAGCATTTATAGTTTGTAGACTTTTTGCTAATGGCCATTTGACTGGTGTGAGCTGAAACCTTTTTGGAGGTTGGAAACGCATGTGGCTAATAATTCCTTATACGGAGCTTTAACCATATCCTTTTTCTTCGTTTCCTTTTTTTGTTAAAGAGTAGGTACAACTTCCCTCCTCTCTTGACTTCTTGAAAAATTTCTCATGTGTTGAATTTTCCTGCCTATTCCCTACCCCAGGGCATTTTTTGAGGGCAGGTGTCATTTAGAGCCCTGCATTCCTTGGGACTATTAAGCAACCATTAGCAGTGGGTTTAAAGCTGCTCTTGTGCGAAACAGCCACAAGGCGGCAGCATTATTACGTTCTCAACTCTTGTTACTTGGGCAAAAGAGTCTTCCTGGAGGTAGGGTTCCGAGGTTGTAAATTAGAGTGGAATGTGCAGGGACAAGCCCCGAGAAGTTTATGTCTCCTTACTTATGTTTGTTTTTTAAATTTAGTTTCTATTTCTTATCGGAGTAAATTTGATTAGAGTGTGTTGATTGTCTGGCTGTACAGAATCTGCTCAATGATTCTTACTTATGTCTGTTCACCTTTGGACCCTGTTACCATGTATGTGATTACAGAATGTATATTTTAAAGGTATTGGTGATTATATAATTCATATAATTTATCTGTTATATGTTTATATACATTTAACATACATTAGTATATGTATTTTAACCCCATAGTCCTAATTTACCCATCCTCCCACCTTTCCTTTTGGCTAACCATTAGTTTACTTGATAAGTCTGTGAGTGTATTTTTCTGTGGAAATATGTTCTTTGGTAGCAATCTTAGGATAACATGTATAAATGATATCATAGGATATTTGTCATACCCTTTTGACTTACTTAACCTTATATGATTATTTGTAGGCTCAACTGTAGTCGTGAAAACGGCATTGTTCCTTTTTTTCCCGAGGCTACTATTCCATTTGGTACGTATACCACTTCATCTTTGTCCATTCATTTGTTTATGGAACTTTTTTTTGCTTCCATGTCTTGGCTATTTCAATATTGTTGCAGTGCATATTTGCCTGCATCTGTCTTTCCGATTTTGGTGGTTTTATATTATAGGCCCAAAAGGTGCCCTGCTGCATCATTTGTTAACTCAATTTTTACCTTTTCAAGCAGCTCCATTCAGTTTTCGTTAGTGCTCTTACCACTTTACATCCCACCGGCACCAAGAAGGTACACAGTTCTCTAAAACCCCTTCAGCATTTATAGTTTGTAGACTTTTTGCTGCTGGTCATGACTGGTGTGAGCTGAAACCTTATTGAATTTGAATTTGCATATGGCTAATAATTTCCTTTACTGAGCTTTAGGCATGCCCTTTTTTTCTTTTCCTTTTTTTTTAAAGAGTGAGTACAACCTCCCTCCTCTTATTGACTTCTTGAAAAATTTCTCATGTGTTGAATTTTCTTGCCTATTCCCTACCCCAGGGCATTTTTTGAGGGCCTGTGTCATTCACAGCCCTGCAGTCCTTGTGAGTCTATAAGCAACCATTGGCACTGGGTTTAAAGCTGCTGTTGTGGGAAATAGCCACAAGGCAGCAGCATTATTACGTTCTCAACACTTGTTACTAGGGCAGCAGAGTCTTCCTGGAGGTAGTGTTCCGAGGTTGTAAACTAGAGTGGAATGTGCTGGGACAAGCCCCCAGAAGTTTATATCTCCTTACTTATGTTTGTTTTTTAAATATATTTTCTACTTCTTATCGGAGTAAATTTGATTAGAGTGTTTTGATTGTCTGGCTGTACAGAATCTGCTCAATGATTCATACATATGTCTGTTCATCTTCGGATCCTGTTACCATGTATGTGATTACAGAATGTATATTTTGAAGGGATTAGTGATTATATAATTCATATCATTTATATGTTATATGTTTATGTACATTTAACTTACATTAGTATATTTATGTTAACCCCATAGTTCTAATTTACCCATCCCCCCACCCTTCATTTTGGCTAACCATTAGTTTATTTGATAAGTCTGTGAGTGTCTTTTTCTGTGGAAATATGTTCATTGGTAGCAATCTTAGGATAACATGTATAAATGATATCATAGGACATTTGTCATACCCTTTTGACTTACTTATCGTTATATGATTAGTTCTAGGCTCAACTGTAGTCCTGAAAACGGTATTGTTCATTTTTTTCCCGAGGCTACTATTCCATTCTGTCCATATACCACTTCTTCTTTTTCCCGTCATCTGTTTATGGACCTTTTTTTTGCTTCCATGTCTTGGCTCTTTCAATATTGCTGCAGTGCACATTTGCCTGCCTCTGTCTTTCCTATTCTGGTGGTCTTAGGTTATAGGCCCAAAAGGTGCCCTGCCGCATCATATGGTAGCTCAATTTTTACCTTTTCAAGCACAGCTCCATTCAGTTTGCGTTAGTGCTGTTGCCACTTTACATCCCACCAGCAGCCAGAAGGTACACAATTCTCTAAAACCCCCTCAGCATTTATCGTTTGTAGACTTTTTGCTGATGGTTATGACTGGTGTGAACTGAAACCTTTTTGAATTTGAATTTGCTTGTGGCTTATAATTCCTTATACTGAGCTTTAGGCATGTCCTTTTTTTTCTTTTCCTTTTTTTTAAAGAGTGAGTACAACTTCCCTCCTCTTATTGACTTCTTGAAAAATTTCTCATATGTTGAATTTTCTTGCCTATTGCCTACGCCAGGGCATGTTTTGAGGGCCTGTGTCATTTAGAGCCCTGCAGTCCTTGTGACTATATAAGCAACCATTGGCACTGGGTTTAAAGCTGCTGTTGTGGGAAACAGCCACAAGGCGGCAGCATTATTTCGTTCTCAACTCTTGTTACTAGGGCAACTGAGTCTACCTTGAGGCAGTTTTCCAAGGTTGTAAATTAGAGTAGAATGTGCTGGGACAAGCCCCAGAAGTTTATGTCTCCTTACTTATGTTTGTTTTTTAAACTTAATTTATATTTCTTGTCGGAGTAAATTTGATTAGAGTGTTTTGATTGTCTGGCTGTACAGAATCTGCTCAATGATTCATACATACGTCTGTTCATCTTCGGATACTGTTACCATGTATGTGATCACAAAATGTATATTTTGAAGGTATTGGTGATGATATAATTCATGTAATTTATATGTTATATGTTTATATACATTTAACATACATTAGTATATGTATGTTAACCCCATAGTCCTAATTTACCCATCCTCCCACCTTTCATTTTGGCTAACCATTAGTTTATTTGATAAGTCTGTGAGTGTCTTTTTCTGTGGAAATATGTTCATTGGTAGCAATCTTAGGATAACATGTATAAATGATATCATAGGCTGTTTGTCATACCCTTTTCACTTACTTAACCTTATATGATTATTTCAAGGCTCAACTGTAGTCCAGAAAACGGCATTGTTCATTTTTTTCCCGAGCTTACTATTCCATTCTGTCCATATACCACTTCTTCTTTTTCCATTCATATGTTTATGGACCTTTTTTTTTGCTTTCATGTCTTGGCTATTTCAATATTACTGCAGTGCACATTTGCCTGCCTCTGTCTTTCCGATCCTGGTGGTCTTCGTTTATAGGCTCAAAGGTGCCCTGCCGCATCATATGGTAGCTCAATTTTTACCTTGTAAAGCAGCTCCATTCAGTTCTTGTTAGTGCTTTTACCACTTTACATCCCACCAGCAGCTAGTAGGTATGAGTTGTCTAAAACCCATTCAGCATTTATAGTTTGTAGACTTTTTGCTAATGGCCATTTGACTGGTGTGAGCTGAAACCTTTTTGGAGGTTGGAAACGCATGTGGCTAATAATTCCTTATACTGAGCTTTAACCATATCCTTTTTCTTCGTTTCCTTTTTTTGTTAAAGAGTAGGTACAACTTCCCTCCTCTCTTGACTTCTTGAAAAATTTCTCATGTGTTGAATTTTCCTGCCTATTCCCTACCCCAGGGCATTTTTTGAGGGCAGGTGTCATTTAGAGCCCTGCATTCCTTGGGACTATTAAGCAACCATTAGCAGTGGGTTTAAAGCTGCTCTTGTGCGAAACAGCCACAAGGCGGCAGCATTATTACGTTCTCAACTCTTGTTACTTGGGCAAAAGAGTCTTCCTGGAGGTAGGGTTCCGAGGTTGTAAATTAGAGTGGAATGTGCAGGGACAAGCCCCGAGAAGTTTATGTCTCCTTACTTATGTTTGTTTTTTAAATTTAGTTTCTATTTCTTATCGGAGTAAATTTGATTAGAGTGTGTTGATTGTCTGGCTGTACAGAATCTGCTCAATGATTCATACTTATGTCTGTTCACCTTTGGACCCTGTTACCATGTATGTGATTACAGAATGTATATTTTAAAGGTATTGGTGATTATATAATTCATATAATTTATCTGTTATATGTTTATATACATTTAACATACATTAGTATATGTATATTAACCCCATAGTCCTAATTTACCCATCCTCCCACCTTTCCTTTTGGCTAACCATTAGTTTACTTGATAAGTCTGTGAGTGTCTTTTTCTGTGGAAATATGTTCTTTGGTAGCAATCTTAGGATAACATGTATAAATGATATCATAGGATATTTGTCATACCCTTTTGACTTACTTAACCTTATATGATTATTTGTAGGCTCAACTGTAGTCGTAAAAACGGCATTGTTCCTTTTTTTCCCGAGGCTCCTATTCCATTTGGTACGTATACCACTTCATCTTTGTCCATTCATTTGTTTATGGACCTTTTTTTTGCTTCCATGTCTTGGCTATTTCAATATTGTTGCAGTGCATATTTGCCTGCATCTGTCTTTCCGATTTTGGTGGTTTTATATTATAGGCCCAAAAGGTGCCCTGCCGCATCATATGTTAACTCAATTTTTACCTTTTCAAGCAGCTCCATTCAGTTTTCGTTAGTGCTCTTACCACTTTACATCCCACCGGCACCAAGAAGGTACACAGTTCTCTAAAACCCCTTCAGCATTTATAGTTTGTAGACTTTTTGCTGCTGGTCATGACTGGTGTGAGCTGAAACCTTATTGAATTTGAATTTGCATATGGCTAATAATTTCCTTTACTGAGCTTTAGGCATGCCCTTTTTTTCTTTTCCTTTTTTTTTAAAGAGTGAGTACAACCTCCCTCCTCTTATTGACTTCTTGAAAAATTTCTCATGTGTTGAATTTTCTTGCCTATTCCCTACCCCAGGGCATTTTTTGAGGGCCTGTGTCATTTACAGCCCTGCAGTCCTTGTGAGTCTATAAGCAACCATTGGCACTGGGTTTAAAGCTGCTGTTGTGGGAAATAGCCACAAGGCAGCAGCATTATTACGTTCTCAACACTTGTTACTAGGGCAGCAGAGTCTTCCTGGAGGTAGTGTTCCGAGGTTGTAAACTAGAGTGGAATGTGCTGGGACAAGCCCCCAGAAGTTTATATCTCCTTACTTATGTTTGTTTTTTAAATTTATTTTCTACTTCTTATCGGAGTAAATTTGATTAGAGTGTTTTGATTGTCTGGCTGTACAGAATCTGCTCAATGATTCATACATATGTCTGTTCATCTTCGGAACCTGTTACCATGTATGTGATTACAGAATGTATATTTTGAAGGGATTGGTGATTATATAATTCATATCATTTATATGTTATATGTTTATGTACATTTAACTTACATTAGTATATTCATATTAACCCCATAGTCCTAATTTACCCATCCCCCCACCTTTCATTTTGGCTAACCATTAGTTTATTTGATAAGTCTGTGAGTGTCTTTTTCTGTGGAAATATGTTCATTGGTAGCAATCTTAGGATAACATGTATAAATGATATCATAGGACATTTGTCATACCCTTTTGACTTACTTATCGTTATATGATTATTTCTAGGCTCAACTGTAGTCCTGAAAACGGCATTGTTCATCTTTTTCCCGAGGCCACTATTCCATTCTGTCCATATACCACTTCTTCTTTTTCCCGTCATCTGTTTATGGACCTTTTTTTTTCCTTCCATGTCTTGGCTATTTCAATGTTGCTGCAGTGCACATTTGCCTGCCTCTGTCTTTCCGATTCTGGTGGTCTTAGGTTATAGGCCCAAAAGGTGCCCTGCCGCATCATATGGTAGCTCAATTTTTACCTTTTCAAGCAGCTCCATTCAGTTTGCGTTAGTGCTGTTGCCACTTTACATCCCACCAGCAACTAGAAGGTACACAGTTCTCTAAAACCCCTTCAGCATTTATAATTTGTAGACTTGTTGCTGATGGTCATGACTCTTGTGAGCTTAAACCTTTTTGAATTTGAATATGTATGTGGCTAATAATTCCTTATACTGAGCTTTAGGCATGTCCTTTTTTTTGTTTTCCTTTTTTTTAAAGAGTGAGTACAACTTCCCTCCTCTTATTGACTTCTTGAAAAATTTCTCATGTGTTGAATTTTCTTGCCTATTCCCTACCCCAGGGCATGTTTTGTGGGCCTGTGTCATTTACAGCCCTGCAGTCCTTGTGACTATATAACCAACCATTGGCACTGGGTTTAAAGCTGCTGTTGTGGGAAAGAGCCACAAGACGGCAGCATTATTACATTCTCAACTCTTGTTATTAGGGCAACGGAGTCTTCCTGGAGGTAGTGTTCCCAGGTTGTAAATTAGAGAGGAATGTCCTGGGACAAGCCCCCAGAAGTTTATGTCTCCTTACTTATGTTTGTTTTTTAAATTTAATTTCTATTTCTTATCGGAGTAAATTTGATTAGAGTGTTTTGATTGTCTGGCTGTACAGAATCTGCTCAATGATTCATACATACGTCTGTTCATCTTCGGATACTGTTACCATGTATGTGATCACAAAATGTATATTTTGAAGGTATTGGTGATGATATAATTCATGTAATTTATATGTTATATGTTTATATACATTTAACATACATTAGTATATGTATGTTAACCCCATAGTCCTAATTTACCCATCCTCCCACCTTTCATTTTGGCTAACCATTAGTTTATTTGATAAGTCTGTGAGTGTCTTTTTCTGTGGAAATATGTTCATTGGTAGCAATCTTAGGATAACATGTATAAATGAAATCATAGGCTGTTTGTCATACCCTTTTCACTTACTTAACCTTATATGATTATTTCAAGGCTCAACTGTAGTCCAGAAAACGGCATTGTTCATTTTTTTCCCGAGCTTACTATTCCATTCTGTCCATATACCACTTCTTCTTTTTCCATTCATATGTTTATGGACCTTTTTTTTTGCTTTCATGTCTTGGCTATTTCAATATTACTGCAGTGCACATTTGCCTGCCTCTGTCTTTCCGATCCTGGTGGTCTTCGTTTATAGGCTCAAAGGTGCCCTGCCGCATCATATGGTAGCTCAATTTTTACCTTGTAAAGCAGCTCCATTCAGTTCTTGTTAGTGCTTTTACCACTTTACATCCCACCAGCAGCTAGTAGGTATGAGTTGTCTAAAACCCATTCAGCATTTATAGTTTGTAGACTTTTTGCTAATGGCCATTTGACTGGTGTGAGCTGAAACCTTTTTGGAGGTTGGAAACGCATGTGGCTAATAATTCCTTATACTGAGCTTTAACCATATCCTTTTTCTTCGTTTCCTTTTTTTGTTAAAGAGTAGGTACAACTTCCCTCCTCTCTTGACTTCTTGAAAAATTTCTCATGTGTTGAATTTTCCTGCCTATTCCCTACCCCAGGGCATTTTTTGAGGGCAGGTGTCATTTAGAGCCCTGCATTCCTTGGGACTATTAAGCAACCATTAGCAGTGGGTTTAAAGCTGCTCTTGTGCGAAACAGCCACAAGGCGGCAGCATTATTACGTTCTCAACTCTTGTTACTTGGGCAAAAGAGTCTTCCTGGAGGTAGGGTTCCGAGGTTGTAAATTAGAGTGGAATGTGCAGGGACAAGCCCCGAGAAGTTTATGTCTCCTTACTTATGTTTGTTTTTTAAATTTAGTTTCTATTTCTTATCGGAGTAAATTTGATTAGAGTGTGTTGATTGTCTGGCTGTACAGAATCTGCTCAATGATTCATACTTATGTCTGTTCACCTTTGGACCCTGTTACCATGTATGTGATTACAGAATGTATATTTTAAAGGTATTGGTGATTATATAATTCATATAATTTATCTGTTATATGTTTATATACATTTAACATACATTAGTATATGTATATTAACCCCATAGTCCTAATTTACCCATCCTCCCACCTTTCCTTTTGGCTAACCATTAGTTTACTTGATAAGTCTGTGAGTGTCTTTTTCTGTGGAAATATGTTCTTTGGTAGCAATCTTAGGATAACATGTATAAATGATATCATAGGATATTTGTCATACCCTTTTGACTTACTTAACCTTATATGATTATTTGTAGGCTCAACTGTAGTCGTAAAAACGGCATTGTTCCTTTTTTTCCCGAGGCTCCTATTCCATTTGGTACGTATACCACTTCATCTTTGTCCATTCATTTGTTTATGGACCTTTTTTTTGCTTCCATGTCTTGGCTATTTCAATATTGTTGCAGTGCATATTTGCCTGCATCTGTCTTTCCGATTTTGGTGGTTTTATATTATAGGCCCAAAAGGTGCCCTGCCGCATCATATGTTAACTCAATTTTTACCTTTTCAAGCAGCTCCATTCAGTTTTCGTTAGTGCTCTTACCACTTTACATCCCACCGGCACCAAGAAGGTACACAGTTCTCTAAAACCCCTTCAGCATTTATAGTTTGTAGACTTTTTGCTGCTGGTCATGACTGGTGTGAGCTGAAACCTTATTGAATTTGAATTTGCATATGGCTAATAATTTCCTTTACTGAGCTTTAGGCATGCCCTTTTTTTCTTTTCCTTTTTTTTTAAAGAGTGAGTACAACCTCCCTCCTCTTATTGACTTCTTGAAAAATTTCTCATGTGTTGAATTTTCTTGCCTATTCCCTACCCCAGGGCATTTTTTGAGGGCCTGTGTCATTTACAGCCCTGCAGTCCTTGTGAGTCTATAAGCAACCATTGGCACTGGGTTTAAAGCTGCTGTTGTGGGAAATAGCCACAAGGCAGCAGCATTATTACGTTCTCAACACTTGTTACTAGGGCAGCAGAGTCTTCCTGGAGGTAGTGTTCCGAGGTTGTAAACTAGAGTGGAATGTGCTGGGACAAGCCCCCAGAAGTTTATATCTCCTTACTTATGTTTGTTTTTTAAATTTATTTTCTACTTCTTATCGGAGTAAATTTGATTAGAGTGTTTTGATTGTCTGGCTGTACAGAATCTGCTCAATGATTCATACATATGTCTGTTCATCTTCGGAACCTGTTACCATGTATGTGATTACAGAATGTATATTTTGAAGGGATTGGTGATTATATAATTCATATCATTTATATGTTATATGTTTATGTACATTTAACTTACATTAGTATATTCATATTAACCCCATAGTCCTAATTTACCCATCCCCCCACCTTTCATTTTGGCTAACCATTAGTTTATTTGATAAGTCTGTGAGTGTCTTTTTCTGTGGAAATATGTTCATTGGTAGCAATCTTAGGATAACATGTATAAATGATATCATAGGACATTTGTCATACCCTTTTGACTTACTTATCGTTATATGATTATTTCTAGGCTCAACTGTAGTCCTGAAAACGGCATTGTTCATCTTTTTCCCGAGGCCACTATTCCATTCTGTCCATATACCACTTCTTCTTTTTCCCGTCATCTGTTTATGGACCTTTTTTTTTCCTTCCATGTCTTGGCTATTTCAATGTTGCTGCAGTGCACATTTGCCTGCCTCTGTCTTTCCGATTCTGGTGGTCTTAGGTTATAGGCCCAAAAGGTGCCCTGCCGCATCATATGGTAGCTCAATTTTTACCTTTTCAAGCAGCTCCATTCAGTTTGCGTTAGTGCTGTTGCCACTTTACATCCCACCAGCAACTAGAAGGTACACAGTTCTCTAAAACCCCTTCAGCATTTATAATTTGTAGACTTGTTGCTGATGGTCATGACTCTTGTGAGCTTAAACCTTTTTGAATTTGAATATGTATGTGGCTAATAATTCCTTATACTGAGCTTTAGGCATGTCCTTTTTTTTGTTTTCCTTTTTTTTAAAGAGTGAGTACAACTTCCCTCCTCTTATTGACTTCTTGAAAAATTTCTCATGTGTTGAATTTTCTTGCCTATTCCCTACCCCAGGGCATGTTTTGTGGGCCTGTGTCATTTACAGCCCTGCAGTCCTTGTGACTATATAACCAACCATTGGCACTGGGTTTAAAGCTGCTGTTGTGGGAAAGAGCCACAAGACGGCAGCATTATTACATTCTCAACTCTTGTTATTAGGGCAACGGAGTCTTCCTGGAGGTAGTGTTCCCAGGTTGTAAATTAGAGAGGAATGTCCTGGGACAAGCCCCCAGAAGTTTATGTCTCCTTACTTATGTTTGTTTTTTAAATTTAATTTCTATTTCTTATCGGAGTAAATTTGATTAGAGTGTTTTGATTGTCTGGCTGTACAGAATCTGCTCAATGATTCATACATACGTCTGTTCATCTTCGGATACTGTTACCATGTATGTGATCACAAAATGTATATTTTGAAGGTATTGGTGATGATATAATTCATGTAATTTATATGTTATATGTTTATATACATTTAACATACATTAGTATATGTATGTTAACCCCATAGTCCTAATTTACCCATCCTCCCACCTTTCATTTTGGCTAACCATTAGTTTATTTGATAAGTCTGTGAGTGTCTTTTTCTGTGGAAATATGTTCATTGGTAGCAATCTTAGGATAACATGTATAAATGAAATCATAGGCTGTTTGTCATACCCTTTTCACTTACTTAACCTTATATGATTATTTCAAGGCTCAACTGTAGTCCAGAAAACGGCATTGTTCATTTTTTTCCCGAGCTTACTATTCCATTCTGTCCATATACCACTTCTTCTTTTTCCATTCATATGTTTATGGACCTTTTTTTTTGCTTTCATGTCTTGGCTATTTCAATATTACTGCAGTGCACATTTGCCTGCCTCTGTCTTTCCGATCCTGGTGGTCTTCGTTTATAGGCTCAAAGGTGCCCTGCCGCATCATATGGTAGCTCAATTTTTACCTTGTAAAGCAGCTCCATTCAGTTCTTGTTAGTGCTTTTACCACTTTACATCCCACCAGCAGCTAGTAGGTATGAGTTGTCTAAAACCCATTCAGCATTTATAGTTTGTAGACTTTTTGCTAATGGCCATTTGACTGGTGTGAGCTGAAACCTTTTTGGAGGTTGGAAACGCATGTGGCTAATAATTCCTTATACGGAGCTTTAACCATATCCTTTTTCTTCGTTTCCTTTTTTTGTTAAAGAGTAGGTACAACTTCCCTCCTCTCTTGACTTCTTGAAAAATTTCTCATGTGTTGAATTTTCCTGCCTATTCCCTACCCCAGGGCATTTTTTGAGGGCAGGTGTCATTTAGAGCCCTGCATTCCTTGGGACTATTAAGCAACCATTAGCAGTGGGTTTAAAGCTGCTCTTGTGCGAAACAGCCACAAGGCGGCAGCATTATTACGTTCTCAACTCTTGTTACTTGGGCAAAAGAGTCTTCCTGGAGGTAGGGTTCCGAGGTTGTAAATTAGAGTGGAATGTGCAGGGACAAGCCCCGAGAAGTTTATGTCTCCTTACTTATGTTTGTTTTTTAAATTTAGTTTCTATTTCTTATCGGAGTAAATTTGATTAGAGTGTGTTGATTGTCTGGCTGTACAGAATCTGCTCAATGATTCTTACTTATGTCTGTTCACCTTTGGACCCTGTTACCATGTATGTGATTACAGAATGTATATTTTAAAGGTATTGGTGATTATATAATTCATATAATTTATCTGTTATATGTTTATATACATTTAACATACATTAGTATATGTATTTTAACCCCATAGTCCTAATTTACCCATCCTCCCACCTTTCCTTTTGGCTAACCATTAGTTTACTTGATAAGTCTGTGAGTGTATTTTTCTGTGGAAATATGTTCTTTGGTAGCAATCTTAGGATAACATGTATAAATGATATCATAGGATATTTGTCATACCCTTTTGACTTACTTAACCTTATATGATTATTTGTAGGCTCAACTGTAGTCGTGAAAACGGCATTGTTCCTTTTTTTCCCGAGGCTACTATTCCATTTGGTACGTATACCACTTCATCTTTGTCCATTCATTTGTTTATGGAACTTTTTTTTGCTTCCATGTCTTGGCTATTTCAATATTGTTGCAGTGCATATTTGCCTGCATCTGTCTTTCCGATTTTGGTGGTTTTATATTATAGGCCCAAAAGGTGCCCTGCTGCATCATTTGTTAACTCAATTTTTACCTTTTCAAGCAGCTCCATTCAGTTTTCGTTAGTGCTCTTACCACTTTACATCCCACCGGCACCAAGAAGGTACACAGTTCTCTAAAACCCCTTCAGCATTTATAGTTTGTAGACTTTTTGCTGCTGGTCATGACTGGTGTGAGCTGAAACCTTATTGAATTTGAATTTGCATATGGCTAATAATTTCCTTTACTGAGCTTTAGGCATGCCCTTTTTTTCTTTTCCTTTTTTTTTAAAGAGTGAGTACAACCTCCCTCCTCTTATTGACTTCTTGAAAAATTTCTCATGTGTTGAATTTTCTTGCCTATTCCCTACCCCAGGGCATTTTTTGAGGGCCTGTGTCATTCACAGCCCTGCAGTCCTTGTGAGTCTATAAGCAACCATTGGCACTGGGTTTAAAGCTGCTGTTGTGGGAAATAGCCACAAGGCAGCAGCATTATTACGTTCTCAACACTTGTTACTAGGGCAGCAGAGTCTTCCTGGAGGTAGTGTTCCGAGGTTGTAAACTAGAGTGGAATGTGCTGGGACAAGCCCCCAGAAGTTTATATCTCCTTACTTATGTTTGTTTTTTAAATATATTTTCTACTTCTTATCGGAGTAAATTTGATTAGAGTGTTTTGATTGTCTGGCTGTACAGAATCTGCTCAATGATTCATACATATGTCTGTTCATCTTCGGATCCTGTTACCATGTATGTGATTACAGAATGTATATTTTGAAGGGATTAGTGATTATATAATTCATATCATTTATATGTTATATGTTTATGTACATTTAACTTACATTAGTATATTTATGTTAACCCCATAGTTCTAATTTACCCATCCCCCCACCCTTCATTTTGGCTAACCATTAGTTTATTTGATAAGTCTGTGAGTGTCTTTTTCTGTGGAAATATGTTCATTGGTAGCAATCTTAGGATAACATGTATAAATGATATCATAGGACATTTGTCATACCCTTTTGACTTACTTATCGTTATATGATTAGTTCTAGGCTCAACTGTAGTCCTGAAAACGGTATTGTTCATTTTTTTCCCGAGGCTACTATTCCATTCTGTCCATATACCACTTCTTCTTTTTCCCGTCATCTGTTTATGGACCTTTTTTTTGCTTCCATGTCTTGGCTCTTTCAATATTGCTGCAGTGCACATTTGCCTGCCTCTGTCTTTCCTATTCTGGTGGTCTTAGGTTATAGGCCCAAAAGGTGCCCTGCCGCATCATATGGTAGCTCAATTTTTACCTTTTCAAGCACAGCTCCATTCAGTTTGCGTTAGTGCTGTTGCCACTTTACATCCCACCAGCAGCCAGAAGGTACACAATTCTCTAAAACCCCCTCAGCATTTATCGTTTGTAGACTTTTTGCTGATGGTTATGACTGGTGTGAACTGAAACCTTTTTGAATTTGAATTTGCTTGTGGCTTATAATTCCTTATACTGAGCTTTAGGCATGTCCTTTTTTTTCTTTTCCTTTTTTTTAAAGAGTGAGTACAACTTCCCTCCTCTTATTGACTTCTTGAAAAATTTCTCATATGTTGAATTTTCTTGCCTATTGCCTACGCCAGGGCATGTTTTGAGGGCCTGTGTCATTTAGAGCCCTGCAGTCCTTGTGACTATATAAGCAACCATTGGCACTGGGTTTAAAGCTGCTGTTGTGGGAAACAGCCACAAGGCGGCAGCATTATTTCGTTCTCAACTCTTGTTACTAGGGCAACTGAGTCTACCTTGAGGCAGTTTTCCAAGGTTGTAAATTAGAGTAGAATGTGCTGGGACAAGCCCCAGAAGTTTATGTCTCCTTACTTATGTTTGTTTTTTAAACTTAATTTATATTTCTTGTCGGAGTAAATTTGATTAGAGTGTTTTGATTGTCTGGCTGTACAGAATCTGCTCAATGATTCATACATACGTCTGTTCATCTTCGGATACTGTTACCATGTATGTGATCACAAAATGTATATTTTGAAGGTATTGGTGATGATATAATTCATGTAATTTATATGTTATATGTTTATATACATTTAACATACATTAGTATATGTATGTTAACCCCATAGTCCTAATTTACCCATCCTCCCACCTTTCATTTTGGCTAACCATTAGTTTATTTGATAAGTCTGTGAGTGTCTTTTTCTGTGGAAATATGTTCATTGGTAGCAATCTTAGGATAACATGTATAAATGATATCATAGGCTGTTTGTCATACCCTTTTCACTTACTTAACCTTATATGATTATTTCAAGGCTCAACTGTAGTCCAGAAAACGGCATTGTTCATTTTTTTCCCGAGCTTACTATTCCATTCTGTCCATATACCACTTCTTCTTTTTCCATTCATATGTTTATGGACCTTTTTTTTTGCTTTCATGTCTTGGCTATTTCAATATTACTGCAGTGCACATTTGCCTGCCTCTGTCTTTCCGATCCTGGTGGTCTTCGTTTATAGGCTCAAAGGTGCCCTGCCGCATCATATGGTAGCTCAATTTTTACCTTGTAAAGCAGCTCCATTCAGTTCTTGTTAGTGCTTTTACCACTTTACATCCCACCAGCAGCTAGTAGGTATGAGTTGTCTAAAACCCATTCAGCATTTATAGTTTGTAGACTTTTTGCTAATGGCCATTTGACTGGTGTGAGCTGAAACCTTTTTGGAGGTTGGAAACGCATGTGGCTAATAATTCCTTATACTGAGCTTTAACCATATCCTTTTTCTTCGTTTCCTTTTTTTGTTAAAGAGTAGGTACAACTTCCCTCCTCTCTTGACTTCTTGAAAAATTTCTCATGTGTTGAATTTTCCTGCCTATTCCCTACCCCAGGGCATTTTTTGAGGGCAGGTGTCATTTAGAGCCCTGCATTCCTTGGGACTATTAAGCAACCATTAGCAGTGGGTTTAAAGCTGCTCTTGTGCGAAACAGCCACAAGGCGGCAGCATTATTACGTTCTCAACTCTTGTTACTTGGGCAAAAGAGTCTTCCTGGAGGTAGGGTTCCGAGGTTGTAAATTAGAGTGGAATGTGCAGGGACAAGCCCCCAGAAGTTTATGTCTCCTTACTTATGTTTGTTTTTTAAATTTAGTTTCTATTTCTTATCGGAGTAAATTTGATTAGAGTGTGTTGATTGTCTGGCTGTACAGAATCTGCTCAATGATTCATACTTATGTCTGTTCACCTTTGGACCCTGTTACCATGTATGTGATTACAGAATGTATATTTTAAAGGTATTGGTGATTATATAATTCATATAATTTATCTGTTATATGTTTATATACATTTAACATACATTAGTATATGTATATTAACCCCATAGTCCTAATTTACCCATCCTCCCACCTTTCCTTTTGGCTAACCATTAGTTTACTTGATAAGTCTGTGAGTGTCTTTTTCTGTGGAAATATGTTCTTTGGTAGCAATCTTAGGGTAACATGTATAAATGATATCATAGGATATTTGTCATACCCTTTTGACTTACTTAACCTTATATGATTATTTGTAGGCTCAACTGTAGTCGTGAAAACGGCATTGTTCCTTTTTTTCCCGAGGCTACTATTCCATTTGGTACGTATACCACTTCATCTTTGTCCATTCATTTGTTTATGGACCTTTTTTTTGCTTCCATGTCTTGGCTATTTCAATATTGTTGCAGTGCATATGTGCCTGCATCTGTCTTTCCGATTTTGGTGGTTTTATATTATAGGCCCAAAAGGTGCCCTGCCGCATCATATGTTAACTCAATTTTTACCTTTTCAAGCAGCTCCATTCAGTTTTCGTTAGTGCTCTTACCACTTTACATCCCACCGGCACCAAGAAGGTACACAGTTCTCTAAAACCCCTTCAGCATTTATAGTTTGTAGACTTTTTGCTGCTGGTCATGACTGGTGTGAGCTGAAACCTTATTGAATTTGAATTTGCATATGGCTAATAATTTCCTTTACTGAGCTTTAGGCATGCCCTTTTTTTCTTTTCCTTTTTTTTTAAAGAGTGAGTACAACCTCCCTCCTCTTATTGACTTCTTGAAAAATTTCTCATGTGTTGAATTTTCTTGCCTATTCCCTACCCCAGGGCATTTTTTGAGGGCCTGTGTCATTTACAGCCCTGCAGTCCTTGTGAGTCTATAAGCAACCATTGGCACTGGGTTTAAAGCTGCTGTTGTGGGAAATAGCCACAAGGCAGCAGCATTATTACGTTCTCAACACTTGTTACTAGGGCAGCAGAGTCTTCCTGGAGGTAGTGTTCCGAGGTTGTAAACTAGAGTGGAATGTGCTGGGACAAGCCCCCAGAAGTTTATATCTCCTTACTTATGTTTGTTTTTTAAATTTATTTTCTACTTCTTATCGGAGTAAATTTGATTAGAGTGTTTTGATTGTCTGGCTGTACAGAATCTGCTCAATGATTCATACATATGTCTGTTCATCTTCGGAACCTGTTACCATGTATGTGATTACAGAATGTATATTTTGAAGGGATTGGTGATTATATAATTCATATCATTTATATGTTATATGTTTATGTACATTTAACTTACATTAGTATATTCATGTTAACCCCATAGTCCTAATTTACCCATCCCCCCACCTTTCATTTTGGCTAACCATTAGTTTATTTGATAAGTCTGTGAGTGTCTTTTTCTGTGGAAATATGTTCATTGGTAGCAATCTTAGGATAACATGTATAAATGATATCATAGGACATTTGTCATACCCTTTTGACTTACTTATCGTTATATGATTATTTCTAGGCTCAACTGTAGTCCTGAAAACGGCATTGTTCATCTTTTTCCCGAGGCCACTATTCCATTCTGTCCATATACCACTTCTTCTTTTTCCCGTCATCTGTTTATGGACCTTTTTTTGCTTCCATGTCTTGGCTCTTTCAATATTGCTGCAGCGCACATTTGCCTGCCTCTGTCTTTCCGATTCTGGTGGTCTTAGGTTATAGGCCCAAAAGGTGCCCTGCCGCATCATATGGTAGCTCAATTTTTACCTTTTCAAGCACAGCTCCATTCAGTTTGCGTTAGTGCTGTTGCCACTTTACATCCCACCAGCAGCCAGAAGGTACACAGTTCTCTAAAACCCCCTCAGCATTTATCGTTTGTAGACTTTTTGCTGATGGTTATGACTGGTGTGAACTGAAACCTTTTTGAATTTGAATTTGCTTGTGGCTTATAATTCCTTATACTGAGCTTTAGGCATGTCCTTTTTTTTCTTTTCCTTTTTTTTTAAAGAGTGAGTACAACTTCCCTCCTCTTATTGACTTCTTGAAAAATTTCTCATATGTTGAATTTTCTTGCCTATTGCCTATGCCAGGGCATGTTTTGAGGGCCTGTGTCATTTAGAGCCCTGCAGTCCTTGTGACTATATAAGCAACCATTGGCACTGGGTTTAAAGCTGCTGTTGTGGGAAACAGCCACAAGGCGGCAGCATTATTACGTTCTCAACTCTTGTTACTAGGGCAACTGAGTCTTCCTGGAGGCAGTTTTCCAAGGTTGTAAATTAGAGTGGAATGTGCTGGGACAAGCCCCAGAAGTTTATGTCTCCTTACTTATGTTTGTTTTTTAAACTTAATTTATACTTCTTGTCGGAGTAAATTTGATTAGAGTGTTTTGATTGTCTGGCTGTACAGAATCTGCTCAATGATTCATACATACGTCTGTTCATCTTCGGATACTGTTACCATGTATGTGATCACAAAATATATATTTTCAAGGTATTGGTGATTATATAATTCATATAGTTTATCTGTTATATGTTTATATACATTTAACATACATTAGTATATGTATGTTAACCCCATAGTCCTAATTTACCCATCCTCCCACCTTTCATTTTGGCGAACCATTAGTTTCTTTGGTAAGTCTGTGAGTGTGTTTTTCTGTGGAAATATGTTCATTGGTAGCAATCTTAGGATAACATGTATAAATGATATCATAGGATGTTTGTCATACCCTTTTCACTTACTTAACCTTATATGATTATTTCTAGGCTCAACTGTAGTCCTGAAAACGGCATTGTTCATTTTTTTCGCGAGGCTACTATTACATTTGGTACGTATACCACTTCGTCTTTGTCCATTCATCTGTTTATGAACCTATTTTCTGCTTCCATGTCTTGGCTATTTCAATATTGCTGCAGTGCACATTGGCCTGCCTGTGTTTTTCAGATTCTGGTGGTCTTAGGTTATAGGCCCAAAAGGTGCCATGCCGCATCATATGGTAGCTCAATTTTTACCTTTTCAAGCATCTCCATTCAGTTTGCATTAGTGTTGTTACCACGTTACATCCCAGCAGCAGCTTGAAGGTACACAGTTCTCTAAAACCCCTTCAGCATTTATCGTTTGTAGACATTTTGCTGATGGTTATGACTGGTGTGAGCTGAAACCTTTTTGAATTTGAATTTGCATGTGGCTAATAATTCCTTATACTGAGCTTTAGGCATGTCCTTTTTTTGTTTTCCTTTTTTTTAAAGAGTGAGTACAACTTCCCTCCTCTTATTGACTTCTTGAAAAATTTCTCATGTGTTGAATTTTCTTGCCTATTCCCTACCCCAGGTCATTTCTTGAGGGCCTGTGTCATTTACAGCCCTGCAGTCCTTGTGACTATGTAGGCAACCATTGGCACTGGGTTTAAAGCTGCTGCTGTGGGAAACAGCCACATGGCGGCAGCATTATTACGTCCTCAACTCTTGTTAATGGGGCAAAAGACTCTTCCTGGAGGTAGTGTTCCAAGGTTGGAAATTAGAGTGGAATGTGCTGGGACAAGCCCCCAGAAGTTTATCTCTCCTTACTTAAGTTTGTTTTTTAAATTTAATTTCTATTTCTTATCGGAGTAAATCTGATTAGAGTGTTTTGATTTTCTGGCTGTACAGAATCTGCTCATTGATTCATATTTATGTTTCTTCATCTTCGGATCCTGTTACTATGTATGTGATTACAGAATATATATTTTAAAGGTATTCGTGATTATATAATTCATATACTTTATATGTTATATGTTTATATACATTTAACATACATTAGTATATGTATGTTAACCCCATAGTCCTAATTTACCCATCCTCCCACCTTTCCTTTTGGCTAACCATTAGTTTATTTGATAAGTCTGTGAGTGTCTTTTTCTGTGGAAATATGTTCATTGGTAGCAATTTTACGATAACATATATAAATGATATCATAGGATATTTGTCATATACCCTTTTCACTTACTTAACGTTATATGATTATTTCTAGGCTCAACTGTAGTCCTGAAAACGGCATTGTTCATTTTTTTCACGAGCCTACTATTCCATTCTGTCCATATACCACTTCGTCTTTGTCCATACATCTGTTTATGGACCTTTTTTTTTCCTTCCATGTCTTGGCTATTTCAATGTTGCTGCAGTGCACATTTGCCTGCCTCTGTCTTTCCGATTCTGGTGGTCTTAGGTTATAGGCCCAAAAGGTGCCCTGCCGCATCATATGGTAGCTCAATTTTTACCTTTTCAAGCAGCTCCATTCAGTTTGCGTTAGTGCTGTTGCCACTTTACATCCCACCAGCAACTAGAAGGTACACAGTTCTCTAAAACCCCTTCAGCATTTATAATTTGTAGACTTTTTGCTGATGATCATGACTCTTGTGAGCTTAAACCTTTTTGAATTTGAATATGTATGTGGCTAATAATTCCTTATACTGAGCTTTAGGCATGTCCTTTTTTTTGTTTTCCTTTTTTTTAAAGAGTGAGTACAACTTCCCTCCTCTTATTGACTTCTTGAAAAATTTCTCATGTGTTGAATTTTCTTGCCTATTCCCTACCCCAGGGCATGTTTTGTGGGCCTGTGTCATTTACAGCCCTGCAGTCCTTGTGACTATATAACCAACCATTGGCACTGGGTTTAAAGCTGCTGTTGTGGGAAAGAGCCACAAGACGGCAGCATTATTACATTCTCAACTCTTGTTATTAGGGCAACAGAGTCTTCCTGGAGGTAGTGTTCCCAGGTTGTAAATTAGAGAGGAATGTCCTGGGACAAGCCCCCAGAAGTTTATGTCTCCTTACTTATGTTTGTTTTTTAAATTTAATTTCTATTTCTTATCGGAGTAAATTTGATTAGAGTGTTTTGATTGTCTGGCTGTACAGAATCTGCTCAATGATTCATACATACGTCTGTTCATCTTCGGATACTGTTACCATGTATGTGATCACAAAATGTATATTTTGAAGGTATTGGTGATGATATAATTCATGTAATTTATATGTTATATGTTTATATACATTTAACATACATTAGTATATGTATGTTAACCCCATAGTCCTAATTTACCCATCCTCCCACCTTTCATTTTGGCTAACCATTAGTTTATTTGATAAGTCTGTGAGTGTCTTTTTCTGTGGAAATATGTTCATTGGTAGCAATCTTAGGATAACATGTATAAATGAAATCATAGGCTGTTTGTCATACCCTTTTCACTTACTTAACCTTATATGATTATTTCAAGGCTCAACTGTAGTCCAGAAAACGGCATTGTTCATTTTTTTCCCGAGCTTACTATTCCATTCTGTCCATATACCACTTCTTCTTTTTCCATTCATATGTTTATGGACCTTTTTTTTTGCTTTCATGTCTTGGCTATTTCAATATTACTGCAGTGCACATTTGCCTGCCTCTGTCTTTCCGATCCTGGTGGTCTTCGTTTATAGGCTCAAAGGTGCCCTGCCGCATCATATGGTAGCTCAATTTTTACCTTGTAAAGCAGCTCCATTCAGTTCTTGTTAGTGCTTTTACCACTTTACATCCCACCAGCAGCTAGTAGGTATGAGTTGTCTAAAACCCATTCAGCATTTATAGTTTGTAGACTTTTTGCTAATGGCCATTTGACTGGTGTGAGCTGAAACCTTTTTGGAGGTTGGAAACGCATGTGGCTAATAATTCCTTATACTGAGCTTTAACCATATCCTTTTTCTTCGTTTCCTTTTTTTGTTAAAGAGTAGGTACAACTTCCCTCCTCTCTTGACTTCTTGAAAAATTTCTCATGTGTTGAATTTTCCTGCCTATTCCCTACCCCAGGGCATTTTTTGAGGGCAGGTGTCATTTAGAGCCCTGCATTCCTTGGGACTATTAAGCAACCATTAGCAGTGGGTTTAAAGCTGCTCTTGTGCGAAACAGCCACAAGGCGGCAGCATTATTACGTTCTCAACTCTTGTTACTTGGGCAAAAGAGTCTTCCTGGAGGTAGGGTTCCGAGGTTGTAAATTAGAGTGGAATGTGCAGGGACAAGCCCCCAGAAGTTTATGTCTCCTTACTTATGTTTGTTTTTTAAATTTAGTTTCTATTTCTTATCGGAGTAAATTTGATTAGAGTGTGTTGATTGTCTGGCTGTACAGAATCTGCTCAATGATTCATACTTATGTCTGTTCACCTTTGGACCCTGTTACCATGTATGTGATTACAGAATGTATATTTTAAAGGTATTGGTGATTATATAATTCATATAATTTATCTGTTATATGTTTATATACATTTAACATACATTAGTATATGTATATTAACCCCATAGTCCTAATTTACCCATCCTCCCACCTTTCCTTTTGGCTAACCATTAGTTTACTTGATAAGTCTGTGAGTGTCTTTTTCTGTGGAAATATGTTCTTTGGTAGCAATCTTAGGGTAACATGTATAAATGATATCATAGGATATTTGTCATACCCTTTTGACTTACTTAACCTTATATGATTATTTGTAGGCTCAACTGTAGTCGTGAAAACGGCATTGTTCCTTTTTTTCCCGAGGCTACTATTCCATTTGGTACGTATACCACTTCATCTTTGTCCATTCATTTGTTTATGGACCTTTTTTTTGCTTCCATGTCTTGGCTATTTCAATATTGTTGCAGTGCATATGTGCCTGCATCTGTCTTTCCGATTTTGGTGGTTTTATATTATAGGCCCAAAAGGTGCCCTGCCGCATCATATGTTAACTCAATTTTTACCTTTTCAAGCAGCTCCATTCAGTTTTCGTTAGTGCTCTTACCACTTTACATCCCACCGGCACCAAGAAGGTACACAGTTCTCTAAAACCCCTTCAGCATTTATAGTTTGTAGACTTTTTGCTGCTGGTCATGACTGGTGTGAGCTGAAACCTTATTGAATTTGAATTTGCATATGGCTAATAATTTCCTTTACTGAGCTTTAGGCATGCCCTTTTTTTCTTTTCCTTTTTTTTTAAAGAGTGAGTACAACCTCCCTCCTCTTATTGACTTCTTGAAAAATTTCTCATGTGTTGAATTTTCTTGCCTATTCCCTACCCCAGGGCATTTTTTGAGGGCCTGTGTCATTTACAGCCCTGCAGTCCTTGTGAGTCTATAAGCAACCATTGGCACTGGGTTTAAAGCTGCTGTTGTGGGAAATAGCCACAAGGCAGCAGCATTATTACGTTCTCAACACTTGTTACTAGGGCAGCAGAGTCTTCCTGGAGGTAGTGTTCCGAGGTTGTAAACTAGAGTGGAATGTGCTGGGACAAGCCCCCAGAAGTTTATATCTCCTTACTTATGTTTGTTTTTTAAATTTATTTTCTACTTCTTATCGGAGTAAATTTGATTAGAGTGTTTTGATTGTCTGGCTGTACAGAGTCTGCTCAATGATTCATACATATGTCTGTTCATCTTCGGAACCTGTTACCATGTATGTGATTACAGAATGTATATTTTGAAGGGATTGGTGATTATATAATTCATATCATTTATATGTTATATGTTTATGTACATTTAACTTACATTAGTATATTCATGTTAACCCCATAGTCCTAATTTACCCATCCCCCCACCTTTCATTTTGGCTAACCATTAGTTTATTTGATAAGTCTGTGAGTGTCTTTTTCTGTGGAAATATGTTCATTGGTAGCAATCTTAGGATAACATGTATAAATGATATCATAGGACATTTGTCATACCCTTTTGACTTACTTATCGTTATATGATTATTTCTAGGCTCAACTGTAGTCCTGAAAACGGCATTGTTCATTTTTTTCCCGAGGCTACTATTCCATTCTGTCCATATACCACTTCTTCTTTTTCCCGTCATCTGTTTATGGACCTTTTTTTGCTTCCATGTCTTGGCTCTTTCAATATTGCTGCAGTGCACATTTGCCTGCCTCTGTCTTTCCGATTCTGGTGGTCTTAGGTTATAGGCCCAAAAGGTGCCCTGCCGCATCATATGGTAGCTCAATTTTTACCTTTTCAAGCACAGCTCCATTCAGTTTGCGTTAGTGCTGTTGCCACTTTACATCCCACCAGCAGCCAGAAGGTACACAGTTCTCTAAAACCCCCTCAGCATTTATCGTTTGTAGACTTTTTGCTGATGGTCATGACTGGTGTGAACTGAAACCTTTTTGAATTTGAATTTGCTTGTGGCTTATAATTCCTTATACTGAGCTTTAGGCATGTCCTTTTTTTTCTTTTCCTTTTTTTTTAAAGAGTGAGTACAACTTCCCTCCTCTTATTGACTTCTTGAAAAATTTCTCATATGTTGAATTTTCTTGCCTATTGCCTACGCCAGGGCATGTTTTGAGGGCCTGTGTCATTTAGAGCCCTGCAGTCCTTGTGACTATATAAGCAACCATTGGCACTGGGTTTAAAGCTGCTGTTGTGGGAAACAGCCACAAGGCGGCAGCATTATTCCGTTCTCAACTCTTGTTACTAGGGCAACTGAGTCTTCCTGGAGGCAGTTTTCCGAGGTTGTAAATTAGAGTGGAATGTGCTGGGACAAGCCCCAGAAGTTTATGTCTCCTTACTTATGTTTGTTTTTTAAACTTAATTTATACTTCTTGTCGGAGTAAATTTGATTAGAGTGTTTTGATTGTCTGGCTGTACAGAATCTGCTCAATGATTCATACATATGTCTGTTCATCTTCGGATCCTGTTACCATGTATGTGATCACAAAATATATATTTTGAAGGTGTTGGTGATTATATAATTCATATAGTTTATCTGTTATATGTTTATATACATTTAACATACATTAGTATATGTATGTTAACCCCATAGTCCTAATTTACCCATCCTCCCACCTTTCATTTTGGCTAACCATTAGTTTCTTTGGTAAGTCTGTGAGTGTGTTTTTCTGTGGAAATATGTTCATTGGTAGCAATCTTAGGATAACATGTATAAATGATATCATAGGATGTTTGTCATACCCTTTTCACTTACTTAACCTTATATGATTATTTCTAGGCTCAACTGTAGTCCTGAAAACGGCATTGTTCATTTTTTTCGCGAGGCTACTATTACATTTGGTATGTATACCACTTCGTCTTTGTCCATTCATCTGTTTATGGACCTATTTTCTGCTTCCATGTCTTGGCTATTTCAATATTGCTGCAGTGCACATTGGCCTGCCTGTGTTTTCCAGATTCTGGTGGTCTTAGGTTATAGGCCCAAAAGGTGCCATGCCGCATCATATGGTAGCTCAATTTTTACCTTTTCAAGCATCTCCATTCAGTTTGCATTAGTGTTGTTACCACGTTACATTCCAGCAGCAGCTTGAAGGTACACAGTTCTCTAAAACCCCTTCAGCATTTATCGTTTGTAGACTTTTTGCTGATGGTTATGACTGGTGTGAGCTGAAACCTTTTTGAATTTGAATTTGCATGTGGCTAATAATTCCTTATACTGAGCTTTAGGCATGTCCTTTTTTTGTTTTCCTTTTTTTTAAAGAGTGAGTACAACTTCCCTCCTCTTATTGACTTCTTGAAAAATTTCTCATGTGTTGAATTTTCTTGCCTATTCCCTACCCCAGGGCATTTCTTGAGGGCCTGTGTCATTTACAGCCCTGCAGTCCTTGTGACTATGTAGGCAACCATTGGCACTGGGTTTAAAGCTGCTGCTGTGGGAAACAGCCACATGGCGGCAGCATTATTACGTCCTCAACTCTTGTTAATGGGGCAAAAGACTCTTCCTGGAGGTAGTGTTCCAAGGTTGGAAATTAGAGTGGAATGTGCTGGGACAAGCCCCCAGAAGTTTAGCTCTCCTTACTTATGTTTGTTTTTTAAATTTAATTTCTATTTCTTATCGGAGTAAATCTGATTAGAGTGTTTTGATTTTCTGGCTGTACAGAATCTGCTCATTGATTCATATTTATGTTTCTTCATCTTCGGATCCTGTTACCATGTATGTGATTACAGAATATATATTGTAAAGGTATTCGTGATTATATAATTCATATACTTTATATGTTATATGTTTATATACATTTAACATACATTAGTATATGTATGTTAACCCCATAGTCCTAATTTACCCATCCTCCCACCTTTCATTTTGGCTAACCATTAGTTTATTTGATAAGTCTGTGAGTGTCTTTTTCTGTGGAAATATGTTCATTGGTAGCAATTTTACGATAACATATATAAATGACATCATAGGATATTTGTCATACCCTTTTCACTTACTTAACGTTATATGATTATTTCTAGGCTCAACTGTAGTCCTGAAAACGGCATTGTTCATTTTTTTCACGAGCCTACTATTCCATTCTGTCCATATACCACTTCGTCTTTGTCCATACATCTGTTTATGGACCTTTTTTTTTCCTTCCATGTCTTGGCTATTTCAATGTTGCTGCAGTGCACATTTGCCTGCCTCTGTCTTTCCGATTCTGGTGGTCTTAGGTTATAGGCCCAAAAGGTGCCCTGCCGCATCATATGGTAGCTCAATTTTTACCTTTTCAAGCAGCTCCATTCAGTTTGCGTTAGTGCTGTTGCCACTTTACATCCCACCAGCAACTAGAAGGTACACAGTTCTCTAAAACCCCTTCAGCATTTATAGTTTGTAGACTTTTTGCTGATGGTCATGACTCTTGTGAGCTTAAACCTTTTTGAATTTGAATATGTATGTGGCTAATAATTCCTTATACTGAGCTTTAGGCATGTCCTTTTTTTTGTTTTCCTTTTTTTTAAAGAGTGAGTACAACTTCCCTCCTCTTATTGACTTCTTGAAAAATTTCTCATGTGTTGAATTTTCTTGCCTATTCCCTACCCCAGGGCATGTTTTGTGGGCCTGTGTCATTTACAGCCCTGCAGTCCTTGTGACTATATAACCAACCATTGGCACTGGGTTTAAAGCTGCTGTTGTGGGAAAGAGCCACAAGACGGCAGCATTATTACATTCTCAACTCTTGTTATTAGGGCAACAGAGTCTTCCTGGAGGTAGTGTTCCCAGGTTGTAAATTAGAGAGGAATGTCCTGGGACAAGCCCCCAGAAGTTTATGTCTCCTTACTTATGTTTGTTTTTTAAATTTAATTTCTATTTCTTATCGGAGTAAATTTGATTAGAGTGTTTTGATTGTCTGGCTGTACAGAATCTGCTCAATGATTCATACATACGTCTGTTCATCTTCGGATACTGTTACCATGTATGTGATCACAAAATGTATATTTTGAAGGTATTGGTGATGATATAATTCATGTAATTTATATGTTATATGTTTATATACATTTAACATACATTAGTATATGTATGTTAACCCCATAGTCCTAATTTACCCATCCTCCCACCTTTCATTTTGGCTAACCATTAGTTTATTTGATAAGTCTGTGAGTGTCTTTTTCTGTGGAAATATGTTCATTGGTAGCAATCTTAGGATAACATGTATAAATGATATCATAGGCTGTTTGTCATACCCTTTTCACTTACTTAACGTTATATGATTATTTCTAGGCTCAGCTGTAGTCCAGAAAACGGCATTGTTCATTTTTTTCCCGAGCTTACTATTCCATTCTGTCCATATACCACTTCTTCTTTTTCCATTCATATGTTTATGGACCTTTTTTTTTCCTTTCATGTCTTGGCTATTTCAATATTACTGCAGTGCACATTTGCCTGCCTCTGTCTTCCCGATCCTGGTGGTCTTCGTTTATAGGCTCAAAGGTGCCCTGCCGCATCATATGGTAGCTCAATTTTTACCTTGTAAAGCAGCTCCATTCAGTTCTTGTTAGTGCTTTTACCACTTTACATCCCACCAGCAGCTAGTAGGTATGAGTTGTCTAAAACCCATTCAGCATTTATAGTTTGTAGACTTTTTGCTAATGGCCATTTGACTGGTGTGAGCTGAAACCTTTTTGGAGGTTGGAAACGCATGTGGCTAATAATTCCTTATACTGAGCTTTAACCATATCCTTTTTCTTCGTTTCCTTTTTTTGTTAAAGAGTAGGTACAACTTCCCTCCTCTCTTGACTTCTTGAAAAATTTCTCATGTGTTGAATTTTCCTGCCTATTCCCTACCCCAGGGCATTTTTTGAGGGCAGGTGTCATTTAGAGCCCTGCATTCCTTGGGACTATTAAGCAACCATTAGCAGTGGGTTTAAAGCTGCTCTTGTGCGAAACAGCCACAAGGCGGCAGCATTATTACGTTCTCAACTCTTGTTACTTGGGCAAAAGAGTCTTCCTGGAGGTAGGGTTCCGAGGTTGTAAATTAGAGTGGAATGTGCAGGGACAAGCCCCCAGAAGTTTATGTCTCCTTACTTATGTTTGTTTTTTAAATTTAGTTTCTATTTCTTATCGGAGTAAATTTGATTAGAGTGTGTTGATTGTCTGGCTGTACAGAATCTGCTCAATGATTCATACTTATGTCTGTTCACCTTTGGACCCTGTTACCATGTATGTGATTACAGAATGTATATTTTAAAGGTATTGGTGATTATATAATTCATATAATTTATCTGTTATATGTTTATATACATTTAACATACATTAGTATATGTATGTTAACCCCATAGTCCTAATTTACCCATCCTCCCACCTTTCATTTTGGCTAACCATTAGTTTCTTTGGTAAGTCTGTGAGTGTGTTTTTCTGTGGAAATATGTTCATTGGTAGCAATCTTAGGATAACATGTATAAATGATATCATAGGATGTTTGTCATACCCTTTTCACTTACTTAACCTTATATGATTATTTCTAGGCTCAACTGTAGTCCTGAAAACGGCATTGTTCATTTTTTTCGCGAGGCTACTATTACATTTGGTATGTATACCACTTCGTCTTTGTCCATTCATCTGTTTATGGACCTATTTTCTGCTTCCATGTCTTGGCTATTTCAATATTGCTGCAGTGCACATTGGCCTGCCTGTGTTTTCCAGATTCTGGTGGTCTTAGGTTATAGGCCCAAAAGGTGCCATGCCGCATCATATGGTAGCTCAATTTTTACCTTTTCAAGCATCTCCATTCAGTTTGCATTAGTGTTGTTACCACGTTACATTCCAGCAGCAGCTTGAAGGTACACAGTTCTCTAAAACCCCTTCAGCATTTATCGTTTGTAGACTTTTTGCTGATGGTTATGACTGGTGTGAGCTGAAACCTTTTTGAATTTGAATTTGCATGTGGCTAATAATTCCTTATACTGAGCTTTAGGCATGTCCTTTTTTTGTTTTCCTTTTTTTTAAAGAGTGAGTACAACTTCCCTCCTCTTATTGACTTCTTGAAAAATTTCTCATGTGTTGAATTTTCTTGCCTATTCCCTACCCCACGGCATTTCTTGAGGGCCTGTGTCATTTACAGCCCTGCAGTCCTTGTGACTATGTAGGCAACCATTGGCACTGGGTTTAAAGCTGCTGCTGTGGGAAACAGCCACATGGCGGCAGCATTATTACGTCCTCAACTCTTGTTAATGGGGCAAAAGACTCTTCCTGGAGGTAGTGTTCCAAGGTTGGAAATTAGAGTGGAATGTGCTGGGACAAGCCCCCAGAAGTTTAGCTCTCCTTACTTATGTTTGTTTTTTAAATTTAATTTCTATTTCTTATCGGAGTAAATCTGATTAGAGTGTTTTGATTTTCTGGCTGTACAGAATCTGCTCATTGATTCATATTTATGTTTCTTCATCTTCGGATCCTGTTACCATGTATGTGATTACAGAATATATATTGTAAAGGTATTGGTGATGATATAATTCATGTAATTTATATGTTATATGTTTATATACATTTAACATACATTAGTATATGTATGTTAACCCCATAGTCCTAATTTACCCATCCTCCCACCTTTCATTTTGGCTAACCATTAGTTTATTTGATAAGTCTGTGAGTGTCTTTTTCTGTGGAAATATGTTCATTGGTAGCAATCTTAGGATAACATGTATAAATGAAATCATAGGCTGTTTGTCATACCCTTTTCACTTACTTAACCTTATATGATTATTTCAAGGCTCAACTGTAGTCCAGAAAACGGCATTGTTCATTTTTTTCCCGAGCTTACTATTCCATTCTGTCCATATACCACTTCTTCTTTTTCCATTCATATGTTTATGGACCTTTTTTTTTGCTTTCATGTCTTGGCTATTTCAATATTACTGCAGTGCACATTTGCCTGCCTCTGTCTTTCCGATCCTGGTGGTCTTCGTTTATAGGCTCAAAGGTGCCCTGCCGCATCATATGGTAGCTCAATTTTTACCTTGTAAAGCAGCTCCATTCAGTTCTTGTTAGTGCTTTTACCACTTTACATCCCACCAGCAGCTAGTAGGTATGAGTTGTCTAAAACCCATTCAGCATTTATAGTTTGTAGACTTTTTGCTAATGGCCATTTGACTGGTGTGAGCTGAAACCTTTTTGGAGGTTGGAAACGCATGTGGCTAATAATTCCTTATACTGAGCTTTAACCATATCCTTTTTCTTCGTTTCCTTTTTTTGTTAAAGAGTAGGTACAACTTCCCTCCTCTCTTGACTTCTTGAAAAATTTCTCATGTGTTGAATTTTCCTGCCTATTCCCTACCCCAGGGCATTTTTTGAGGGCAGGTGTCATTTAGAGCCCTGCATTCCTTGGGACTATTAAGCAACCATTAGCAGTGGGTTTAAAGCTGCTCTTGTGCGAAACAGCCACAAGGCGGCAGCATTATTACGTTCTCAACTCTTGTTACTTGGGCAAAAGAGTCTTCCTGGAGGTAGGGTTCCGAGGTTGTAAATTAGAGTGGAATGTGCAGGGACAAGCCCCCAGAAGTTTATGTCTCCTTACTTATGTTTGTTTTTTAAATTTAGTTTCTATTTCTTATCGGAGTAAATTTGATTAGAGTGTGTTGATTGTCTGGCTGTACAGAATCTGCTCAATGATTCATACTTATGTCTGTTCACCTTTGGACCCTGTTACCATGTATGTGATTACAGAATGTATATTTTAAAGGTATTGGTGATTATATAATTCATATAATTTATCTGTTATATGTTTATATACATTTAACATACATTAGTATATGTATATTAACCCCATAGTCCTAATTTACCCATCCTCCCACCTTTCCTTTTGGCTAACCATTAGTTTACTTGATAAGTCTGTGAGTGTCTTTTTCTGTGGAAATATGTTCTTTGGTAGCAATCTTAGGGTAACATGTATAAATGATATCATAGGATATTTGTCATACCCTTTTGACTTACTTAACCTTATATGATTATTTGTAGGCTCAACTGTAGTCGTGAAAACGGCATTGTTCCTTTTTTTCCCGAGGCTACTATTCCATTTGGTACGTATACCACTTCATCTTTGTCCATTCATTTGTTTATGGACCTTTTTTTTGCTTCCATGTCTTGGCTATTTCAATATTGTTGCAGTGCATATGTGCCTGCATCTGTCTTTCCGATTTTGGTGGTTTTATATTATAGGCCCAAAAGGTGCCCTGCCGCATCATATGTTAACTCAATTTTTACCTTTTCAAGCAGCTCCATTCAGTTTTCGTTAGTGCTCTTACCACTTTACATCCCACCGGCACCAAGAAGGTACACAGTTCTCTAAAACCCCTTCAGCATTTATAGTTTGTAGACTTTTTGCTGCTGGTCATGACTGGTGTGAGCTGAAACCTTATTGAATTTGAATTTGCATATGGCTAATAATTTCCTTTACTGAGCTTTAGGCATGCCCTTTTTTTCTTTTCCTTTTTTTTTAAAGAGTGAGTACAACCTCCCTCCTCTTATTGACTTCTTGAAAAATTTCTCATGTGTTGAATTTTCTTGCCTATTCCCTACCCCAGGGCATTTTTTGAGGGCCTGTGTCATTTACAGCCCTGCAGTCCTTGTGAGTCTATAAGCAACCATTGGCACTGGGTTTAAAGCTGCTGTTGTGGGAAATAGCCACAAGGCAGCAGCATTATTACGTTCTCAACACTTGTTACTAGGGCAGCAGAGTCTTCCTGGAGGTAGTGTTCCGAGGTTGTAAACTAGAGTGGAATGTGCTGGGACAAGCCCCCAGAAGTTTATATCTCCTTACTTATGTTTGTTTTTTAAATTTATTTTCTACTTCTTATCGGAGTAAATTTGATTAGAGTGTTTTGATTGTCTGGCTGTACAGAGTCTGCTCAATGATTCATACATATGTCTGTTCATCTTCGGAACCTGTTACCATGTATGTGATTACAGAATGTATATTTTGAAGGGATTGGTGATTATATAATTCATATCATTTATATGTTATATGTTTATGTACATTTAACTTACATTAGTATATTCATGTTAACCCCATAGTCCTAATTTACCCATCCCCCCACCTTTCATTTTGGCTAACCATTAGTTTATTTGATAAGTCTGTGAGTGTCTTTTTCTGTGGAAATATGTTCATTGGTAGCAATCTTAGGATAACATGTATAAATGATATCATAGGACATTTGTCATACCCTTTTGACTTACTTATCGTTATATGATTATTTCTAGGCTCAACTGTAGTCCTGAAAACGGCATTGTTCATTTTTTTCCCGAGGCTACTATTCCATTCTGTCCATATACCACTTCTTCTTTTTCCCGTCATCTGTTTATGGACCTTTTTTTGCTTCCATGTCTTGGCTCTTTCAATATTGCTGCAGTGCACATTTGCCTGCCTCTGTCTTTCCGATTCTGGTGGTCTTAGGTTATAGGCCCAAAAGGTGCCCTGCCGCATCATATGGTAGCTCAATTTTTACCTTTTCAAGCACAGCTCCATTCAGTTTGCGTTAGTGCTGTTGCCACTTTACATCCCACCAGCAGCCAGAAGGTACACAGTTCTCTAAAACCCCCTCAGCATTTATCGTTTGTAGACTTTTTGCTGATGGTCATGACTGGTGTGAACTGAAACCTTTTTGAATTTGAATTTGCTTGTGGCTTATAATTCCTTATACTGAGCTTTAGGCATGTCCTTTTTTTTCTTTTCCTTTTTTTTTAAAGAGTGAGTACAACTTCCCTCCTCTTATTGACTTCTTGAAAAATTTCTCATATGTTGAATTTTCTTGCCTATTGCCTACGCCAGGGCATGTTTTGAGGGCCTGTGTCATTTAGAGCCCTGCAGTCCTTGTGACTATATAAGCAACCATTGGCACTGGGTTTAAAGCTGCTGTTGTGGGAAACAGCCACAAGGCGGCAGCATTATTCCGTTCTCAACTCTTGTTACTAGGGCAACTGAGTCTTCCTGGAGGCAGTTTTCCGAGGTTGTAAATTAGAGTGGAATGTGCTGGGACAAGCCCCAGAAGTTTATGTCTCCTTACTTATGTTTGTTTTTTAAACTTAATTTATACTTCTTGTCGGAGTAAATTTGATTAGAGTGTTTTGATTGTCTGGCTGTACAGAATCTGCTCAATGATTCATACATATGTCTGTTCATCTTCGGATCCTGTTACCATGTATGTGATCACAAAATATATATTTTGAAGGTGTTGGTGATTATATAATTCATATAGTTTATCTGTTATATGTTTATATACATTTAACATACATTAGTATATGTATGTTAACCCCATAGTCCTAATTTACCCATCCTCCCACCTTTCATTTTGGCTAACCATTAGTTTCTTTGGTAAGTCTGTGAGTGTGTTTTTCTGTGGAAATATGTTCATTGGTAGCAATCTTAGGATAACATGTATAAATGATATCATAGGATGTTTGTCATACCCTTTTCACTTACTTAACCTTATATGATTATTTCTAGGCTCAACTGTAGTCCTGAAAACGGCATTGTTCATTTTTTTCGCGAGGCTACTATTACATTTGGTATGTATACCACTTCGTCTTTGTCCATTCATCTGTTTATGGACCTATTTTCTGCTTCCATGTCTTGGCTATTTCAATATTGCTGCAGTGCACATTGGCCTGCCTGTGTTTTCCAGATTCTGGTGGTCTTAGGTTATAGGCCCAAAAGGTGCCATGCCGCATCATATGGTAGCTCAATTTTTACCTTTTCAAGCATCTCCATTCAGTTTGCATTAGTGTTGTTACCACGTTACATTCCAGCAGCAGCTTGAAGGTACACAGTTCTCTAAAACCCCTTCAGCATTTATCGTTTGTAGACTTTTTGCTGATGGTTATGACTGGTGTGAGCTGAAACCTTTTTGAATTTGAATTTGCATGTGGCTAATAATTCCTTATACTGAGCTTTAGGCATGTCCTTTTTTTGTTTTCCTTTTTTTTAAAGAGTGAGTACAACTTCCCTCCTCTTATTGACTTCTTGAAAAATTTCTCATGTGTTGAATTTTCTTGCCTATTCCCTACCCCAGGGCATTTCTTGAGGGCCTGTGTCATTTACAGCCCTGCAGTCCTTGTGACTATGTAGGCAACCATTGGCACTGGGTTTAAAGCTGCTGCTGTGGGAAACAGCCACATGGCGGCAGCATTATTACGTCCTCAACTCTTGTTAATGGGGCAAAAGACTCTTCCTGGAGGTAGTGTTCCAAGGTTGGAAATTAGAGTGGAATGTGCTGGGACAAGCCCCCAGAAGTTTAGCTCTCCTTACTTATGTTTGTTTTTTAAATTTAATTTCTATTTCTTATCGGAGTAAATCTGATTAGAGTGTTTTGATTTTCTGGCTGTACAGAATCTGCTCATTGATTCATATTTATGTTTCTTCATCTTCGGATCCTGTTACCATGTATGTGATTACAGAATATATATTGTAAAGGTATTCGTGATTATATAATTCATATACTTTATATGTTATATGTTTATATACATTTAACATACATTAGTATATGTATGTTAACCCCATAGTCCTAATTTACCCATCCTCCCACCTTTCATTTTGGCTAACCATTAGTTTATTTGATAAGTCTGTGAGTGTCTTTTTCTGTGGAAATATGTTCATTGGTAGCAATTTTACGATAACATATATAAATGACATCATAGGATATTTGTCATACCCTTTTCACTTACTTAACGTTATATGATTATTTCTAGGCTCAACTGTAGTCCTGAAAACGGCATTGTTCATTTTTTTCACGAGCCTACTATTCCATTCTGTCCATATACCACTTCGTCTTTGTCCATACATCTGTTTATGGACCTTTTTTTTTCCTTCCATGTCTTGGCTATTTCAATGTTGCTGCAGTGCACATTTGCCTGCCTCTGTCTTTCCGATTCTGGTGGTCTTAGGTTATAGGCCCAAAAGGTGCCCTGCCGCATCATATGGTAGCTCAATTTTTACCTTTTCAAGCAGCTCCATTCAGTTTGCGTTAGTGCTGTTGCCACTTTACATCCCACCAGCAACTAGAAGGTACACAGTTCTCTAAAACCCCTTCAGCATTTATAGTTTGTAGACTTTTTGCTGATGGTCATGACTCTTGTGAGCTTAAACCTTTTTGAATTTGAATATGTATGTGGCTAATAATTCCTTATACTGAGCTTTAGGCATGTCCTTTTTTTTGTTTTCCTTTTTTTTAAAGAGTGAGTACAACTTCCCTCCTCTTATTGACTTCTTGAAAAATTTCTCATGTGTTGAATTTTCTTGCCTATTCCCTACCCCAGGGCATGTTTTGTGGGCCTGTGTCATTTACAGCCCTGCAGTCCTTGTGACTATATAACCAACCATTGGCACTGGGTTTAAAGCTGCTGTTGTGGGAAAGAGCCACAAGACGGCAGCATTATTACATTCTCAACTCTTGTTATTAGGGCAACAGAGTCTTCCTGGAGGTAGTGTTCCCAGGTTGTAAATTAGAGAGGAATGTCCTGGGACAAGCCCCCAGAAGTTTATGTCTCCTTACTTATGTTTGTTTTTTAAATTTAATTTCTATTTCTTATCGGAGTAAATTTGATTAGAGTGTTTTGATTGTCTGGCTGTACAGAATCTGCTCAATGATTCATACATACGTCTGTTCATCTTCGGATACTGTTACCATGTATGTGATCACAAAATGTATATTTTGAAGGTATTGGTGATGATATAATTCATGTAATTTATATGTTATATGTTTATATACATTTAACATACATTAGTATATGTATGTTAACCCCATAGTCCTAATTTACCCATCCTCCCACCTTTCATTTTGGCTAACCATTAGTTTATTTGATAAGTCTGTGAGTGTCTTTTTCTGTGGAAATATGTTCATTGGTAGCAATCTTAGGATAACATGTATAAATGATATCATAGGCTGTTTGTCATACCCTTTTCACTTACTTAACGTTATATGATTATTTCTAGGCTCAGCTGTAGTCCAGAAAACGGCATTGTTCATTTTTTTCCCGAGCTTACTATTCCATTCTGTCCATATACCACTTCTTCTTTTTCCATTCATATGTTTATGGACCTTTTTTTTTCCTTTCATGTCTTGGCTATTTCAATATTACTGCAGTGCACATTTGCCTGCCTCTGTCTTCCCGATCCTGGTGGTCTTCGTTTATAGGCTCAAAGGTGCCCTGCCGCATCATATGGTAGCTCAATTTTTACCTTGTAAAGCAGCTCCATTCAGTTCTTGTTAGTGCTTTTACCACTTTACATCCCACCAGCAGCTAGTAGGTATGAGTTGTCTAAAACCCATTCAGCATTTATAGTTTGTAGACTTTTTGCTAATGGCCATTTGACTGGTGTGAGCTGAAACCTTTTTGGAGGTTGGAAACGCATGTGGCTAATAATTCCTTATACTGAGCTTTAACCATATCCTTTTTCTTCGTTTCCTTTTTTTGTTAAAGAGTAGGTACAACTTCCCTCCTCTCTTGACTTCTTGAAAAATTTCTCATGTGTTGAATTTTCCTGCCTATTCCCTACCCCAGGGCATTTTTTGAGGGCAGGTGTCATTTAGAGCCCTGCATTCCTTGGGACTATTAAGCAACCATTAGCAGTGGGTTTAAAGCTGCTCTTGTGCGAAACAGCCACAAGGCGGCAGCATTATTACGTTCTCAACTCTTGTTACTTGGGCAAAAGAGTCTTCCTGGAGGTAGGGTTCCGAGGTTGTAAATTAGAGTGGAATGTGCAGGGACAAGCCCCCAGAAGTTTATGTCTCCTTACTTATGTTTGTTTTTTAAATTTAGTTTCTATTTCTTATCGGAGTAAATTTGATTAGAGTGTGTTGATTGTCTGGCTGTACAGAATCTGCTCAATGATTCATACTTATGTCTGTTCACCTTTGGACCCTGTTACCATGTATGTGATTACAGAATGTATATTTTAAAGGTATTGGTGATTATATAATTCATATAATTTATCTGTTATATGTTTATATACATTTAACATACATTAGTATATGTATGTTAACCCCATAGTCCTAATTTACCCATCCTCCCACCTTTCATTTTGGCTAACCATTAGTTTCTTTGGTAAGTCTGTGAGTGTGTTTTTCTGTGGAAATATGTTCATTGGTAGCAATCTTAGGATAACATGTATAAATGATATCATAGGATGTTTGTCATACCCTTTTCACTTACTTAACCTTATATGATTATTTCTAGGCTCAACTGTAGTCCTGAAAACGGCATTGTTCATTTTTTTCGCGAGGCTACTATTACATTTGGTATGTATACCACTTCGTCTTTGTCCATTCATCTGTTTATGGACCTATTTTCTGCTTCCATGTCTTGGCTATTTCAATATTGCTGCAGTGCACATTGGCCTGCCTGTGTTTTCCAGATTCTGGTGGTCTTAGGTTATAGGCCCAAAAGGTGCCATGCCGCATCATATGGTAGCTCAATTTTTACCTTTTCAAGCATCTCCATTCAGTTTGCATTAGTGTTGTTACCACGTTACATTCCAGCAGCAGCTTGAAGGTACACAGTTCTCTAAAACCCCTTCAGCATTTATCGTTTGTAGACTTTTTGCTGATGGTTATGACTGGTGTGAGCTGAAACCTTTTTGAATTTGAATTTGCATGTGGCTAATAATTCCTTATACTGAGCTTTAGGCATGTCCTTTTTTTGTTTTCCTTTTTTTTAAAGAGTGAGTACAACTTCCCTCCTCTTATTGACTTCTTGAAAAATTTCTCATGTGTTGAATTTTCTTGCCTATTCCCTACCCCACGGCATTTCTTGAGGGCCTGTGTCATTTACAGCCCTGCAGTCCTTGTGACTATGTAGGCAACCATTGGCACTGGGTTTAAAGCTGCTGCTGTGGGAAACAGCCACATGGCGGCAGCATTATTACGTCCTCAACTCTTGTTAATGGGGCAAAAGACTCTTCCTGGAGGTAGTGTTCCAAGGTTGGAAATTAGAGTGGAATGTGCTGGGACAAGCCCCCAGAAGTTTAGCTCTCCTTACTTATGTTTGTTTTTTAAATTTAATTTCTATTTCTTATCGGAGTAAATCTGATTAGAGTGTTTTGATTTTCTGGCTGTACAGAATCTGCTCATTGATTCATATTTATGTTTCTTCATCTTCGGATCCTGTTACCATGTATGTGATTACAGAATATATATTGTAAAGGTATTGGTGATGATATAATTCATGTAATTTATATGTTATATGTTTATATACATTTAACATACATTAGTATATGTATGTTAACCCCATAGTCCTAATTTACCCATCCTCCCACCTTTCATTTTGGCTAACCATTAGTTTATTTGATAAGTCTGTGAGTGTCTTTTTCTGTGGAAATATGTTCATTGGTAGCAATCTTAGGATAACATGTATAAATGAAATCATAGGCTGTTTGTCATACCCTTTTCACTTACTTAACCTTATATGATTATTTCAAGGCTCAACTGTAGTCCAGAAAACGGCATTGTTCATTTTTTTCCCGAGCTTACTATTCCATTCTGTCCATATACCACTTCTTCTTTTTCCATTCATATGTTTATGGACCTTTTTTTTTGCTTTCATGTCTTGGCTATTTCAATATTACTGCAGTGCACATTTGCCTGCCTCTGTCTTTCCGATCCTGGTGGTCTTCGTTTATAGGCTCAAAGGTGCCCTGCCGCATCATATGGTAGCTCAATTTTTACCTTGTAAAGCAGCTCCATTCAGTTCTTGTTAGTGCTTTTACCACTTTACATCCCACCAGCAGCTAGTAGGTATGAGTTGTCTAAAACCCATTCAGCATTTATAGTTTGTAGACTTTTTGCTAATGGCCATTTGACTGGTGTGAGCTGAAACCTTTTTGGAGGTTGGAAACGCATGTGGCTAATAATTCCTTATACGGAGCTTTAACCATATCCTTTTTCTTCGTTTCCTTTTTTTGTTAAAGAGTAGGTACAACTTCCCTCCTCTCTTGACTTCTTGAAAAATTTCTCATGTGTTGAATTTTCCTGCCTATTCCCTACCCCAGGGCATTTTTTGAGGGCAGGTGTCATTTAGAGCCCTGCATTCCTTGGGACTATTAAGCAACCATTAGCAGTGGGTTTAAAGCTGCTCTTGTGCGAAACAGCCACAAGGCGGCAGCATTATTACGTTCTCAACTCTTGTTACTTGGGCAAAAGAGTCTTCCTGGAGGTAGGGTTCCGAGGTTGTAAATTAGAGTGGAATGTGCAGGGACAAGCCCCGAGAAGTTTATGTCTCCTTACTTATGTTTGTTTTTTAAATTTAGTTTCTATTTCTTATCGGAGTAAATTTGATTAGAGTGTGTTGATTGTCTGGCTGTACAGAATCTGCTCAATGATTCTTACTTATGTCTGTTCACCTTTGGACCCTGTTACCATGTATGTGATTACAGAATGTATATTTTAAAGGTATTGGTGATTATATAATTCATATAATTTATCTGTTATATGTTTATATACATTTAACATACATTAGTATATGTATTTTAACCCCATAGTCCTAATTTACCCATCCTCCCACCTTTCCTTTTGGCTAACCATTAGTTTACTTGATAAGTCTGTGAGTGTATTTTTCTGTGGAAATATGTTCTTTGGTAGCAATCTTAGGATAACATGTATAAATGATATCATAGGATATTTGTCATACCCTTTTGACTTACTTAACCTTATATGATTATTTGTAGGCTCAACTGTAGTCGTGAAAACGGCATTGTTCCTTTTTTTCCCGAGGCTACTATTCCATTTGGTACGTATACCACTTCATCTTTGTCCATTCATTTGTTTATGGAACTTTTTTTTGCTTCCATGTCTTGGCTATTTCAATATTGTTGCAGTGCATATTTGCCTGCATCTGTCTTTCCGATTTTGGTGGTTTTATATTATAGGCCCAAAAGGTGCCCTGCTGCATCATTTGTTAACTCAATTTTTACCTTTTCAAGCAGCTCCATTCAGTTTTCGTTAGTGCTCTTACCACTTTACATCCCACCGGCACCAAGAAGGTACACAGTTCTCTAAAACCCCTTCAGCATTTATAGTTTGTAGACTTTTTGCTGCTGGTCATGACTGGTGTGAGCTGAAACCTTATTGAATTTGAATTTGCATATGGCTAATAATTTCCTTTACTGAGCTTTAGGCATGCCCTTTTTTTCTTTTCCTTTTTTTTTAAAGAGTGAGTACAACCTCCCTCCTCTTATTGACTTCTTGAAAAATTTCTCATGTGTTGAATTTTCTTGCCTATTCCCTACCCCAGGGCATTTTTTGAGGGCCTGTGTCATTCACAGCCCTGCAGTCCTTGTGAGTCTATAAGCAACCATTGGCACTGGGTTTAAAGCTGCTGTTGTGGGAAATAGCCACAAGGCAGCAGCATTATTACGTTCTCAACACTTGTTACTAGGGCAGCAGAGTCTTCCTGGAGGTAGTGTTCCGAGGTTGTAAACTAGAGTGGAATGTGCTGGGACAAGCCCCCAGAAGTTTATATCTCCTTACTTATGTTTGTTTTTTAAATATATTTTCTACTTCTTATCGGAGTAAATTTGATTAGAGTGTTTTGATTGTCTGGCTGTACAGAATCTGCTCAATGATTCATACATATGTCTGTTCATCTTCGGATCCTGTTACCATGTATGTGATTACAGAATGTATATTTTGAAGGGATTAGTGATTATATAATTCATATCATTTATATGTTATATGTTTATGTACATTTAACTTACATTAGTATATTTATGTTAACCCCATAGTTCTAATTTACCCATCCCCCCACCCTTCATTTTGGCTAACCATTAGTTTATTTGATAAGTCTGTGAGTGTCTTTTTCTGTGGAAATATGTTCATTGGTAGCAATCTTAGGATAACATGTATAAATGATATCATAGGACATTTGTCATACCCTTTTGACTTACTTATCGTTATATGATTAGTTCTAGGCTCAACTGTAGTCCTGAAAACGGTATTGTTCATTTTTTTCCCGAGGCTACTATTCCATTCTGTCCATATACCACTTCTTCTTTTTCCCGTCATCTGTTTATGGACCTTTTTTTTGCTTCCATGTCTTGGCTCTTTCAATATTGCTGCAGTGCACATTTGCCTGCCTCTGTCTTTCCTATTCTGGTGGTCTTAGGTTATAGGCCCAAAAGGTGCCCTGCCGCATCATATGGTAGCTCAATTTTTACCTTTTCAAGCACAGCTCCATTCAGTTTGCGTTAGTGCTGTTGCCACTTTACATCCCACCAGCAGCCAGAAGGTACACAATTCTCTAAAACCCCCTCAGCATTTATCGTTTGTAGACTTTTTGCTGATGGTTATGACTGGTGTGAACTGAAACCTTTTTGAATTTGAATTTGCTTGTGGCTTATAATTCCTTATACTGAGCTTTAGGCATGTCCTTTTTTTTCTTTTCCTTTTTTTTAAAGAGTGAGTACAACTTCCCTCCTCTTATTGACTTCTTGAAAAATTTCTCATATGTTGAATTTTCTTGCCTATTGCCTACGCCAGGGCATGTTTTGAGGGCCTGTGTCATTTAGAGCCCTGCAGTCCTTGTGACTATATAAGCAACCATTGGCACTGGGTTTAAAGCTGCTGTTGTGGGAAACAGCCACAAGGCGGCAGCATTATTTCGTTCTCAACTCTTGTTACTAGGGCAACTGAGTCTACCTTGAGGCAGTTTTCCAAGGTTGTAAATTAGAGTAGAATGTGCTGGGACAAGCCCCAGAAGTTTATGTCTCCTTACTTATGTTTGTTTTTTAAACTTAATTTATATTTCTTGTCGGAGTAAATTTGATTAGAGTGTTTTGATTGTCTGGCTGTACAGAATCTGCTCAATGATTCATACATACGTCTGTTCATCTTCGGATACTGTTACCATGTATGTGATCACAAAATGTATATTTTGAAGGTATTGGTGATGATATAATTCATGTAATTTATATGTTATATGTTTATATACATTTAACATACATTAGTATATGTATGTTAACCCCATAGTCCTAATTTACCCATCCTCCCACCTTTCATTTTGGCTAACCATTAGTTTATTTGATAAGTCTGTGAGTGTCTTTTTCTGTGGAAATATGTTCATTGGTAGCAATCTTAGGATAACATGTATAAATGATATCATAGGCTGTTTGTCATACCCTTTTCACTTACTTAACCTTATATGATTATTTCAAGGCTCAACTGTAGTCCAGAAAACGGCATTGTTCATTTTTTTCCCGAGCTTACTATTCCATTCTGTCCATATACCACTTCTTCTTTTTCCATTCATATGTTTATGGACCTTTTTTTTTGCTTTCATGTCTTGGCTATTTCAATATTACTGCAGTGCACATTTGCCTGCCTCTGTCTTTCCGATCCTGGTGGTCTTCGTTTATAGGCTCAAAGGTGCCCTGCCGCATCATATGGTAGCTCAATTTTTACCTTGTAAAGCAGCTCCATTCAGTTCTTGTTAGTGCTTTTACCACTTTACATCCCACCAGCAGCTAGTAGGTATGAGTTGTCTAAAACCCATTCAGCATTTATAGTTTGTAGACTTTTTGCTAATGGCCATTTGACTGGTGTGAGCTGAAACCTTTTTGGAGGTTGGAAACGCATGTGGCTAATAATTCCTTATACTGAGCTTTAACCATATCCTTTTTCTTCGTTTCCTTTTTTTGTTAAAGAGTAGGTACAACTTCCCTCCTCTCTTGACTTCTTGAAAAATTTCTCATGTGTTGAATTTTCCTGCCTATTCCCTACCCCAGGGCATTTTTTGAGGGCAGGTGTCATTTAGAGCCCTGCATTCCTTGGGACTATTAAGCAACCATTAGCAGTGGGTTTAAAGCTGCTCTTGTGCGAAACAGCCACAAGGCGGCAGCATTATTACGTTCTCAACTCTTGTTACTTGGGCAAAAGAGTCTTCCTGGAGGTAGGGTTCCGAGGTTGTAAATTAGAGTGGAATGTGCAGGGACAAGCCCCGAGAAGTTTATGTCTCCTTACTTATGTTTGTTTTTTAAATTTAGTTTCTATTTCTTATCGGAGTAAATTTGATTAGAGTGTGTTGATTGTCTGGCTGTACAGAATCTGCTCAATGATTCATACTTATGTCTGTTCACCTTTGGACCCTGTTACCATGTATGTGATTACAGAATGTATATTTTAAAGGTATTGGTGATTATATAATTCATATAATTTATCTGTTATATGTTTATATACATTTAACATACATTAGTATATGTATATTAACCCCATAGTCCTAATTTACCCATCCTCCCACCTTTCCTTTTGGCTAACCATTAGTTTACTTGATAAGTCTGTGAGTGTCTTTTTCTGTGGAAATATGTTCTTTGGTAGCAATCTTAGGATAACATGTATAAATGATATCATAGGATATTTGTCATACCCTTTTGACTTACTTAACCTTATATGATTATTTGTAGGCTCAACTGTAGTCGTAAAAACGGCATTGTTCCTTTTTTTCCCGAGGCTCCTATTCCATTTGGTACGTATACCACTTCATCTTTGTCCATTCATTTGTTTATGGACCTTTTTTTTGCTTCCATGTCTTGGCTATTTCAATATTGTTGCAGTGCATATTTGCCTGCATCTGTCTTTCCGATTTTGGTGGTTTTATATTATAGGCCCAAAAGGTGCCCTGCCGCATCATATGTTAACTCAATTTTTACCTTTTCAAGCAGCTCCATTCAGTTTTCGTTAGTGCTCTTACCACTTTACATCCCACCGGCACCAAGAAGGTACACAGTTCTCTAAAACCCCTTCAGCATTTATAGTTTGTAGACTTTTTGCTGCTGGTCATGACTGGTGTGAGCTGAAACCTTATTGAATTTGAATTTGCATATGGCTAATAATTTCCTTTACTGAGCTTTAGGCATGCCCTTTTTTTCTTTTCCTTTTTTTTTAAAGAGTGAGTACAACCTCCCTCCTCTTATTGACTTCTTGAAAAATTTCTCATGTGTTGAATTTTCTTGCCTATTCCCTACCCCAGGGCATTTTTTGAGGGCCTGTGTCATTTACAGCCCTGCAGTCCTTGTGAGTCTATAAGCAACCATTGGCACTGGGTTTAAAGCTGCTGTTGTGGGAAATAGCCACAAGGCAGCAGCATTATTACGTTCTCAACACTTGTTACTAGGGCAGCAGAGTCTTCCTGGAGGTAGTGTTCCGAGGTTGTAAACTAGAGTGGAATGTGCTGGGACAAGCCCCCAGAAGTTTATATCTCCTTACTTATGTTTGTTTTTTAAATTTATTTTCTACTTCTTATCGGAGTAAATTTGATTAGAGTGTTTTGATTGTCTGGCTGTACAGAATCTGCTCAATGATTCATACATATGTCTGTTCATCTTCGGAACCTGTTACCATGTATGTGATTACAGAATGTATATTTTGAAGGGATTGGTGATTATATAATTCATATCATTTATATGTTATATGTTTATGTACATTTAACTTACATTAGTATATTCATATTAACCCCATAGTCCTAATTTACCCATCCCCCCACCTTTCATTTTGGCTAACCATTAGTTTATTTGATAAGTCTGTGAGTGTCTTTTTCTGTGGAAATATGTTCATTGGTAGCAATCTTAGGATAACATGTATAAATGATATCATAGGACATTTGTCATACCCTTTTGACTTACTTATCGTTATATGATTATTTCTAGGCTCAACTGTAGTCCTGAAAACGGCATTGTTCATCTTTTTCCCGAGGCCACTATTCCATTCTGTCCATATACCACTTCTTCTTTTTCCCGTCATCTGTTTATGGACCTTTTTTTTTCCTTCCATGTCTTGGCTATTTCAATGTTGCTGCAGTGCACATTTGCCTGCCTCTGTCTTTCCGATTCTGGTGGTCTTAGGTTATAGGCCCAAAAGGTGCCCTGCCGCATCATATGGTAGCTCAATTTTTACCTTTTCAAGCAGCTCCATTCAGTTTGCGTTAGTGCTGTTGCCACTTTACATCCCACCAGCAACTAGAAGGTACACAGTTCTCTAAAACCCCTTCAGCATTTATAATTTGTAGACTTGTTGCTGATGGTCATGACTCTTGTGAGCTTAAACCTTTTTGAATTTGAATATGTATGTGGCTAATAATTCCTTATACTGAGCTTTAGGCATGTCCTTTTTTTTGTTTTCCTTTTTTTTAAAGAGTGAGTACAACTTCCCTCCTCTTATTGACTTCTTGAAAAATTTCTCATGTGTTGAATTTTCTTGCCTATTCCCTACCCCAGGGCATGTTTTGTGGGCCTGTGTCATTTACAGCCCTGCAGTCCTTGTGACTATATAACCAACCATTGGCACTGGGTTTAAAGCTGCTGTTGTGGGAAAGAGCCACAAGACGGCAGCATTATTACATTCTCAACTCTTGTTATTAGGGCAACGGAGTCTTCCTGGAGGTAGTGTTCCCAGGTTGTAAATTAGAGAGGAATGTCCTGGGACAAGCCCCCAGAAGTTTATGTCTCCTTACTTATGTTTGTTTTTTAAATTTAATTTCTATTTCTTATCGGAGTAAATTTGATTAGAGTGTTTTGATTGTCTGGCTGTACAGAATCTGCTCAATGATTCATACATACGTCTGTTCATCTTCGGATACTGTTACCATGTATGTGATCACAAAATGTATATTTTGAAGGTATTGGTGATGATATAATTCATGTAATTTATATGTTATATGTTTATATACATTTAACATACATTAGTATATGTATGTTAACCCCATAGTCCTAATTTACCCATCCTCCCACCTTTCATTTTGGCTAACCATTAGTTTATTTGATAAGTCTGTGAGTGTCTTTTTCTGTGGAAATATGTTCATTGGTAGCAATCTTAGGATAACATGTATAAATGAAATCATAGGCTGTTTGTCATACCCTTTTCACTTACTTAACCTTATATGATTATTTCAAGGCTCAACTGTAGTCCAGAAAACGGCATTGTTCATTTTTTTCCCGAGCTTACTATTCCATTCTGTCCATATACCACTTCTTCTTTTTCCATTCATATGTTTATGGACCTTTTTTTTTGCTTTCATGTCTTGGCTATTTCAATATTACTGCAGTGCACATTTGCCTGCCTCTGTCTTTCCGATCCTGGTGGTCTTCGTTTATAGGCTCAAAGGTGCCCTGCCGCATCATATGGTAGCTCAATTTTTACCTTGTAAAGCAGCTCCATTCAGTTCTTGTTAGTGCTTTTACCACTTTACATCCCACCAGCAGCTAGTAGGTATGAGTTGTCTAAAACCCATTCAGCATTTATAGTTTGTAGACTTTTTGCTAATGGCCATTTGACTGGTGTGAGCTGAAACCTTTTTGGAGGTTGGAAACGCATGTGGCTAATAATTCCTTATACTGAGCTTTAACCATATCCTTTTTCTTCGTTTCCTTTTTTTGTTAAAGAGTAGGTACAACTTCCCTCCTCTCTTGACTTCTTGAAAAATTTCTCATGTGTTGAATTTTCCTGCCTATTCCCTACCCCAGGGCATTTTTTGAGGGCAGGTGTCATTTAGAGCCCTGCATTCCTTGGGACTATTAAGCAACCATTAGCAGTGGGTTTAAAGCTGCTCTTGTGCGAAACAGCCACAAGGCGGCAGCATTATTACGTTCTCAACTCTTGTTACTTGGGCAAAAGAGTCTTCCTGGAGGTAGGGTTCCGAGGTTGTAAATTAGAGTGGAATGTGCAGGGACAAGCCCCGAGAAGTTTATGTCTCCTTACTTATGTTTGTTTTTTAAATTTAGTTTCTATTTCTTATCGGAGTAAATTTGATTAGAGTGTGTTGATTGTCTGGCTGTACAGAATCTGCTCAATGATTCATACTTATGTCTGTTCACCTTTGGACCCTGTTACCATGTATGTGATTACAGAATGTATATTTTAAAGGTATTGGTGATTATATAATTCATATAATTTATCTGTTATATGTTTATATACATTTAACATACATTAGTATATGTATATTAACCCCATAGTCCTAATTTACCCATCCTCCCACCTTTCCTTTTGGCTAACCATTAGTTTACTTGATAAGTCTGTGAGTGTCTTTTTCTGTGGAAATATGTTCTTTGGTAGCAATCTTAGGATAACATGTATAAATGATATCATAGGATATTTGTCATACCCTTTTGACTTACTTAACCTTATATGATTATTTGTAGGCTCAACTGTAGTCGTAAAAACGGCATTGTTCCTTTTTTTCCCGAGGCTCCTATTCCATTTGGTACGTATACCACTTCATCTTTGTCCATTCATTTGTTTATGGACCTTTTTTTTGCTTCCATGTCTTGGCTATTTCAATATTGTTGCAGTGCATATTTGCCTGCATCTGTCTTTCCGATTTTGGTGGTTTTATATTATAGGCCCAAAAGGTGCCCTGCCGCATCATATGTTAACTCAATTTTTACCTTTTCAAGCAGCTCCATTCAGTTTTCGTTAGTGCTCTTACCACTTTACATCCCACCGGCACCAAGAAGGTACACAGTTCTCTAAAACCCCTTCAGCATTTATAGTTTGTAGACTTTTTGCTGCTGGTCATGACTGGTGTGAGCTGAAACCTTATTGAATTTGAATTTGCATATGGCTAATAATTTCCTTTACTGAGCTTTAGGCATGCCCTTTTTTTCTTTTCCTTTTTTTTTAAAGAGTGAGTACAACCTCCCTCCTCTTATTGACTTCTTGAAAAATTTCTCATGTGTTGAATTTTCTTGCCTATTCCCTACCCCAGGGCATTTTTTGAGGGCCTGTGTCATTTACAGCCCTGCAGTCCTTGTGAGTCTATAAGCAACCATTGGCACTGGGTTTAAAGCTGCTGTTGTGGGAAATAGCCACAAGGCAGCAGCATTATTACGTTCTCAACACTTGTTACTAGGGCAGCAGAGTCTTCCTGGAGGTAGTGTTCCGAGGTTGTAAACTAGAGTGGAATGTGCTGGGACAAGCCCCCAGAAGTTTATATCTCCTTACTTATGTTTGTTTTTTAAATTTATTTTCTACTTCTTATCGGAGTAAATTTGATTAGAGTGTTTTGATTGTCTGGCTGTACAGAATCTGCTCAATGATTCATACATATGTCTGTTCATCTTCGGAACCTGTTACCATGTATGTGATTACAGAATGTATATTTTGAAGGGATTGGTGATTATATAATTCATATCATTTATATGTTATATGTTTATGTACATTTAACTTACATTAGTATATTCATATTAACCCCATAGTCCTAATTTACCCATCCCCCCACCTTTCATTTTGGCTAACCATTAGTTTATTTGATAAGTCTGTGAGTGTCTTTTTCTGTGGAAATATGTTCATTGGTAGCAATCTTAGGATAACATGTATAAATGATATCATAGGACATTTGTCATACCCTTTTGACTTACTTATCGTTATATGATTATTTCTAGGCTCAACTGTAGTCCTGAAAACGGCATTGTTCATCTTTTTCCCGAGGCCACTATTCCATTCTGTCCATATACCACTTCTTCTTTTTCCCGTCATCTGTTTATGGACCTTTTTTTTTCCTTCCATGTCTTGGCTATTTCAATGTTGCTGCAGTGCACATTTGCCTGCCTCTGTCTTTCCGATTCTGGTGGTCTTAGGTTATAGGCCCAAAAGGTGCCCTGCCGCATCATATGGTAGCTCAATTTTTACCTTTTCAAGCAGCTCCATTCAGTTTGCGTTAGTGCTGTTGCCACTTTACATCCCACCAGCAACTAGAAGGTACACAGTTCTCTAAAACCCCTTCAGCATTTATAATTTGTAGACTTGTTGCTGATGGTCATGACTCTTGTGAGCTTAAACCTTTTTGAATTTGAATATGTATGTGGCTAATAATTCCTTATACTGAGCTTTAGGCATGTCCTTTTTTTTGTTTTCCTTTTTTTTAAAGAGTGAGTACAACTTCCCTCCTCTTATTGACTTCTTGAAAAATTTCTCATGTGTTGAATTTTCTTGCCTATTCCCTACCCCAGGGCATGTTTTGTGGGCCTGTGTCATTTACAGCCCTGCAGTCCTTGTGACTATATAACCAACCATTGGCACTGGGTTTAAAGCTGCTGTTGTGGGAAAGAGCCACAAGACGGCAGCATTATTACATTCTCAACTCTTGTTATTAGGGCAACGGAGTCTTCCTGGAGGTAGTGTTCCCAGGTTGTAAATTAGAGAGGAATGTCCTGGGACAAGCCCCCAGAAGTTTATGTCTCCTTACTTATGTTTGTTTTTTAAATTTAATTTCTATTTCTTATCGGAGTAAATTTGATTAGAGTGTTTTGATTGTCTGGCTGTACAGAATCTGCTCAATGATTCATACATACGTCTGTTCATCTTCGGATACTGTTACCATGTATGTGATCACAAAATGTATATTTTGAAGGTATTGGTGATGATATAATTCATGTAATTTATATGTTATATGTTTATATACATTTAACATACATTAGTATATGTATGTTAACCCCATAGTCCTAATTTACCCATCCTCCCACCTTTCATTTTGGCTAACCATTAGTTTATTTGATAAGTCTGTGAGTGTCTTTTTCTGTGGAAATATGTTCATTGGTAGCAATCTTAGGATAACATGTATAAATGAAATCATAGGCTGTTTGTCATACCCTTTTCACTTACTTAACCTTATATGATTATTTCAAGGCTCAACTGTAGTCCAGAAAACGGCATTGTTCATTTTTTTCCCGAGCTTACTATTCCATTCTGTCCATATACCACTTCTTCTTTTTCCATTCATATGTTTATGGACCTTTTTTTTTGCTTTCATGTCTTGGCTATTTCAATATTACTGCAGTGCACATTTGCCTGCCTCTGTCTTTCCGATCCTGGTGGTCTTCGTTTATAGGCTCAAAGGTGCCCTGCCGCATCATATGGTAGCTCAATTTTTACCTTGTAAAGCAGCTCCATTCAGTTCTTGTTAGTGCTTTTACCACTTTACATCCCACCAGCAGCTAGTAGGTATGAGTTGTCTAAAACCCATTCAGCATTTATAGTTTGTAGACTTTTTGCTAATGGCCATTTGACTGGTGTGAGCTGAAACCTTTTTGGAGGTTGGAAACGCATGTGGCTAATAATTCCTTATACGGAGCTTTAACCATATCCTTTTTCTTCGTTTCCTTTTTTTGTTAAAGAGTAGGTACAACTTCCCTCCTCTCTTGACTTCTTGAAAAATTTCTCATGTGTTGAATTTTCCTGCCTATTCCCTACCCCAGGGCATTTTTTGAGGGCAGGTGTCATTTAGAGCCCTGCATTCCTTGGGACTATTAAGCAACCATTAGCAGTGGGTTTAAAGCTGCTCTTGTGCGAAACAGCCACAAGGCGGCAGCATTATTACGTTCTCAACTCTTGTTACTTGGGCAAAAGAGTCTTCCTGGAGGTAGGGTTCCGAGGTTGTAAATTAGAGTGGAATGTGCAGGGACAAGCCCCGAGAAGTTTATGTCTCCTTACTTATGTTTGTTTTTTAAATTTAGTTTCTATTTCTTATCGGAGTAAATTTGATTAGAGTGTGTTGATTGTCTGGCTGTACAGAATCTGCTCAATGATTCTTACTTATGTCTGTTCACCTTTGGACCCTGTTACCATGTATGTGATTACAGAATGTATATTTTAAAGGTATTGGTGATTATATAATTCATATAATTTATCTGTTATATGTTTATATACATTTAACATACATTAGTATATGTATTTTAACCCCATAGTCCTAATTTACCCATCCTCCCACCTTTCCTTTTGGCTAACCATTAGTTTACTTGATAAGTCTGTGAGTGTATTTTTCTGTGGAAATATGTTCTTTGGTAGCAATCTTAGGATAACATGTATAAATGATATCATAGGATATTTGTCATACCCTTTTGACTTACTTAACCTTATATGATTATTTGTAGGCTCAACTGTAGTCGTGAAAACGGCATTGTTCCTTTTTTTCCCGAGGCTACTATTCCATTTGGTACGTATACCACTTCATCTTTGTCCATTCATTTGTTTATGGAACTTTTTTTTGCTTCCATGTCTTGGCTATTTCAATATTGTTGCAGTGCATATTTGCCTGCATCTGTCTTTCCGATTTTGGTGGTTTTATATTATAGGCCCAAAAGGTGCCCTGCTGCATCATTTGTTAACTCAATTTTTACCTTTTCAAGCAGCTCCATTCAGTTTTCGTTAGTGCTCTTACCACTTTACATCCCACCGGCACCAAGAAGGTACACAGTTCTCTAAAACCCCTTCAGCATTTATAGTTTGTAGACTTTTTGCTGCTGGTCATGACTGGTGTGAGCTGAAACCTTATTGAATTTGAATTTGCATATGGCTAATAATTTCCTTTACTGAGCTTTAGGCATGCCCTTTTTTTCTTTTCCTTTTTTTTTAAAGAGTGAGTACAACCTCCCTCCTCTTATTGACTTCTTGAAAAATTTCTCATGTGTTGAATTTTCTTGCCTATTCCCTACCCCAGGGCATTTTTTGAGGGCCTGTGTCATTCACAGCCCTGCAGTCCTTGTGAGTCTATAAGCAACCATTGGCACTGGGTTTAAAGCTGCTGTTGTGGGAAATAGCCACAAGGCAGCAGCATTATTACGTTCTCAACACTTGTTACTAGGGCAGCAGAGTCTTCCTGGAGGTAGTGTTCCGAGGTTGTAAACTAGAGTGGAATGTGCTGGGACAAGCCCCCAGAAGTTTATATCTCCTTACTTATGTTTGTTTTTTAAATATATTTTCTACTTCTTATCGGAGTAAATTTGATTAGAGTGTTTTGATTGTCTGGCTGTACAGAATCTGCTCAATGATTCATACATATGTCTGTTCATCTTCGGATCCTGTTACCATGTATGTGATTACAGAATGTATATTTTGAAGGGATTAGTGATTATATAATTCATATCATTTATATGTTATATGTTTATGTACATTTAACTTACATTAGTATATTTATGTTAACCCCATAGTTCTAATTTACCCATCCCCCCACCCTTCATTTTGGCTAACCATTAGTTTATTTGATAAGTCTGTGAGTGTCTTTTTCTGTGGAAATATGTTCATTGGTAGCAATCTTAGGATAACATGTATAAATGATATCATAGGACATTTGTCATACCCTTTTGACTTACTTATCGTTATATGATTAGTTCTAGGCTCAACTGTAGTCCTGAAAACGGTATTGTTCATTTTTTTCCCGAGGCTACTATTCCATTCTGTCCATATACCACTTCTTCTTTTTCCCGTCATCTGTTTATGGACCTTTTTTTTGCTTCCATGTCTTGGCTCTTTCAATATTGCTGCAGTGCACATTTGCCTGCCTCTGTCTTTCCTATTCTGGTGGTCTTAGGTTATAGGCCCAAAAGGTGCCCTGCCGCATCATATGGTAGCTCAATTTTTACCTTTTCAAGCACAGCTCCATTCAGTTTGCGTTAGTGCTGTTGCCACTTTACATCCCACCAGCAGCCAGAAGGTACACAATTCTCTAAAACCCCCTCAGCATTTATCGTTTGTAGACTTTTTGCTGATGGTTATGACTGGTGTGAACTGAAACCTTTTTGAATTTGAATTTGCTTGTGGCTTATAATTCCTTATACTGAGCTTTAGGCATGTCCTTTTTTTTCTTTTCCTTTTTTTTAAAGAGTGAGTACAACTTCCCTCCTCTTATTGACTTCTTGAAAAATTTCTCATATGTTGAATTTTCTTGCCTATTGCCTACGCCAGGGCATGTTTTGAGGGCCTGTGTCATTTAGAGCCCTGCAGTCCTTGTGACTATATAAGCAACCATTGGCACTGGGTTTAAAGCTGCTGTTGTGGGAAACAGCCACAAGGCGGCAGCATTATTTCGTTCTCAACTCTTGTTACTAGGGCAACTGAGTCTACCTTGAGGCAGTTTTCCAAGGTTGTAAATTAGAGTAGAATGTGCTGGGACAAGCCCCAGAAGTTTATGTCTCCTTACTTATGTTTGTTTTTTAAACTTAATTTATATTTCTTGTCGGAGTAAATTTGATTAGAGTGTTTTGATTGTCTGGCTGTACAGAATCTGCTCAATGATTCATACATACGTCTGTTCATCTTCGGATACTGTTACCATGTATGTGATCACAAAATGTATATTTTGAAGGTATTGGTGATGATATAATTCATGTAATTTATATGTTATATGTTTATATACATTTAACATACATTAGTATATGTATGTTAACCCCATAGTCCTAATTTACCCATCCTCCCACCTTTCATTTTGGCTAACCATTAGTTTATTTGATAAGTCTGTGAGTGTCTTTTTCTGTGGAAATATGTTCATTGGTAGCAATCTTAGGATAACATGTATAAATGATATCATAGGCTGTTTGTCATACCCTTTTCACTTACTTAACCTTATATGATTATTTCAAGGCTCAACTGTAGTCCAGAAAACGGCATTGTTCATTTTTTTCCCGAGCTTACTATTCCATTCTGTCCATATACCACTTCTTCTTTTTCCATTCATATGTTTATGGACCTTTTTTTTTGCTTTCATGTCTTGGCTATTTCAATATTACTGCAGTGCACATTTGCCTGCCTCTGTCTTTCCGATCCTGGTGGTCTTCGTTTATAGGCTCAAAGGTGCCCTGCCGCATCATATGGTAGCTCAATTTTTACCTTGTAAAGCAGCTCCATTCAGTTCTTGTTAGTGCTTTTACCACTTTACATCCCACCAGCAGCTAGTAGGTATGAGTTGTCTAAAACCCATTCAGCATTTATAGTTTGTAGACTTTTTGCTAATGGCCATTTGACTGGTGTGAGCTGAAACCTTTTTGGAGGTTGGAAACGCATGTGGCTAATAATTCCTTATACTGAGCTTTAACCATATCCTTTTTCTTCGTTTCCTTTTTTTGTTAAAGAGTAGGTACAACTTCCCTCCTCTCTTGACTTCTTGAAAAATTTCTCATGTGTTGAATTTTCCTGCCTATTCCCTACCCCAGGGCATTTTTTGAGGGCAGGTGTCATTTAGAGCCCTGCATTCCTTGGGACTATTAAGCAACCATTAGCAGTGGGTTTAAAGCTGCTCTTGTGCGAAACAGCCACAAGGCGGCAGCATTATTACGTTCTCAACTCTTGTTACTTGGGCAAAAGAGTCTTCCTGGAGGTAGGGTTCCGAGGTTGTAAATTAGAGTGGAATGTGCAGGGACAAGCCCCCAGAAGTTTATGTCTCCTTACTTATGTTTGTTTTTTAAATTTAGTTTCTATTTCTTATCGGAGTAAATTTGATTAGAGTGTGTTGATTGTCTGGCTGTACAGAATCTGCTCAATGATTCATACTTATGTCTGTTCACCTTTGGACCCTGTTACCATGTATGTGATTACAGAATGTATATTTTAAAGGTATTGGTGATTATATAATTCATATAATTTATCTGTTATATGTTTATATACATTTAACATACATTAGTATATGTATATTAACCCCATAGTCCTAATTTACCCATCCTCCCACCTTTCCTTTTGGCTAACCATTAGTTTACTTGATAAGTCTGTGAGTGTCTTTTTCTGTGGAAATATGTTCTTTGGTAGCAATCTTAGGGTAACATGTATAAATGATATCATAGGATATTTGTCATACCCTTTTGACTTACTTAACCTTATATGATTATTTGTAGGCTCAACTGTAGTCGTGAAAACGGCATTGTTCCTTTTTTTCCCGAGGCTACTATTCCATTTGGTACGTATACCACTTCATCTTTGTCCATTCATTTGTTTATGGACCTTTTTTTTGCTTCCATGTCTTGGCTATTTCAATATTGTTGCAGTGCATATGTGCCTGCATCTGTCTTTCCGATTTTGGTGGTTTTATATTATAGGCCCAAAAGGTGCCCTGCCGCATCATATGTTAACTCAATTTTTACCTTTTCAAGCAGCTCCATTCAGTTTTCGTTAGTGCTCTTACCACTTTACATCCCACCGGCACCAAGAAGGTACACAGTTCTCTAAAACCCCTTCAGCATTTATAGTTTGTAGACTTTTTGCTGCTGGTCATGACTGGTGTGAGCTGAAACCTTATTGAATTTGAATTTGCATATGGCTAATAATTTCCTTTACTGAGCTTTAGGCATGCCCTTTTTTTCTTTTCCTTTTTTTTTAAAGAGTGAGTACAACCTCCCTCCTCTTATTGACTTCTTGAAAAATTTCTCATGTGTTGAATTTTCTTGCCTATTCCCTACCCCAGGGCATTTTTTGAGGGCCTGTGTCATTTACAGCCCTGCAGTCCTTGTGAGTCTATAAGCAACCATTGGCACTGGGTTTAAAGCTGCTGTTGTGGGAAATAGCCACAAGGCAGCAGCATTATTACGTTCTCAACACTTGTTACTAGGGCAGCAGAGTCTTCCTGGAGGTAGTGTTCCGAGGTTGTAAACTAGAGTGGAATGTGCTGGGACAAGCCCCCAGAAGTTTATATCTCCTTACTTATGTTTGTTTTTTAAATTTATTTTCTACTTCTTATCGGAGTAAATTTGATTAGAGTGTTTTGATTGTCTGGCTGTACAGAATCTGCTCAATGATTCATACATATGTCTGTTCATCTTCGGAACCTGTTACCATGTATGTGATTACAGAATGTATATTTTGAAGGGATTGGTGATTATATAATTCATATCATTTATATGTTATATGTTTATGTACATTTAACTTACATTAGTATATTCATGTTAACCCCATAGTCCTAATTTACCCATCCCCCCACCTTTCATTTTGGCTAACCATTAGTTTATTTGATAAGTCTGTGAGTGTCTTTTTCTGTGGAAATATGTTCATTGGTAGCAATCTTAGGATAACATGTATAAATGATATCATAGGACATTTGTCATACCCTTTTGACTTACTTATCGTTATATGATTATTTCTAGGCTCAACTGTAGTCCTGAAAACGGCATTGTTCATCTTTTTCCCGAGGCCACTATTCCATTCTGTCCATATACCACTTCTTCTTTTTCCCGTCATCTGTTTATGGACCTTTTTTTGCTTCCATGTCTTGGCTCTTTCAATATTGCTGCAGCGCACATTTGCCTGCCTCTGTCTTTCCGATTCTGGTGGTCTTAGGTTATAGGCCCAAAAGGTGCCCTGCCGCATCATATGGTAGCTCAATTTTTACCTTTTCAAGCACAGCTCCATTCAGTTTGCGTTAGTGCTGTTGCCACTTTACATCCCACCAGCAGCCAGAAGGTACACAGTTCTCTAAAACCCCCTCAGCATTTATCGTTTGTAGACTTTTTGCTGATGGTTATGACTGGTGTGAACTGAAACCTTTTTGAATTTGAATTTGCTTGTGGCTTATAATTCCTTATACTGAGCTTTAGGCATGTCCTTTTTTTTCTTTTCCTTTTTTTTTAAAGAGTGAGTACAACTTCCCTCCTCTTATTGACTTCTTGAAAAATTTCTCATATGTTGAATTTTCTTGCCTATTGCCTATGCCAGGGCATGTTTTGAGGGCCTGTGTCATTTAGAGCCCTGCAGTCCTTGTGACTATATAAGCAACCATTGGCACTGGGTTTAAAGCTGCTGTTGTGGGAAACAGCCACAAGGCGGCAGCATTATTACGTTCTCAACTCTTGTTACTAGGGCAACTGAGTCTTCCTGGAGGCAGTTTTCCAAGGTTGTAAATTAGAGTGGAATGTGCTGGGACAAGCCCCAGAAGTTTATGTCTCCTTACTTATGTTTGTTTTTTAAACTTAATTTATACTTCTTGTCGGAGTAAATTTGATTAGAGTGTTTTGATTGTCTGGCTGTACAGAATCTGCTCAATGATTCATACATACGTCTGTTCATCTTCGGATACTGTTACCATGTATGTGATCACAAAATATATATTTTCAAGGTATTGGTGATTATATAATTCATATAGTTTATCTGTTATATGTTTATATACATTTAACATACATTAGTATATGTATGTTAACCCCATAGTCCTAATTTACCCATCCTCCCACCTTTCATTTTGGCGAACCATTAGTTTCTTTGGTAAGTCTGTGAGTGTGTTTTTCTGTGGAAATATGTTCATTGGTAGCAATCTTAGGATAACATGTATAAATGATATCATAGGATGTTTGTCATACCCTTTTCACTTACTTAACCTTATATGATTATTTCTAGGCTCAACTGTAGTCCTGAAAACGGCATTGTTCATTTTTTTCGCGAGGCTACTATTACATTTGGTACGTATACCACTTCGTCTTTGTCCATTCATCTGTTTATGAACCTATTTTCTGCTTCCATGTCTTGGCTATTTCAATATTGCTGCAGTGCACATTGGCCTGCCTGTGTTTTTCAGATTCTGGTGGTCTTAGGTTATAGGCCCAAAAGGTGCCATGCCGCATCATATGGTAGCTCAATTTTTACCTTTTCAAGCATCTCCATTCAGTTTGCATTAGTGTTGTTACCACGTTACATCCCAGCAGCAGCTTGAAGGTACACAGTTCTCTAAAACCCCTTCAGCATTTATCGTTTGTAGACATTTTGCTGATGGTTATGACTGGTGTGAGCTGAAACCTTTTTGAATTTGAATTTGCATGTGGCTAATAATTCCTTATACTGAGCTTTAGGCATGTCCTTTTTTTGTTTTCCTTTTTTTTAAAGAGTGAGTACAACTTCCCTCCTCTTATTGACTTCTTGAAAAATTTCTCATGTGTTGAATTTTCTTGCCTATTCCCTACCCCAGGTCATTTCTTGAGGGCCTGTGTCATTTACAGCCCTGCAGTCCTTGTGACTATGTAGGCAACCATTGGCACTGGGTTTAAAGCTGCTGCTGTGGGAAACAGCCACATGGCGGCAGCATTATTACGTCCTCAACTCTTGTTAATGGGGCAAAAGACTCTTCCTGGAGGTAGTGTTCCAAGGTTGGAAATTAGAGTGGAATGTGCTGGGACAAGCCCCCAGAAGTTTATCTCTCCTTACTTAAGTTTGTTTTTTAAATTTAATTTCTATTTCTTATCGGAGTAAATCTGATTAGAGTGTTTTGATTTTCTGGCTGTACAGAATCTGCTCATTGATTCATATTTATGTTTCTTCATCTTCGGATCCTGTTACTATGTATGTGATTACAGAATATATATTTTAAAGGTATTCGTGATTATATAATTCATATACTTTATATGTTATATGTTTATATACATTTAACATACATTAGTATATGTATGTTAACCCCATAGTCCTAATTTACCCATCCTCCCACCTTTCCTTTTGGCTAACCATTAGTTTATTTGATAAGTCTGTGAGTGTCTTTTTCTGTGGAAATATGTTCATTGGTAGCAATTTTACGATAACATATATAAATGATATCATAGGATATTTGTCATATACCCTTTTCACTTACTTAACGTTATATGATTATTTCTAGGCTCAACTGTAGTCCTGAAAACGGCATTGTTCATTTTTTTCACGAGCCTACTATTCCATTCTGTCCATATACCACTTCGTCTTTGTCCATACATCTGTTTATGGACCTTTTTTTTTCCTTCCATGTCTTGGCTATTTCAATGTTGCTGCAGTGCACATTTGCCTGCCTCTGTCTTTCCGATTCTGGTGGTCTTAGGTTATAGGCCCAAAAGGTGCCCTGCCGCATCATATGGTAGCTCAATTTTTACCTTTTCAAGCAGCTCCATTCAGTTTGCGTTAGTGCTGTTGCCACTTTACATCCCACCAGCAACTAGAAGGTACACAGTTCTCTAAAACCCCTTCAGCATTTATAATTTGTAGACTTTTTGCTGATGATCATGACTCTTGTGAGCTTAAACCTTTTTGAATTTGAATATGTATGTGGCTAATAATTCCTTATACTGAGCTTTAGGCATGTCCTTTTTTTTGTTTTCCTTTTTTTTAAAGAGTGAGTACAACTTCCCTCCTCTTATTGACTTCTTGAAAAATTTCTCATGTGTTGAATTTTCTTGCCTATTCCCTACCCCAGGGCATGTTTTGTGGGCCTGTGTCATTTACAGCCCTGCAGTCCTTGTGACTATATAACCAACCATTGGCACTGGGTTTAAAGCTGCTGTTGTGGGAAAGAGCCACAAGACGGCAGCATTATTACATTCTCAACTCTTGTTATTAGGGCAACAGAGTCTTCCTGGAGGTAGTGTTCCCAGGTTGTAAATTAGAGAGGAATGTCCTGGGACAAGCCCCCAGAAGTTTATGTCTCCTTACTTATGTTTGTTTTTTAAATTTAATTTCTATTTCTTATCGGAGTAAATTTGATTAGAGTGTTTTGATTGTCTGGCTGTACAGAATCTGCTCAATGATTCATACATACGTCTGTTCATCTTCGGATACTGTTACCATGTATGTGATCACAAAATGTATATTTTGAAGGTATTGGTGATGATATAATTCATGTAATTTATATGTTATATGTTTATATACATTTAACATACATTAGTATATGTATGTTAACCCCATAGTCCTAATTTACCCATCCTCCCACCTTTCATTTTGGCTAACCATTAGTTTATTTGATAAGTCTGTGAGTGTCTTTTTCTGTGGAAATATGTTCATTGGTAGCAATCTTAGGATAACATGTATAAATGAAATCATAGGCTGTTTGTCATACCCTTTTCACTTACTTAACCTTATATGATTATTTCAAGGCTCAACTGTAGTCCAGAAAACGGCATTGTTCATTTTTTTCCCGAGCTTACTATTCCATTCTGTCCATATACCACTTCTTCTTTTTCCATTCATATGTTTATGGACCTTTTTTTTTGCTTTCATGTCTTGGCTATTTCAATATTACTGCAGTGCACATTTGCCTGCCTCTGTCTTTCCGATCCTGGTGGTCTTCGTTTATAGGCTCAAAGGTGCCCTGCCGCATCATATGGTAGCTCAATTTTTACCTTGTAAAGCAGCTCCATTCAGTTCTTGTTAGTGCTTTTACCACTTTACATCCCACCAGCAGCTAGTAGGTATGAGTTGTCTAAAACCCATTCAGCATTTATAGTTTGTAGACTTTTTGCTAATGGCCATTTGACTGGTGTGAGCTGAAACCTTTTTGGAGGTTGGAAACGCATGTGGCTAATAATTCCTTATACTGAGCTTTAACCATATCCTTTTTCTTCGTTTCCTTTTTTTGTTAAAGAGTAGGTACAACTTCCCTCCTCTCTTGACTTCTTGAAAAATTTCTCATGTGTTGAATTTTCCTGCCTATTCCCTACCCCAGGGCATTTTTTGAGGGCAGGTGTCATTTAGAGCCCTGCATTCCTTGGGACTATTAAGCAACCATTAGCAGTGGGTTTAAAGCTGCTCTTGTGCGAAACAGCCACAAGGCGGCAGCATTATTACGTTCTCAACTCTTGTTACTTGGGCAAAAGAGTCTTCCTGGAGGTAGGGTTCCGAGGTTGTAAATTAGAGTGGAATGTGCAGGGACAAGCCCCCAGAAGTTTATGTCTCCTTACTTATGTTTGTTTTTTAAATTTAGTTTCTATTTCTTATCGGAGTAAATTTGATTAGAGTGTGTTGATTGTCTGGCTGTACAGAATCTGCTCAATGATTCATACTTATGTCTGTTCACCTTTGGACCCTGTTACCATGTATGTGATTACAGAATGTATATTTTAAAGGTATTGGTGATTATATAATTCATATAATTTATCTGTTATATGTTTATATACATTTAACATACATTAGTATATGTATATTAACCCCATAGTCCTAATTTACCCATCCTCCCACCTTTCCTTTTGGCTAACCATTAGTTTACTTGATAAGTCTGTGAGTGTCTTTTTCTGTGGAAATATGTTCTTTGGTAGCAATCTTAGGGTAACATGTATAAATGATATCATAGGATATTTGTCATACCCTTTTGACTTACTTAACCTTATATGATTATTTGTAGGCTCAACTGTAGTCGTGAAAACGGCATTGTTCCTTTTTTTCCCGAGGCTACTATTCCATTTGGTACGTATACCACTTCATCTTTGTCCATTCATTTGTTTATGGACCTTTTTTTTGCTTCCATGTCTTGGCTATTTCAATATTGTTGCAGTGCATATGTGCCTGCATCTGTCTTTCCGATTTTGGTGGTTTTATATTATAGGCCCAAAAGGTGCCCTGCCGCATCATATGTTAACTCAATTTTTACCTTTTCAAGCAGCTCCATTCAGTTTTCGTTAGTGCTCTTACCACTTTACATCCCACCGGCACCAAGAAGGTACACAGTTCTCTAAAACCCCTTCAGCATTTATAGTTTGTAGACTTTTTGCTGCTGGTCATGACTGGTGTGAGCTGAAACCTTATTGAATTTGAATTTGCATATGGCTAATAATTTCCTTTACTGAGCTTTAGGCATGCCCTTTTTTTCTTTTCCTTTTTTTTTAAAGAGTGAGTACAACCTCCCTCCTCTTATTGACTTCTTGAAAAATTTCTCATGTGTTGAATTTTCTTGCCTATTCCCTACCCCAGGGCATTTTTTGAGGGCCTGTGTCATTTACAGCCCTGCAGTCCTTGTGAGTCTATAAGCAACCATTGGCACTGGGTTTAAAGCTGCTGTTGTGGGAAATAGCCACAAGGCAGCAGCATTATTACGTTCTCAACACTTGTTACTAGGGCAGCAGAGTCTTCCTGGAGGTAGTGTTCCGAGGTTGTAAACTAGAGTGGAATGTGCTGGGACAAGCCCCCAGAAGTTTATATCTCCTTACTTATGTTTGTTTTTTAAATTTATTTTCTACTTCTTATCGGAGTAAATTTGATTAGAGTGTTTTGATTGTCTGGCTGTACAGAGTCTGCTCAATGATTCATACATATGTCTGTTCATCTTCGGAACCTGTTACCATGTATGTGATTACAGAATGTATATTTTGAAGGGATTGGTGATTATATAATTCATATCATTTATATGTTATATGTTTATGTACATTTAACTTACATTAGTATATTCATGTTAACCCCATAGTCCTAATTTACCCATCCCCCCACCTTTCATTTTGGCTAACCATTAGTTTATTTGATAAGTCTGTGAGTGTCTTTTTCTGTGGAAATATGTTCATTGGTAGCAATCTTAGGATAACATGTATAAATGATATCATAGGACATTTGTCATACCCTTTTGACTTACTTATCGTTATATGATTATTTCTAGGCTCAACTGTAGTCCTGAAAACGGCATTGTTCATTTTTTTCCCGAGGCTACTATTCCATTCTGTCCATATACCACTTCTTCTTTTTCCCGTCATCTGTTTATGGACCTTTTTTTGCTTCCATGTCTTGGCTCTTTCAATATTGCTGCAGTGCACATTTGCCTGCCTCTGTCTTTCCGATTCTGGTGGTCTTAGGTTATAGGCCCAAAAGGTGCCCTGCCGCATCATATGGTAGCTCAATTTTTACCTTTTCAAGCACAGCTCCATTCAGTTTGCGTTAGTGCTGTTGCCACTTTACATCCCACCAGCAGCCAGAAGGTACACAGTTCTCTAAAACCCCCTCAGCATTTATCGTTTGTAGACTTTTTGCTGATGGTCATGACTGGTGTGAACTGAAACCTTTTTGAATTTGAATTTGCTTGTGGCTTATAATTCCTTATACTGAGCTTTAGGCATGTCCTTTTTTTTCTTTTCCTTTTTTTTTAAAGAGTGAGTACAACTTCCCTCCTCTTATTGACTTCTTGAAAAATTTCTCATATGTTGAATTTTCTTGCCTATTGCCTACGCCAGGGCATGTTTTGAGGGCCTGTGTCATTTAGAGCCCTGCAGTCCTTGTGACTATATAAGCAACCATTGGCACTGGGTTTAAAGCTGCTGTTGTGGGAAACAGCCACAAGGCGGCAGCATTATTCCGTTCTCAACTCTTGTTACTAGGGCAACTGAGTCTTCCTGGAGGCAGTTTTCCGAGGTTGTAAATTAGAGTGGAATGTGCTGGGACAAGCCCCAGAAGTTTATGTCTCCTTACTTATGTTTGTTTTTTAAACTTAATTTATACTTCTTGTCGGAGTAAATTTGATTAGAGTGTTTTGATTGTCTGGCTGTACAGAATCTGCTCAATGATTCATACATATGTCTGTTCATCTTCGGATCCTGTTACCATGTATGTGATCACAAAATATATATTTTGAAGGTGTTGGTGATTATATAATTCATATAGTTTATCTGTTATATGTTTATATACATTTAACATACATTAGTATATGTATGTTAACCCCATAGTCCTAATTTACCCATCCTCCCACCTTTCATTTTGGCTAACCATTAGTTTCTTTGGTAAGTCTGTGAGTGTGTTTTTCTGTGGAAATATGTTCATTGGTAGCAATCTTAGGATAACATGTATAAATGATATCATAGGATGTTTGTCATACCCTTTTCACTTACTTAACCTTATATGATTATTTCTAGGCTCAACTGTAGTCCTGAAAACGGCATTGTTCATTTTTTTCGCGAGGCTACTATTACATTTGGTATGTATACCACTTCGTCTTTGTCCATTCATCTGTTTATGGACCTATTTTCTGCTTCCATGTCTTGGCTATTTCAATATTGCTGCAGTGCACATTGGCCTGCCTGTGTTTTCCAGATTCTGGTGGTCTTAGGTTATAGGCCCAAAAGGTGCCATGCCGCATCATATGGTAGCTCAATTTTTACCTTTTCAAGCATCTCCATTCAGTTTGCATTAGTGTTGTTACCACGTTACATTCCAGCAGCAGCTTGAAGGTACACAGTTCTCTAAAACCCCTTCAGCATTTATCGTTTGTAGACTTTTTGCTGATGGTTATGACTGGTGTGAGCTGAAACCTTTTTGAATTTGAATTTGCATGTGGCTAATAATTCCTTATACTGAGCTTTAGGCATGTCCTTTTTTTGTTTTCCTTTTTTTTAAAGAGTGAGTACAACTTCCCTCCTCTTATTGACTTCTTGAAAAATTTCTCATGTGTTGAATTTTCTTGCCTATTCCCTACCCCAGGGCATTTCTTGAGGGCCTGTGTCATTTACAGCCCTGCAGTCCTTGTGACTATGTAGGCAACCATTGGCACTGGGTTTAAAGCTGCTGCTGTGGGAAACAGCCACATGGCGGCAGCATTATTACGTCCTCAACTCTTGTTAATGGGGCAAAAGACTCTTCCTGGAGGTAGTGTTCCAAGGTTGGAAATTAGAGTGGAATGTGCTGGGACAAGCCCCCAGAAGTTTAGCTCTCCTTACTTATGTTTGTTTTTTAAATTTAATTTCTATTTCTTATCGGAGTAAATCTGATTAGAGTGTTTTGATTTTCTGGCTGTACAGAATCTGCTCATTGATTCATATTTATGTTTCTTCATCTTCGGATCCTGTTACCATGTATGTGATTACAGAATATATATTGTAAAGGTATTCGTGATTATATAATTCATATACTTTATATGTTATATGTTTATATACATTTAACATACATTAGTATATGTATGTTAACCCCATAGTCCTAATTTACCCATCCTCCCACCTTTCATTTTGGCTAACCATTAGTTTATTTGATAAGTCTGTGAGTGTCTTTTTCTGTGGAAATATGTTCATTGGTAGCAATTTTACGATAACATATATAAATGACATCATAGGATATTTGTCATACCCTTTTCACTTACTTAACGTTATATGATTATTTCTAGGCTCAACTGTAGTCCTGAAAACGGCATTGTTCATTTTTTTCACGAGCCTACTATTCCATTCTGTCCATATACCACTTCGTCTTTGTCCATACATCTGTTTATGGACCTTTTTTTTTCCTTCCATGTCTTGGCTATTTCAATGTTGCTGCAGTGCACATTTGCCTGCCTCTGTCTTTCCGATTCTGGTGGTCTTAGGTTATAGGCCCAAAAGGTGCCCTGCCGCATCATATGGTAGCTCAATTTTTACCTTTTCAAGCAGCTCCATTCAGTTTGCGTTAGTGCTGTTGCCACTTTACATCCCACCAGCAACTAGAAGGTACACAGTTCTCTAAAACCCCTTCAGCATTTATAGTTTGTAGACTTTTTGCTGATGGTCATGACTCTTGTGAGCTTAAACCTTTTTGAATTTGAATATGTATGTGGCTAATAATTCCTTATACTGAGCTTTAGGCATGTCCTTTTTTTTGTTTTCCTTTTTTTTAAAGAGTGAGTACAACTTCCCTCCTCTTATTGACTTCTTGAAAAATTTCTCATGTGTTGAATTTTCTTGCCTATTCCCTACCCCAGGGCATGTTTTGTGGGCCTGTGTCATTTACAGCCCTGCAGTCCTTGTGACTATATAACCAACCATTGGCACTGGGTTTAAAGCTGCTGTTGTGGGAAAGAGCCACAAGACGGCAGCATTATTACATTCTCAACTCTTGTTATTAGGGCAACAGAGTCTTCCTGGAGGTAGTGTTCCCAGGTTGTAAATTAGAGAGGAATGTCCTGGGACAAGCCCCCAGAAGTTTATGTCTCCTTACTTATGTTTGTTTTTTAAATTTAATTTCTATTTCTTATCGGAGTAAATTTGATTAGAGTGTTTTGATTGTCTGGCTGTACAGAATCTGCTCAATGATTCATACATACGTCTGTTCATCTTCGGATACTGTTACCATGTATGTGATCACAAAATGTATATTTTGAAGGTATTGGTGATGATATAATTCATGTAATTTATATGTTATATGTTTATATACATTTAACATACATTAGTATATGTATGTTAACCCCATAGTCCTAATTTACCCATCCTCCCACCTTTCATTTTGGCTAACCATTAGTTTATTTGATAAGTCTGTGAGTGTCTTTTTCTGTGGAAATATGTTCATTGGTAGCAATCTTAGGATAACATGTATAAATGATATCATAGGCTGTTTGTCATACCCTTTTCACTTACTTAACGTTATATGATTATTTCTAGGCTCAGCTGTAGTCCAGAAAACGGCATTGTTCATTTTTTTCCCGAGCTTACTATTCCATTCTGTCCATATACCACTTCTTCTTTTTCCATTCATATGTTTATGGACCTTTTTTTTTCCTTTCATGTCTTGGCTATTTCAATATTACTGCAGTGCACATTTGCCTGCCTCTGTCTTCCCGATCCTGGTGGTCTTCGTTTATAGGCTCAAAGGTGCCCTGCCGCATCATATGGTAGCTCAATTTTTACCTTGTAAAGCAGCTCCATTCAGTTCTTGTTAGTGCTTTTACCACTTTACATCCCACCAGCAGCTAGTAGGTATGAGTTGTCTAAAACCCATTCAGCATTTATAGTTTGTAGACTTTTTGCTAATGGCCATTTGACTGGTGTGAGCTGAAACCTTTTTGGAGGTTGGAAACGCATGTGGCTAATAATTCCTTATACTGAGCTTTAACCATATCCTTTTTCTTCGTTTCCTTTTTTTGTTAAAGAGTAGGTACAACTTCCCTCCTCTCTTGACTTCTTGAAAAATTTCTCATGTGTTGAATTTTCCTGCCTATTCCCTACCCCAGGGCATTTTTTGAGGGCAGGTGTCATTTAGAGCCCTGCATTCCTTGGGACTATTAAGCAACCATTAGCAGTGGGTTTAAAGCTGCTCTTGTGCGAAACAGCCACAAGGCGGCAGCATTATTACGTTCTCAACTCTTGTTACTTGGGCAAAAGAGTCTTCCTGGAGGTAGGGTTCCGAGGTTGTAAATTAGAGTGGAATGTGCAGGGACAAGCCCCCAGAAGTTTATGTCTCCTTACTTATGTTTGTTTTTTAAATTTAGTTTCTATTTCTTATCGGAGTAAATTTGATTAGAGTGTGTTGATTGTCTGGCTGTACAGAATCTGCTCAATGATTCATACTTATGTCTGTTCACCTTTGGACCCTGTTACCATGTATGTGATTACAGAATGTATATTTTAAAGGTATTGGTGATTATATAATTCATATAATTTATCTGTTATATGTTTATATACATTTAACATACATTAGTATATGTATGTTAACCCCATAGTCCTAATTTACCCATCCTCCCACCTTTCATTTTGGCTAACCATTAGTTTCTTTGGTAAGTCTGTGAGTGTGTTTTTCTGTGGAAATATGTTCATTGGTAGCAATCTTAGGATAACATGTATAAATGATATCATAGGATGTTTGTCATACCCTTTTCACTTACTTAACCTTATATGATTATTTCTAGGCTCAACTGTAGTCCTGAAAACGGCATTGTTCATTTTTTTCGCGAGGCTACTATTACATTTGGTATGTATACCACTTCGTCTTTGTCCATTCATCTGTTTATGGACCTATTTTCTGCTTCCATGTCTTGGCTATTTCAATATTGCTGCAGTGCACATTGGCCTGCCTGTGTTTTCCAGATTCTGGTGGTCTTAGGTTATAGGCCCAAAAGGTGCCATGCCGCATCATATGGTAGCTCAATTTTTACCTTTTCAAGCATCTCCATTCAGTTTGCATTAGTGTTGTTACCACGTTACATTCCAGCAGCAGCTTGAAGGTACACAGTTCTCTAAAACCCCTTCAGCATTTATCGTTTGTAGACTTTTTGCTGATGGTTATGACTGGTGTGAGCTGAAACCTTTTTGAATTTGAATTTGCATGTGGCTAATAATTCCTTATACTGAGCTTTAGGCATGTCCTTTTTTTGTTTTCCTTTTTTTTAAAGAGTGAGTACAACTTCCCTCCTCTTATTGACTTCTTGAAAAATTTCTCATGTGTTGAATTTTCTTGCCTATTCCCTACCCCAGGGCATTTCTTGAGGGCCTGTGTCATTTACAGCCCTGCAGTCCTTGTGACTATGTAGGCAACCATTGGCACTGGGTTTAAAGCTGCTGCTGTGGGAAACAGCCACATGGCGGCAGCATTATTACGTCCTCAACTCTTGTTAATGGGGCAAAAGACTCTTCCTGGAGGTAGTGTTCCAAGGTTGGAAATTAGAGTGGAATGTGCTGGGACAAGCCCCCAGAAGTTTAGCTCTCCTTACTTATGTTTGTTTTTTAAATTTAATTTCTATTTCTTATCGGAGTAAATCTGATTAGAGTGTTTTGATTTTCTGGCTGTACAGAATCTGCTCATTGATTCATATTTATGTTTCTTCATCTTCGGATCCTGTTACCATGTATGTGATTACAGAATATATATTGTAAAGGTATTCGTGATTATATAATTCATATACTTTATATGTTATATGTTTATATACATTTAACATACATTAGTATATGTATGTTAACCCCATAGTCCTAATTTACCCATCCTCCCACCTTTCATTTTGGCTAACCATTAGTTTATTTGATAAGTCTGTGAGTGTCTTTTTCTGTGGAAATATGTTCATTGGTAGCAATTTTACGATAACATATATAAATGACATCATAGGATATTTGTCATACCCTTTTCACTTACTTAACGTTATATGATTATTTCTAGGCTCAACTGTAGTCCTGAAAACGGCATTGTTCATTTTTTTCACGAGCCTACTATTCCATTCTGTCCATATACCACTTCGTCTTTGTCCATACATCTGTTTATGGACCTTTTTTTTTCCTTCCATGTCTTGGCTATTTCAATGTTGCTGCAGTGCACATTTGCCTGCCTCTGTCTTTCCGATTCTGGTGGTCTTAGGTTATAGGCCCAAAAGGTGCCCTGCCGCATCATATGGTAGCTCAATTTTTACCTTTTCAAGCAGCTCCATTCAGTTTGCGTTAGTGCTGTTGCCACTTTACATCCCACCAGCAACTAGAAGGTACACAGTTCTCTAAAACCCCTTCAGCATTTATAGTTTGTAGACTTTTTGCTGATGGTCATGACTCTTGTGAGCTTAAACCTTTTTGAATTTGAATATGTATGTGGCTAATAATTCCTTATACTGAGCTTTAGGCATGTCCTTTTTTTTGTTTTCCTTTTTTTTAAAGAGTGAGTACAACTTCCCTCCTCTTATTGACTTCTTGAAAAATTTCTCATGTGTTGAATTTTCTTGCCTATTCCCTACCCCAGGGCATGTTTTGTGGGCCTGTGTCATTTACAGCCCTGCAGTCCTTGTGACTATATAACCAACCATTGGCACTGGGTTTAAAGCTGCTGTTGTGGGAAAGAGCCACAAGACGGCAGCATTATTACATTCTCAACTCTTGTTATTAGGGCAACAGAGTCTTCCTGGAGGTAGTGTTCCCAGGTTGTAAATTAGAGAGGAATGTCCTGGGACAAGCCCCCAGAAGTTTATGTCTCCTTACTTATGTTTGTTTTTTAAATTTAATTTCTATTTCTTATCGGAGTAAATTTGATTAGAGTGTTTTGATTGTCTGGCTGTACAGAATCTGCTCAATGATTCATACATACGTCTGTTCATCTTCGGATACTGTTACCATGTATGTGATCACAAAATGTATATTTTGAAGGTATTGGTGATGATATAATTCATGTAATTTATATGTTATATGTTTATATACATTTAACATACATTAGTATATGTATGTTAACCCCATAGTCCTAATTTACCCATCCTCCCACCTTTCATTTTGGCTAACCATTAGTTTATTTGATAAGTCTGTGAGTGTCTTTTTCTGTGGAAATATGTTCATTGGTAGCAATCTTAGGATAACATGTATAAATGATATCATAGGCTGTTTGTCATACCCTTTTCACTTACTTAACGTTATATGATTATTTCTAGGCTCAGCTGTAGTCCAGAAAACGGCATTGTTCATTTTTTTCCCGAGCTTACTATTCCATTCTGTCCATATACCACTTCTTCTTTTTCCATTCATATGTTTATGGACCTTTTTTTTTCCTTTCATGTCTTGGCTATTTCAATATTACTGCAGTGCACATTTGCCTGCCTCTGTCTTCCCGATCCTGGTGGTCTTCGTTTATAGGCTCAAAGGTGCCCTGCCGCATCATATGGTAGCTCAATTTTTACCTTGTAAAGCAGCTCCATTCAGTTCTTGTTAGTGCTTTTACCACTTTACATCCCACCAGCAGCTAGTAGGTATGAGTTGTCTAAAACCCATTCAGCATTTATAGTTTGTAGACTTTTTGCTAATGGCCATTTGACTGGTGTGAGCTGAAACCTTTTTGGAGGTTGGAAACGCATGTGGCTAATAATTCCTTATACTGAGCTTTAACCATATCCTTTTTCTTCGTTTCCTTTTTTTGTTAAAGAGTAGGTACAACTTCCCTCCTCTCTTGACTTCTTGAAAAATTTCTCATGTGTTGAATTTTCCTGCCTATTCCCTACCCCAGGGCATTTTTTGAGGGCAGGTGTCATTTAGAGCCCTGCATTCCTTGGGACTATTAAGCAACCATTAGCAGTGGGTTTAAAGCTGCTCTTGTGCGAAACAGCCACAAGGCGGCAGCATTATTACGTTCTCAACTCTTGTTACTTGGGCAAAAGAGTCTTCCTGGAGGTAGGGTTCCGAGGTTGTAAATTAGAGTGGAATGTGCAGGGACAAGCCCCCAGAAGTTTATGTCTCCTTACTTATGTTTGTTTTTTAAATTTAGTTTCTATTTCTTATCGGAGTAAATTTGATTAGAGTGTGTTGATTGTCTGGCTGTACAGAATCTGCTCAATGATTCATACTTATGTCTGTTCACCTTTGGACCCTGTTACCATGTATGTGATTACAGAATGTATATTTTAAAGGTATTGGTGATTATATAATTCATATAATTTATCTGTTATATGTTTATATACATTTAACATACATTAGTATATGTATATTAACCCCATAGTCCTAATTTACCCATCCTCCCACCTTTCCTTTTGGCTAACCATTAGTTTACTTGATAAGTCTGTGAGTGTCTTTTTCTGTGGAAATATGTTCTTTGGTAGCAATCTTAGGATAACATGTATAAATGATGTCATAGGATATTTGTCATACCCTTTTGACTTACTTAACCTTATATGATTATTTCTAGTCTCAACTGTAGTCGTGAAAACGGCATTGTTCCTTTTTTTCCCGAGGCTACTATTCCATTTGGTACGTATACCACTTCATCTTTGTCCATTCATCTGTTTATGGACCTTTTTTTTGCTTCCATGTCTTGGCTATTTCAATATTGTTGCAGTGCATATGTGCCTGCATCTGTCTTTCCGATTTTGGTGGTTTTATATTATAGGCCCAAAAGGTGCCCTGCCGCATCATATGTTAACTCAATTTTTACCTTTTCAAGCAGCTCCATTCAGTTTTCGTTAGTGCTCTTACCACTTTACATCCCACCGGCACCAAGAAGGTACACAGTTCTCTAAAACCCCTTCAGCATTTATAGTTTGTAGACTTTTTGCTGCTGGTCATGACTGGTGTGAGCTGAAACCTTATTGAATTTGAATTTGCATATGGCTAATAATTTCCTTTACTGAGCTTTAGGCATGCCCTTTTTTTCTTTTCCTTTTTTTTTAAAGAGTCAGTACAACCTCCCTCCTCTTATTGACTTCTTGAAAAATTTCTCATGTGTTGAATTTTCTTGCCTATTCCCTACCCCAGGGCATTTTTTGAGGGCCTGTGTCATTTACAGCCCTGCAGTCCTTGTGAGTCTATAAGCAACCATTGGCACTGGGTTTAAAGCTGCTGTTGTGGGAAATAGCCACAAGGCAGCAGCATTATTACGTTCTCAACACTTGTTACTAGGGCAGCAGAGTCTTCCTGGAGGTAGTGTTCCGAGGTTGTAAACTAGAGTGGAATGTGCTGGGACAAGCCCCCAGAAGTTTATATCTCCTTACTTATGTTTGTTTTTTAAATTTATTTTCTACTTCTTATCGGAGTAAATTTGATTAGAGTGTTTTGATTGTCTGGCTGTACAGAATCTGCTCAATGATTCATACATATGTCTGTTCATCTTCGGAACCTGTTACCATGTATGTGATTACAGAATGTATATTTTGAAGGGATTGGTGATTATATAATTCATATCATTTATATGTTATATGTTTATGTACATTTAACTTACATTAGTATATTCATGTTAACCCCATAGTCCTAATTTACCCATCCCCCCACCTTTCATTTTGGCTAACCATTAGTTTATTTGATAAGTCTGTGAGTGTCTTTTTCTGTGGAAATATGTTCATTGGTAGCAATCTTAGGATAACATGTATAAATGATATCATAGGACATTTGTCATACCCTTTTGACTTACTTATCGTTATATGATTATTTCTAGGCTCAACTGTAGTCCTGAAAACGGCATTGTTCATTTTTTTCCCGAGGCTACTATTCCATTCTGTCCATATACCACTTCTTCTTTTTCCCGTCATCTGTTTATGGACCTTTTTTTGCTTCCATGTCTTGGCTCTTTCAATATTGCTGCAGTGCACATTTGCCTGCCTCTGTCTTTCCGATTCTGGTGGTCTTAGGTTATAGGCCCAAAAGGTGCCCTGCCGCATCATATGGTAGCTCAATTTTTACCTTTTCAAGCACAGCTCCATTCAGTTTGCGTTAGTGCTGTTGCCACTTTACATCCCACCAGCAGCCAGAAGGTACACAGTTCTCTAAAACCCCCTCAGCATTTATCGTTTGTAGACTTTTTGCTGATGGTTATGACTGGTGTGAACTGAAACCTTTTTGAATTTGAATTTGCTTGTGGCTTATAATTCCTTATACTGAGCTTTAGGCATGTCCTTTTTTTTCTTTTCCTTTTTTTTTAAAGAGTGAGTACAACTTCCCTCCTCTTATTGACTTCTTGAAAAATTTCTCATATGTTGAATTTTCTTGCCTATTGCCTACGCCAGGGCATGTTTTGATGGCCTGTGTCATTTAGAGCCCTGCAGTCCTTGTGACTATATAAGCAACCATTGGCACTGGGTTTAAAGCTGCTGTTGTGGGAAACAGCCACAAGGCGGCAGCATTATTACGTTCTCAACTCTTGTTACTAGGGCAACTGAGTCTTCCTGGAGGCAGTTTTCCAAGGTTGTAAATTAGAGTGGAATGTGCTGGGACAAGCCCCAGAAGTTTATGTCTCCTTACTTATGTTTGTTTTTTAAACTTAATTTATACTTCTTGTCGGAGTAAATTTGATTAGAGTGTTTTGATTGTCTGGCTGTACAGAATCTGCTCAATGATTCATACATATGTCTGTTCATCTTCGGATCCTGTTACCATGTATGTGATCACAAAATATATATTTTGAAGGTATTGGTGATTATATAATTCATATAGTTTATCTGTTATATGTTTATATACATTTAACATACATTAGTATATGTATGTTAACCCCATAGTCCTAATTTACCCATCCTCCCACCTTTCATTTTGGCTAACCATTAGTTTCTTTGGTAAGTCTGTGAGTGTGTTTTTCTGTGGAAATATGTTCATTGGTAGCAATCTTAGGATAACATGTATAAATGATATCATAGGATGTTTGTCATACCCTTTTCACTTACTTATTAACCTTATATGATTATTTCTAGGCTCAACTGTAGTCCTGAAAACGGCATTGTTCATTTTTTTCGCGAGGCTACTATTACATTTGGTACGTATACCACTTCGTCTTTGTCCATTCATCTGTTTATGGACCTATTTTCTGCTTCCATGTCTTGGCTATTTCAATATTGCTGCAGTGCACATTGGCCTGCCTGTGTTTTTCAGATTCTGGTGGTCTTAGGTTATAGGCCCAAAAGGTGCCATGCCGCATCATATGGTAGCTCAATTTTTACCTTTTCAAGCATCTCCATTCAGTTTGCATTAGTGTTGTTACCACGTTACATCCCAGCAGCAGCTTGAAGGTACACAGTTCTCTAAAACCCCTTCAGCATTTATCGTTTGTAGACATTTTGCTGATGGTTATGACTGGTGTGAGCTGAAACCTTTTTGAATTTGAATTTGCATGTGGCTAATAATTCCTTATACTGAGCTTTAGGCATGTCCTTTTTTTGTTTTCCTTTTTTTTAAAGAGTGAGTACAACTTCCCTCCTCTTATTGACTTCTTGAAAAATTTCTCATGTGTTGAATTTTCTTGCCTATTCCCTACCCCAGGGCATTTCTTGAGGGCCTGTGTCATTTACAGCCCTGCAGTCCTTGTGACTATGTAGGCAACCATTGGCACTGGGTTTAAAGCTGCTGCTGTGGGAAACAGCCACATGGCGGCAGCATTATTATGTCCTCAACTCTTGTTAATGGGGCAAAAGACTCTTCCTGGAGGTAGTGTTCCAAGGTTGGAAATTAGAGTGGAATGTGCTGGGACAAGCCCCCAGAAGTTTATCTCTCCTTACTTATGTTTGTTTTTTAAATTTAATTTCTATTTCTTATCGGAGTAAATCTGATTAGAGTGTTTTGATTTTCTGGCTGTACAGAATCTGCTCATTGATTCATATTTATGTTTCTTCATCTTCGGATCCTGTTACCATGTATGTGATTACAGAATATATATTTTAAAGGTATTCGTGATTATATAATTCATATACTTTATATGTTATATGTTTATATACATTTAACATACATTAGTATATGTATGTTAACCCCATAGTCCTAATTTACCCATCCTCCCACCTTTCATTTTGGCTAACCATTAGTTTATTTGATAAGTCTGTGAGTGTCTTTTTCTGTGGAAATATGTTCATTGGTAGCAATTTTACGATAACATATATAAATGACATCATAGGATATTTGTCATACCCTTTTCACTTACTTAACGTTATATGATTATTTCTAGGCTCAACTGTAGTCCTGAAAACGGCATTGTTCATTTTTTTCACGAGCCTACTATTCCATTCTGTCCATATACCACTTCGTCTTTGTCCATACATCTGTTTATGGACCTTTTTTTTTCCTTCCATGTCTTGGCTATTTCAATGTTGCTGCAGTGCACATTTGCCTGCCTCTGTCTTTCCGATTCTGGTGGTCTTAGGTTATAGGCCCAAAAGGTGCCCTGCCGCATCATATGGTAGCTCAATTTTTACCTTTTCAAGCAGCTCCATTCAGTTTGCGTTAGTGCTGTTGCCACTTTACATCCCACCAGCAACTAGAAGGTACACAGTTCTCTAAAACCCCTTCAGCATTTATAGTTTGTAGACTTTTTGCTGATGGTCATGACTCTTGTGAGCTTAAACCTTTTTGAATTTGAATATGTATGTGGCTAATAATTCCTTATACTGAGCTTTAGGCATGTCCTTTTTTTTTGTTTTCCTTTTTTTTAAAGAGTGAGTACAACTTCCCTCCTCTTATTGACTTCTTGAAAAATTTCTCATGTGTTGAATTTTCTTGCCTATTCCCTACCCCAGGGCATGTTTTGTGGGCCTGTGTCATTTACAGCCCTGCAGTCCTTGTGACTATATAACCAACCATTGGCACTGGGTTTAAAGCTGCTGTTGTGGGAAAGAGCCACAAGACGGCAGCATTATTACATTCTCAACTCTTGTTATTAGGGCAACAGAGTCTTCCTGGAGGTAGTGTTCCCAGGTTGTAAATTAGAGAGGAATGTCCTGGGACAAGCCCCCAGAAGTTTATGTCTCCTTACTTATGTTTGTTTTTTAAATTTAATTTCTATTTCTTATCGGAGTAAATTTGATTAGAGTGTTTTGATTGTCTGGCTGTATAGAATCTGCTCAATGATTCATACATACGTCTGTTCATCTTCGGATACTGTTACCATGTATGTGATCACAAAATGTATATTTTGAAGGTATTGGTGATGATATAATTCATGTAATTTATATGTTATATGTTTATATACATTTAACATACATTAGTATATGTATGTTAACCCCATAGTCCTAATTTACCCATCCTCCCACCTTTCATTTTGGCTAACCATTAGTTTATTTGATAAGTCTGTGAGTGTCTTTTTCTGTGGAAATATGTTCATTGGTAGCAATCTTAGGATAACATGTATAAATGATATCATAGGCTGTTTGTCATACCCTTTTCACTTACTTAACCTTATATGATTATTTCAAGGCTCAACTGTAGTCCAGAAAACGGCATTGTTCATTTTTTTCCCGAGCTTACTATTCCATTCTGTCCATATACCACTTCTTCTTTTTCCATTCATATGTTTATGGACCTTTTTTTTTGCTTTCATGTCTTGGCTATTTCAATATTACTGCAGTGCACATTTGCCTGCCTCTGTCTTTCCGATCCTGGTGGTCTTCGTTTATAGGCTCAAAGGTGCCCTGCCGCATCATATGGTAGCTCAATTTTTACCTTGTAAAGCAGCTCCATTCAGTTCTTGTTAGTGCTTTTACCACTTTACATCCCACCAGCAGCTAGTAGGTATGAGTTGTCTAAAACCCATTCAGCATTTATAGTTTGTAGACTTTTTGCTAATGGCCATTTGACTGGTGTGAGCTGAAACCTTTTTGGAGGTTGGAAACGCATGTGGCTAATAATTCCTTATACTGAGCTTTAACCATATCCTTTTTCTTCGTTTCCTTTTTTTGTTAAAGAGTAGGTACAACTTCCCTCCTCTCTTGACTTCTTGAAAAATTTCTCATGTGTTGAATTTTCCTGCCTATTCCCTACCCCAGGGCATTTTTTGAGGGCAGGTGTCATTTAGAGCCCTGCATTCCTTGGGACTATTAAGCAACCATTAGCAGTGGGTTTAAAGCTGCTCTTGTGCGAAACAGCCACAAGGCGGCAGCATTATTACGTTCTCAACTCTTGTTACTTGGGCAAAAGAGTCTTCCTGGAGGTAGGGTTCCGAGGTTGTAAATTAGAGTGGAATGTGCAGGGACAAGCCCCCAGAAGTTTATGTCTCCTTACTTATGTTTGTTTTTTAAATTTAGTTTCTATTTCTTATCGGAGTAAATTTGATTAGAGTGTGTTGATTGTCTGGCTGTACAGAATCTGCTCAATGATTCATACTTATGTCTGTTCACCTTTGGACCCTGTTACCATGTATGTGATTACAGAATGTATATTTTAAAGGTATTGGTGATTATATAATTCATATAATTTATCTGTTATATGTTTATATACATTTAACATACATAAGTATATGTATATTAACCCCATAGTCCTAATTTACCCATCCTCCCACCTTTCCTTTTGGCTAACCATTAGTTTACTTGATAAGTCTGTGAGTGTCTTTTTCTGTGGAAATATGTTCTTTGGTAGCAATCTTAGGATAACATGTATAAATGACATCATAGGATATTTGTCATACCCTTTTGACTTACTTAACCTTATATGATTATTTGTAGGCTCAACTGTAGTCGTGAAAACGGCATTGTTCCTTTTTTTCCCGAGGCTACTATTCCATTTGGTACGTATACCACTTCATCTTTGTCCATTCATCTGTTTATGGACCTTTTTTTTGCTTCCATGTCTTGGCTATTTCAATATTGTTGCAGTGCATATGTGCCTGCATCTGTCTTTCCGATTTTGGTGGTTTTATATTATAGGCCCAAAAGGTGCCCTGCCGCATCATTTGTTAACTCAATTTTTACCTTTTCAAGCAGCTCCATTCAGTTTTCGTTAGTGCTCTTACCACTTTACATCCCACCGGCACCAAGAAGGTACACAGTTCTCTAAAACCCCTTCAGCATTTATAGTTTGTAGACTTTTTGCTGCTGGTCATGACTGGTGTGAGCTGAAACCTTATTGAATTTGAATTTGCATATGGCTAATAATTTCCTTTACTGAGCTTTAGGCATGCCCTTTTTTTCTTTTCCTTTTTTTTTAAAGAGTGAGTACAACCTCCCTCCTCTTATTGACTTCTTGAAAAATTTCTCATGTGTTGAATTTTCTTGCCTATTCCTTACCCCAGGGCATTTTTTGAGGGCCTGTGTCATTTACAGCCCTGCAGTTCTTGTGAGTCTATAAGCAACCATTGGCACTGGGTTTAAAGCTGCTGTTGTGGGAAATAGCCACAAGGCAGCAGCATTATTACGTTCTCAACACTTGTTACTAGGGCAGCAGAGTCTTCCTGGAGGTAGTGTTCCGAGGTTGTAAACTAGAGTGGAATGTGCTGGGACAAGCCCCCAGAAGTTTATATCTCCTTACTTATGTTTGTTTTTTAAATTTATTTTCTACTTCTTATCGGAGTAAATTTGATTAGAGTGTTTTGATTGTCTGGCTGTACAGAATCTGCTCAATGATTCATACATATGTCTGTTCATCTTCGGAACCTGTTACCATGTATGTGATTACAGAATGTATATTTTGAAGGGATTGGTGATTATATAATTCATATCATTTATATGTTATATGTTTATGTACATTTAACTTACATTAGTATATTCATGTTAACCCCATAGTCCTAATTTACCCATCCCCCCACCTTTCATTTTGGCTAACCATTAGTTTATTTGATAAGTCTGTGAGTGTCTTTTTCTGTGGAAATATGTTCATTGGTAGCAATCTTAGGATAACATGTATAAATGATATCATAGGACATTTGTCATACCCTTTTGACTTACTTATCGTTATATGATTATTTCTAGGCTCAACTGTAGTCCTGAAAACGGCATTGTTCATTTTTTTCCCGAGGCTACTATTCCATTCTGTCCATATACCACTTCTTCTTTTTCCCGTCATCTGTTTATGGACCTTTTTTTGCTTCCATGTCTTGGCTCTTTCAGTATTGCTGCAGTGCACATTTGCCTGCCTCTGTCTTTCCGATTCTGGTGGTCTTAGGTTATAGGCCCAAAAGGTGCCCTGCCGCATCATATGGTAGCTCAATTTTTACCTTTTCAAGCACAGCTCCATTCAGTTTGCGTTAGTGCTGTTGCCACTTTACATCCCACCAGCAGCCAGAAGGTACACAGTTCTCTAAAACCCCCTCAGCATTTATCGTTTGTAGACTTTTTGCTGATGGTTATGACTGGTGTGAACTGAAACCTTTTTGAATTTGAATTTGCTTGTGGCTTATAATTCCTTATACTGAGCTTTAGGCATGTCCTTTTTTTTCTTTTCCTTTTTTTTTAAAGAGTGAGTACAACTTCCCTCCTCTTATTGACTTCTTGAAAAATTTCTCATATGTTGAATTTTCTTGCCTATTGCCTACGCCAGGGCATGTTTTGATGGCCTGTGTCATTTAGAGCCCTGCAGTCCTTGTGACTATATAAGCAACCATTGGCACTGGGTTTAAAGCTGCTGTTGTGGGAAACAGCCACAAGGCGGCAGCATTATTACGTTCTCAACTCTTGTTACTAGGGCAACTGAGTCTTCCTGGAGGCAGTTTTCCAAGGTTGTAAATTAGAGTGGAATGTGCTGGGACAAGCCCCAGAAGTTTATGTCTCCTTACTTATGTTTGTTTTTTAAACTTAATTTATACTTCTTGTCGGAGTAAATTTGATTAGAGTGTTTTGATTGTCTGGCTGTACAGAATCTGCTCAATGATTCATACATATGTCTGTTCACCTTCGGATCCTGTTACCATGTATGTGATCACAAAATATATATTTTGAAGGTGTTGGTGATTATATAATTCATATAGTTTATCTGTTATATGTTTATATACATTTAACATACATTAGTATATGTATGTTAACCCCATAGTCCTAATTTACCCATCCTCCCACCTTTCATTTTGGCTAACCATTAGTTTCTTTGGTAAGTCTGTGAGTGTGTTTTTCTGTGGAAATATGTTCATTGGTAGCAATCTTAGGATAACATGTATAAATGATATCATAGGATGTTTGTCATACCCTTTTCACTTACTTAACCTTATATGATTATTTCTAGGCTCAACTGTAGTCCTGAAAACGGCATTGTTCATTTTTTTCGCGAGGCTACTATTACATTTGGTACGTATACCACTTCGTCTTTGTCCATTCATCTGTTTATGGACCTATTTTCTGCTTCCATGTCTTGGCTATTTCAATATTGCTGCAGTGCACATTGGCCTGCCTGTGTTTTTCAGATTCTGGTGGTCTTAGGTTATAGGCCCAAAAGGTGCCATGCCGCATCATATGGTAGCTCAATTTTTACCTTTTCAAGCATCTCCATTCAGTTTGCATTAGTGTTGTTACCACGTTACATCCCAGCAGCAGCTTGAAGGTACACAGTTCTCTAAAACCCCTTCAGCATTTATCGTTTGTAGACATTTTGCTGATGGTTATGACTGGTGTGAGCTGAAACCTTTTTGAATTTGAATTTGCATGTGGCTAATAATTCCTTATACTGAGCTTTAGGCATGTCCTTTTTTTGTTTTCCTTTTTTTTAAAGAGTGAGTACAACTTCCCTCCTCTTATTGACTTCTTGAAAAATTTCTCATGTGTTGAATTTTCTTGCCTATTCCCTACCCCAGGGCATTTCTTGAGGGCCTGTGTCATTTACAGCCCTGCAGTCCTTGTGACTATGTAGGCAACCATTGGCACTGGGTTTAAAGCTGCTGCTGTGGGAAACAGCCACATGGCGGCAGCATTATTACGTCCTCAACTCTTGTTAATGGGGCAAAAGACTCTTCCTGGAGGTAGTGTTCCAAGGTTGGAAATTAGAGTGGAATGTGCTGGGACAAGCCCCCAGAAGTTTATCTCTCCTTACTTATGTTTGTTTTTTAAATTTAATTTCTATTTCTTATCGGAGTAAATCTGATTAGAGTGTTTTGATTTTCTGGCTGTACAGAATCTGCTCATTGATTCATATTTATGTTTCTTCATCTTCGGATCCTGTTACCATGTATGTGATTACAGAATATATATTTTAAAGGTATTCGTGATTATATAATTCATACACTTTATATGTTATATGTTTATATACATTTAACATACATTAGTATATGTATGTTAACCCCATAGTCCTAATTTACCCATCCTCCCACCTTTCATTTTGGCTAACCATTAGTTTATTTGATAAGTCTGTGAGTGTCTTTTTCTGTGGAAATATGTTCATTGGTAGCAATTTTACGATAACATATATAAATGACATCATAGGATATTTGTCATACCCTTTTCACTTACTTAACGTTATATGATTATTTCTAGGCTCAACTGTAGTCCTGAAAACGGCATTGTTCATTTTTTTCACGAGCCTACTATTCCATTCTGTCCATATACCACTTCGTCTTTGTCCATACATCTGTTTATGGACCTTTTTTTTTCCTTCCATGTCTTGGCTATTTCAATGTTGCTGCAGTGCACATTTGCCTGCCTCTGTCTTTCCGATTCTGGTGGTCTTAGGTTATAGGCCCAAAAGGTGCCCTGCCGCATCATATGGTAGCTCAATTTTTACCTTTTCAAGCAGCTCCATTTAGTTTGCGTTAGTGCTGTTGCCACTTTACATCCCACCAGCAACTAGAAGGTACACAGTTCTCTAAAACCCCTTCAGCATTTATAGTTTGTAGACTTTTTGCTGATGGTCATGACTCTTGTGAGCTTAAACCTTTTTGAATTTGAATATGTATGTGGCTAATAATTCCTTATACTGAGCTTTAGGCATGTCCTTTTTTTTGTTTTCCTTTTTTTTAAAGAGTGAGTACAACTTCCCTCTTCTTATTGACTTCTTGAAAAATTTCTCATGTGTTGAATTTTCTTGCCTATTCCCTACACCAGGGCATGTTTTGTGGGCCTGTGTCATTTACAGCCCTGCAGTCCTTGTGACTATAGAAGCAACCGTTGGCACTGGGTTTAAAGCTGCTGTTGTGGGAAAGAGCCACGAGGCGGCAGCATTATTACATTCTCAACTCTTGTTACTAGGGCAACTGAGTCTTCCTGGAGGTAGTGTTCCGAGGTTGTAAGTTAGAGTGGAATGTGCTGGGACAAGCCCCCAGAAGTTTATGTCTCCTTACGTATGTTTGTTTTTTAAATTTAATTTTTATTTCTTATCGGAGTAAATTTGATTAGAGTGTTTAGATTGTCTGGCTATACAGAATCTGCTCAATGATTCATACGTATCTCTGTTCATCTTTCCATCCTGTTACCACGTATGTGATTACAGAATGTATATTTTAAAGGTATTTGTGATTATATAATTCATATAGTTTATCTGTTATATGTTTATATACATTTAACATACATTAGTATATGTATGTTAACCCCATAGTCCTAATTTACTCATCCTCCCACCTTTCATTTTGGCTAACCATTAGTTTATTTGATAAGTCTGTGAGTGTGTTTTTCTGTGGAAATATGTTCATTGGTAGCAATCTTAGGATAACATGTATAAGTGATATCATAGGATATTTGTCATACCCTTTTCACTTACTGAACGTTATATGATTATTTCTAGGCTCAACTGTAGTCCTGAAAACGGCATTGTTCATTTTTTTCACGAGGCTACTATTCCATTCTGTCCATATACCACTTCTTCTTTTTCCCGTCATCTGTTTATGGACCTTTTTTTTGCTTCCATGTCTTGGGTATTTCAATATTGCTGCAGTGCACATTTGCCTGCCTCTGTCTTTCCTATTCTGGTGGTCTTAGGTTATAGGCCCAAAAGATGCTCTGCCGCATCATATGATAGCTGAATTTTTACCTTTTCAAGCAGCTCCATTCAGTTTTCGTTAGTGCTGTTACCACTTTACATCCCTCCAGCAGCGAGGAGGTATGAGTTGGCTAAAACCCATTCAGCATTTATAGTTTGTAGACTTTTTGCTGTTATCCATTTGACTGGTGTCAGCTGAAACCTTTTTGGAGGTTGGATACGCATTGGGCTAATAATTCCTTATACTGAGCTTTAGGCATATCCTTTTTCTTCTTTTCCTTTTTTTGTTAAAGTGTGAGTACAACTTCCCTCTTCATATTGACTACTTGAAAAATTTCTCATGTGTTGAATTTTCTTTCCTATTCCCTACCCCAATGCATTTTTGAGGGCAGGTGTCATTTAGAGCCCTGCAGTCCTTGTGACTATTAAGCAACCATTAGCACTGGGCTTAAAGCTGCTGCTGTGGGAAACAGCCACAAGGCGGCAGCATAATTACGTTCTCAACTCTTATTACTAGGGCAAAAGAGTCTTCCTCGAGGTAGTGTTCCGAGGTTGTGAATTAGAGTGGGATGTGCTGGGACAAGCCCCCAGAAGTTTATGTCTCCTTACCTATGTTTGTTTTTAAATTTAATTTCTATTTCTTATCGGAGTAAATTTGATTAGAGTGTTTTGATGGTCTGGCTGTACAGAATCTGCTCAATGATTCCTACTAATGTCTGTTCATCTTCAGATCCTGTTACCATGTATGTGATAACAGAATGTATATTTTAAAGGTATTGGTGATTATATAATTTATACAGTTTATATGTTATATGTTTATATACATTTAACATATATTAGTATATGTATGTTAACCCCATAGTCCTAATTTACCAATCCTCCCACCTTTCATTTTGGCTAACCATTAGTTTATTTCATAAGTCTGTGAGTGTCTTTTTCTGTGGAAATATGTTCATTGGTAGCAATCTTAGGATAACATGTATAAATGATATCATAGGATATTTGTCATACCCTTTTGACTTACTTAACCTTATATGATTATTTCTAGGCTCAACTGTAGTTCTGAAAACTGCATTCTTCATTTTTTTCCCGAGGCTACTATTCCATTCTTTCCATATACCACTTCTTCTTTTTCCATTCACCTGTTTATGGACCTTTTCTTTGCTTCCATGTCTTGGCTATTTCAATATTGCTGCAGTGCACATTTGCCTGCCTCTGTGTTTCTGATTCTGGTGGTCTTAGGTTATAGGCCCAAAGGTGCCATGACGCATCATATGGTAGCTCAATTTTTACCTTTTCAAGCAGCTCCGTTCAGTTTGCGTTAGTGCTGTTACGACTTTACATCCCACCAGCAGCTAGAAGGTACACAGTTCTCTAAAACCCTTTCAGCATTTATAGTTTGTAGACTTTTTGCTGATGGTCATGACTGGTGTGAGCTGAAACCTTTTTGAATTTGAATTTGCATGTGGCTAATAATTCCTTATACTGAGCTTTAGGCATATCCTTTTTTTGTTTTCCTTTTTTTTAAAGAGTGAGTACAACTTCCCTCCTCTTATTGACTTCTTGAAAAATTTCTCATGTGTTGAATTTTCTTGCCTATTCCGTACCCCAGGGCATGTTTTGTGGGCCTGTGTCATTTACAGCCCTGCAGTCCTTGTGACTATATAACCAACCATTGGCACTGGGTTTAAAGCTGCTGTTGTGGGAAAGAGCCACAAGACGGCAGCATTATTACATTCTCAACTCTTGTTATTAGGGCAACAGAGTCTTCCTGGAGGTAGTGTTCCCAGGTTGTAAATTAGAGAGGAATGTCCTGGGACAAGCCCCCAGAAGTTTATGTCTCCTTACTTATGTTTGTTTTTTAAATTTAATTTCTATTTCTTATCGGAGTAAATTTCCTTAGAGTGTTTTGATTGTCTGGCTGTACAGAATCTGCTCAATGATTCATACATACGTCTGTTCATCTTCGGATACTGTTACCATGTATGTGATCACAAAGTGTATATTTTGAAGGTATTGGTGATGATATAATTCATGTAATTTATATGTTATATGTTTATATACATTTAACATACATTAGTATATGTATGTTAACCCCATAGTCCTAATTTACCCATCCTCCCACCTTTCATTTTGGCTAACCATTAGTTTATTTGATAAGTCTGTGAGTGTCTTTTTCTGTGGAAATATGTTCATTGGTAGCAATCTTAGGATAACATGTATAAATGATATCATAGGCTGTTTGTCATACCCTTTTCACTTACTTAACCTTATATGATTATTTCAAGGCTCAACTGTAGTCCAGAAAACGGCATTGTTCATTTTTTTCCCGAGCTTACTATTCCATTCTGTCCATATACCACTTCTTCTTTTTCCATTCATATGTTTATGGACCTTTTTTTTTGCTTTCATGTCTTGGCTATTTCAATATTACTGCAGTGCACATTTGCCTGCCTCTGTCTTTCCGATCCTGGTGGTCTTCGTTTATAGGCTCAAAGGTCCCCTGCCGCATCATATGGTAGCTCAATTTTTACCTTGTAAAGCAGCTCCATTCAGTTCTTGTTAGTGCTTTTACCACTTTACATCCCACCAGCAGCTAGTAGGTATGAGTTGTCTAAAACCCATTCAGCATTTATAGTTTGTAGACTTTTTGCTAATGGCCATTTGACTGGTGTGAGCTGAAACCTTTTTGGAGGTTGGAAACGCATGTGGCTAATAATTCCTTATACTGAGCTTTAACCATATCCTTTTTCTTCGTTTCCTTTTTTTGTTAAAGAGTAGGTACAACTTCCCTCCTCTCTTGACTTCTTGAAAAATTTCTCATGTGTTGAATTTTCCTGCCTATTCCCTACCCCAGGGCATTTTTTGAAGGCAGGTGTCATTTAGAGCCCTGCATTCCTTGGGACTATTAAGCAACCATTAGCAGTGGGTTTAAAGCTGCTCTTGTGCGAAACAGCCACAAGGCGGCAGCATTATTACGTTCTCAACTCTTGTTACTTGGGCAAAAGAGTCTTCCTGGAGGTAGGGTTCCGAGGTTGTAAATTAGAGTGGAATGTGCAGGGACAAGCCCCCAGAAGTTTATGTCTCCTTACTTATGTTTGTTTTTTAAATTTAGTTTCTATTTCTTATCGGAGTAAATTTGATTAGAGTGTGTTGATTGTCTGGCTGTACAGAATCTGCTCAATGATTCATACTTATGTCTGTTCACCTTTGGACCCTGTTACCATGTATGTGATTACAGAATGTATATTTTAAAGGTATTGGTGATTATATAATTCATATAATTTATCTGTTATATGTTTATATACATTTAACATACATTAGTATATGTATATTAACCCCATAGTCCTAATTTACCCATCCTCCCACCTTTCCTTTTGGCTAACCATTAGTTTACTTGATAAGTCTGTGAGTGTCTTTTTCTGTGGAAATATGTTCTTTGCTAGCAATCTTAGGATAACATGTATAAATGATATCATAGGATATTTGTCATACCCTTTTGACTTACTTAACCTTATATGATTATTTGTAGGCTCAACTGTAGTCGTGAAAACGGCATTGTTCCTTTTTTTCCCGAGGCTACTATTCCATTTGGTACGTATACCACTTCATCTTTGTCCATTCATTTGTTTATGGACCTTTTTTTTGCTTCCATGTCTTGGCTATTTCAATATTGTTGCAGTGCATATTTGCCTGCATCTGTCTTTCCGATTTTGGTGGTTTTATATTATAGGCCCAAAAGGTGCCCTGCCGCATCATATGTTAACTCAATTTTTACCTTTTCAAGCAGCTCCATTCAGTTTTCGTTAGTGCTCTTACCACTTTACATCCCACCGGCACCAAGAAGGTACACAGTTCTCTAAAACCCCTTCAGCATTTATAGTTTGTAGACTTTTTGCTGCTGGTCATGACTGGTGTGAGCTGAAACCTTATTGAATTTGAATTTGCATATGGCTAATAATTTCCTTTACTGAGCTTTAGGCATGCCCTTTTTTTCTTTTCCTTTTTTTTTAAAGAGTGAGTACAACCTCCCTCCTCTTATTGACTTCTTGAAAAATTTCTCATGTGTTGAATTTTCTTGCCTATTCCCTACCCCAGGGCATTTTTTGAGGGCCTGTGTCATTTACAGCCCTGCAGTCCTTGTGAGTCTATAAGCAACCATTGGCACTGGGTTTAAAGCTGCTGTTGTGGGAAATAGCCACAAGGCAGCAGCATTATTAAGTTCTCAACACTTGTTACTAGGGCAGCAGAGTCTTCCTGGAGGTAGTGTTCCGAGGTTGTAAACTATTGTGGAATGTGCTGGGACAAGCCCCCAGAAGTTTATATCTCCTTACTTATGTTTGTTTTTTAAATTTATTTTCTACTTCTTATCGGAGTAAATTTGATTAGAGTGTTTTGATTGTCTGGCTGTACAGAGTCTGCTCAATGATTCATACATATGTCTGTTCATCTTCGGAACCTGTTACCATGTATGTGATTACAGAATGTATATTTTGAAGGGATTGGTGATTATATAATTCATATCATTTATATGTTATATGTTTATGTACATTTAACTTACATTAGTATATTCATGTTAACCCCATAGTCCTAATTTACCCATCCCCCCACCTTTCATTTTGGCTAACCATTAGTTTATTTGATAAGTCTGTGAGTGTCTTTTTCTGTGGAAATATGTTCATTGGTAGCAATCTTAGGATAACATGTATAAATGATATCATAGGACATTTGTCATACCCTTTTGACTTACTTATCGTTATATGATTATTTCTAGGCTCAACTGTAGTCCTGAAAACGGCATTGTTCATTTTTTTCCCGAGGCTACTATTCCATTCTGTCCATATACCACTTCTTCTTTTTCCCGTCATCTGTTTATGGACCTTTTTTTGCTTCCATGTCTTGGCTCTTTCAATATTGCTGCAGTGCACATTTGCCTGCCTCTGTCTTTCCGATTCTGGTGGTCTTAGGTTATAGGCCCAAAAGGTGCCCTGCCGCATCATATGGTAGCTCAATTTTTACCTTTTCAAGCACAGCTCCATTCAGTTTGCGTTAGTGCTGTTGCCACTTTACATCCCACCAGCAGCCAGAAGGTACACAGTTCTCTAAAACCCCCTCAGCATTTATCGTTTGTAGACTTTTTGCTGATGGTCATGACTGGTGTGAACTGAAACCTTTTTGAATTTGAATTTGCTTGTGGCTTATAATTCCTTATACTGAGCTTTAGGCATGTCCTTTTTTTTCTTTTCCTTTTTTTTTAAAGAGTGAGTACAACTTCCCTCCTCTTATTGACTTCTTGAAAAATTTCTCATATGTTGAATTTTCTTGCCTATTGCCTACGCCAGGGCATGTTTTGAGGGCCTGTGTCATTTAGAGCCCTGCAGTCCTTGTGACTATATAAGCAACCATTGGCACTGGGTTTAAAGCTGCTGTTGTGGGAAACAGCCACAAGGCGGCAGCATTATTACGTTCTCAACTCTTGTTACTAGGGCAACTGAGTCTTCCTGGAGGCAGTTTTCCAAGGTTGTAAATTAGAGTGGAATGTGCTGGGACAAGCCCCAGAAGTTTATGTCTCCTTACTTATGTTTGTTTTTTAAACTTAATTTATACTTCTTGTCGGAGTAAATTTGATTAGAGTGTTTTGATTGTCTGGCTGTACAGAATCTGCTCAATGATTCATACATATGTCTGTTCATCTTCGGATGCTGTTACCATGTATGTGATCACAAAATATATATTTTCAAGGTATTGGTGATTATATAATTCATATAGTTTATCTGTTATATGTTTATATACATTTAACATACATTAGTATATGTATGTTAACCCCATAGTCCTAATTTACCCATCCTCCCACCTTTCATTTTGGCTAACCATTAGTTTCTTTGGTAAGTCTGTGAGTGTGTTTTTCTGTGGAAATATGTTCATTGGTAGCAATCTTAGGATAACATGTATAAATGATATCATAGGATGTTTGTCATACCCTTTTCACTTACTTAACCTTATATGATTATTTCTAGGCTCAACTGTAGTCCTGAAAACGGCATTGTTCATTTTTTTCGCGAGGCTACTATTACATTTGGTATGTATACCACTTCGTCTTTGTCCATTCATCTGTTTATGGACCTATTTTCTGCTTCCATGTCTTGGCTATTTCAATATTGCTGCAGTGCACATTGGCCTGCCTGTGTTTTCCAGATTCTGGTGGTCTTAGGTTATAGGCCCAAAAGGTGCCATGCCGCATCATATGGTAGCTCAATTTTTACCTTTTCAAGCATCTCCATTCAGTTTGCATTAGTGTTGTTACCACGTTACATTCCAGCAGCAGCTTGAAGGTACACAGTTCTCTAAAACCCCTTCAGCATTTATCGTTTGTAGACTTTTTGCTGATGGTTATGACTGGTGTGAGCTGAAACCTTTTTGAATTTGAATTTGCATGTGGCTAATAATTCCTTATACTGAGCTTTAGGCATGTCCTTTTTTTGTTTTCCTTTTTTTTAAAGAGTGAGTACAACTTCCCTCCTCTTATTGACTTCTTGAAAAATTTCTCATGTGTTGAATTTTCTTGCCTATTCCCTACCCCAGGGCATTTCTTGAGGGCCTGTGTCATTTACAGCCCTGCAGTCCTTGTGACTATGTAGGCAACCATTGGCACTGGGTTTAAAGCTGCTGCTGTGGGAAACAGCCACATGGCGGCAGCATTATTACGTCCTCAACTCTTGTTAATGGGGCAAAAGACTCTTCCTGGAGGTAGTGTTCCAAGGTTGGAAATTAGAGTGGAATGTGCTGGGACAAGCCCCCAGAAGTTTAGCTCTCCTTACTTATGTTTGTTTTTTAAATTTAATTTCTATTTCTTATCGGAGTAAATCTGATTAGAGTGTTTTGATTTTCTGGCTGTACAGAATCTGCTCATTGATTCATATTTATGTTTCTTCATCTTCGGATCCTGTTACCATGTATGTGATTACAGAATATATATTGTAAAGGTATTCGTGATTATATAATTCATATACTTTATATGTTATATGTTTATATACATTTAACATACATTAGTATATGTATGTTAACCCCATAGTCCTAATTTACCCATCCTCCCACCTTTCATTTTGGCTAACCATTAGTTTATTTGATAAGTCTGTGAGTGTCTTTTTCTGTGGAAATATGTTCATTGGTAGCAATTTTACGATAACATATATAAATGACATCATAGGATATTTGTCATACCCTTTTCACTTACTTAACGTTATATGATTATTTCTAGGCTCAACTGTAGTCCTGAAAACGGCATTGTTCATTTTTTTCACGAGCCTACTATTCCATTCTGTCCATATACCACTTCGTCTTTGTCCATACATCTGTTTATGGACCTTTTTTTTTCCTTCCATGTCTTGGCTATTTCAATGTTGCTGCAGTGCACATTTGCCTGCCTCTGTCTTTCCGATTCTGGTGGTCTTAGGTTATAGGCCCAAAAGGTGCCCTGCCGCATCATATGGTAGCTCAATTTTTACCTTTTCAAGCAGCTCCATTCAGTTTGCGTTAGTGCTGTTGCCACTTTACATCCCACCAGCAACTAGAAGGTACACAGTTCTCTAAAACCCCTTCAGCATTTATAGTTTGTAGACTTTTTGCTGATGGTCATGACTCTTGTGAGCTTAAACCTTTTTGAATTTGAATATGTATGTGGCTAATAATTCCTTATACTGAGCTTTAGGCATGTCCTTTTTTTTGTTTTCCTTTTTTTTAAAGAGTGAGTACAACTTCCCTCCTCTTATTGACTTCTTGAAAAATTTCTCATGTGTTGAATTTTCTTGCCTATTCCCTACCCCAGGGCATGTTTTGTGGGCCTGTGTCATTTACAGCCCTGCAGTCCTTGTGACTATATAACCAACCATTGGCACTGGGTTTAAAGCTGCTGTTGTGGGAAAGAGCCACAAGACGGCAGCATTATTACATTCTCAACTCTTGTTATTAGGGCAACAGAGTCTTCCTGGAGGTAGTGTTCCCAGGTTGTAAATTAGAGAGGAATGTCCTGGGACAAGCCCCCAGAAGTTTATGTCTCCTTACTTATGTTTGTTTTTTAAATTTAATTTCTATTTCTTATCGGAGTAAATTTGATTAGAGTGTTTTGATTGTCTGGCTGTACAGAATCTGCTCAATGATTCATACATACGTCTGTTCATCTTCGGATACTGTTACCATGTATGTGATCACAAAATGTATATTTTGAAGGTATTGGTGATGATATAATTCATGTAATTTATATGTTATATGTTTATATACATTTAACATACATTAGTATATGTATGTTAACCCCATAGTCCTAATTTACCCATCCTCCCACCTTTCATTTTGGCTAACCATTAGTTTATTTGATAAGTCTGTGAGTGTCTTTTTCTGTGGAAATATGTTCATTGGTAGCAATCTTAGGATAACATGTATAAATGATATCATAGGCTGTTTGTCATACCCTTTTCACATACTTAACGTTATATGATTATTTCTAGGCTCAGCTGTAGTCCAGAAAACGGCATTGTTCATTTTTTTCCCGAGCTTACTATTCCATTCTGTCCATATACCACTTCTTCTTTTTCCATTCATATGTTTATGGACCTTTTTTTTTCCTTTCATGTCTTGGCTATTTCAATATTACTGCAGTGCACATTTGCCTGCCTCTGTCTTCCCGATCCTGGTGGTCTTCGTTTATAGGCTCAAAGGTGCCCTGCCGCATCATATGGTAGCTCAATTTTTACCTTGTAAAGCAGCTCCATTCAGTTCTTGTTAGTGCTTTTACCACTTTACATCCCACCAGCAGCTAGTAGGTATGAGTTGTCTAAAACCCATTCAGCATTTATAGTTTGTAGACTTTTTGCTAATGGCCATTTGACTGGTGTGAGCTGAAACCTTTTTGGAGGTTGGAAACGCATGTGGCTAATAATTCCTTATACTGAGCTTTAACCATATCCTTTTTCTTCGTTTCCTTTTTTTGTTAAAGAGTAGGTACAACTTCCCTCCTCTCTTGACTTCTTGAAAAATTTCTCATGTGTTGAATTTTCCTGCCTATTCCCTACCCCAGGGCATTTTTTGAGGGCAGGTGTCATTTAGAGCCCTGCATTCCTTGGGACTATTAAGCAACCATTAGCAGTGGGTTTAAAGCTGCTCTTGTGCGAAACAGCCACAAGGCGGCAGCATTATTACGTTCTCAACTCTTGTTACTTGGGCAAAAGAGTCTTCCTGGAGGTAGGGTTCCGAGGTTGTAAATTAGAGTGGAATGTGCAGGGACAAGCCCCCAGAAGTTTATGTCTCCTTACTTATGTTTGTTTTTTAAATTTAGTTTCTATTTCTTATCGGAGTAAATTTGATTAGAGTGTGTTGATTGTCTGGCTGTACAGAATCTGCTCAATGATTCATACTTATGTCTGTTCACCTTTGGACCCTGTTACCATGTATGTGATTACAGAATGTATATTTTAAAGGTATTGGTGATTATATAATTCATATAATTTATCTGTTATATGTTTATATACATTTAACATACATAAGTATATGTATATTAACCCCATAGTCCTAATTTACCCATCCTCCCACCTTTCCTTTTGGCTAACCATTAGTTTACTTGATAAGTCTGTGAGTGTCTTTTTCTGTGGAAATATGTTCTTTGGTAGCAATCTTAGGATAACATGTATAAATGACATCATAGGATATTTGTCATACCCTTTTGACTTACTTAACCTTATATGATTATTTGTAGGCTCAACTGTAGTCGTGAAAACGGCATTGTTCCTTTTTTTCCCGAGGCTACTATTCCATTTGGTACGTATACCACTTCATCTTTGTCCATTCATCTGTTTATGGACCTTTTTTTTGCTTCCATGTCTTGGCTATTTCAATATTGTTGCAGTGCATATGTGCCTGCATCTGTCTTTCCGATTTTGGTGGTTTTATATTATAGGCCCAAAAGGTGCCCTGCCGCATCATTTGTTAACTCAATTTTTACCTTTTCAAGCAGCTCCATTCAGTTTTCGTTAGTGCTCTTACCACTTTACATCCCACCGGCACCAAGAAGGTACACAGTTCTCTAAAACCCCTTCAGCATTTATAGTTTGTAGACTTTTTGCTGCTGGTCATGACTGGTGTGAGCTGAAACCTTATTGAATTTGAATTTGCATATGGCTAATAATTTCCTTTACTGAGCTTTAGGCATGCCCTTTTTTTCTTTTCCTTTTTTTTTAAAGAGTGAGTACAACCTCCCTCCTCTTATTGACTTCTTGAAAAATTTCTCATGTGTTGAATTTTCTTGCCTATTCCTTACCCCAGGGCATTTTTTGAGGGCCTGTGTCATTTACAGCCCTGCAGTTCTTGTGAGTCTATAAGCAACCATTGGCACTGGGTTTAAAGCTGCTGTTGTGGGAAATAGCCACAAGGCAGCAGCATTATTACGTTCTCAACACTTGTTACTAGGGCAGCAGAGTCTTCCTGGAGGTAGTGTTCCGAGGTTGTAAACTAGAGTGGAATGTGCTGGGACAAGCCCCCAGAAGTTTATATCTCCTTACTTATGTTTGTTTTTTAAATTTATTTTCTACTTCTTATCGGAGTAAATTTGATTAGAGTGTTTTGATTGTCTGGCTGTACAGAATCTGCTCAATGATTCATACATATGTCTGTTCATCTTCGGAACCTGTTACCATGTATGTGATTACAGAATGTATATTTTGAAGGGATTGGTGATTATATAATTCATATCATTTATATGTTATATGTTTATGTACATTTAACTTACATTAGTATATTCATGTTAACCCCATAGTCCTAATTTACCCATCCCCCCACCTTTCATTTTGGCTAACCATTAGTTTATTTGATAAGTCTGTGAGTGTCTTTTTCTGTGGAAATATGTTCATTGGTAGCAATCTTAGGATAACATGTATAAATGATATCATAGGACATTTGTCATACCCTTTTGACTTACTTATCGTTATATGATTATTTCTAGGCTCAACTGTAGTCCTGAAAACGGCATTGTTCATTTTTTTCCCGAGGCTACTATTCCATTCTGTCCATATACCACTTCTTCTTTTTCCCGTCATCTGTTTATGGACCTTTTTTTGCTTCCATGTCTTGGCTCTTTCAGTATTGCTGCAGTGCACATTTGCCTGCCTCTGTCTTTCCGATTCTGGTGGTCTTAGGTTATAGGCCCAAAAGGTGCCCTGCCGCATCATATGGTAGCTCAATTTTTACCTTTTCAAGCACAGCTCCATTCAGTTTGCGTTAGTGCTGTTGCCACTTTACATCCCACCAGCAGCCAGAAGGTACACAGTTCTCTAAAACCCCCTCAGCATTTATCGTTTGTAGACTTTTTGCTGATGGTTATGACTGGTGTGAACTGAAACCTTTTTGAATTTGAATTTGCTTGTGGCTTATAATTCCTTATACTGAGCTTTAGGCATGTCCTTTTTTTTCTTTTCCTTTTTTTTTAAAGAGTGAGTACAACTTCCCTCCTCTTATTGACTTCTTGAAAAATTTCTCATATGTTGAATTTTCTTGCCTATTGCCTACGCCAGGGCATGTTTTGATGGCCTGTGTCATTTAGAGCCCTGCAGTCCTTGTGACTATATAAGCAACCATTGGCACTGGGTTTAAAGCTGCTGTTGTGGGAAACAGCCACAAGGCGGCAGCATTATTACGTTCTCAACTCTTGTTACTAGGGCAACTGAGTCTTCCTGGAGGCAGTTTTCCAAGGTTGTAAATTAGAGTGGAATGTGCTGGGACAAGCCCCAGAAGTTTATGTCTCCTTACTTATGTTTGTTTTTTAAACTTAATTTATACTTCTTGTCGGAGTAAATTTGATTAGAGTGTTTTGATTGTCTGGCTGTACAGAATCTGCTCAATGATTCATACATATGTCTGTTCATCTTCGGATCCTGTTACCATGTATGTGATCACAAAATATATATTTTGAAGGTGTTGGTGATTATATAATTCATATAGTTTATCTGTTATATGTTTATATACATTTAACATACATTAGTATATGTATGTTAACCCCATAGTCCTAATTTACCCATCCTCCCACCTTTCATTTTGGCTAACCATTAGTTTCTTTGGTAAGTCTGTGAGTGTGTTTTTCTGTGGAAATATGTTCATTGGTAGCAATCTTAGGATAACATGTATAAATGATATCATAGGATGTTTGTCATACCCTTTTCACTTACTTAACCTTATATGATTATTTCTAGGCTCAACTGTAGTCCTGAAAACGGCATTGTTCATTTTTTTCGCGAGGCTACTATTACATTTGGTACGTATACCACTTCGTCTTTGTCCATTCATCTGTTTATGGACCTATTTTCTGCTTCCATGTCTTGGCTATTTCAATATTGCTGCAGTGCATATTGGCCTGCCTGTGTTTTTCAGATTCTGGTGGTCTTAGGTTATAGGCCCAAAAGGTGCCATGCCGCATCATATGGTAGCTCAATTTTTACCTTTTCAAGCATCTCCATTCAGTTTGCATTAGTGTTGTTACCATGTTACATCCCAGCAGCAGCTTGAAGGTACACAGTTCTCTAAAACCCCTTCAGCATTTATCGTTTGTAGACATTTTGCTGATGGTTATGACTGGTGTGAGCTGAAACCTTTTTGAATTTGAATTTGCATGTGGCTAATAATTCCTTATACTGAGCTTTAGGCATGTCCTTTTTTTGTTTTCCTTTTTTTTAAAGAGTGAGTACAACTTCCCTCCTCTTATTGACTTCTTGAAAAATTTCTCATGTGTTGAATTTTCTTGCCTATTCCCTACCCCAGGGCATTTCTTGAGGGCCTGTGTCATTTACAGCCCTGCAGTCCTTGTGACTATGTAGGCAACCATTGGCACTGGGTTTAAAGCTGCTGCTGTGGGAAACAGCCACATGGCGGCAGCATTATTACGTCCTCAACTCTTGTTAATGGGGCAAAAGACTCTTCCTGGAGGTAGTGTTCCAAGGTTGGAAATTAGAGTGGAATGTGCTGGGACAAGCCCCCAGAAGTTTATCTCTCCTTACTTATGTTTGTTTTTTAAATTTAATTTCTATTTCTTATCGGAGTAAATCTGATTAGAGTGTTTTGATTTTCTGGCTGTACAGAATCTGCTCATTGATTCATATTTATGTTTCTTCATCTTCGGATCCTGTTACCATGTATGTGATTACAGAATATATATTTTAAAGGTATTCGTGATTATATAATTCATATACTTTATATGTTATATGTTTATATACATTTAACATACATTAGTATATGTATGTTAACCCCATAGTCCTAATTTACCCATCCTCCCACCTTTCATTTTGGCTAACCATTAGTTTATTTGATAAGTCTGTGAGTGTCTTTTTCTGTGGAAATATGTTCTTTGGTAGCAATTTTACGATAACATATATAAATGACATCATAGGATATTTGTCATACCCTTTTCACTTACTTAACGTTATATGATTATTTCTAGGCTCAACTGTAGTCCTGAAAACGGCATTGTTCATTTTTTTCACGAGCCTACTATTCCATTCTGTCCATATACCACTTCGTCTTTGTCCATACATCTGTTTATGGACCTTTTTTTTTCCTTCCATGTCTTGGCTATTTCAATGTTGCTGCAGTGCACATTTGCCTGCCTCCGTCTTTCCGATTCTGGTGGTCTTAGGTTATAGGCCCAAAAGGTGCCCTGCCGCATCATATGGTAGCTCAATTTTTACCTTTTCAAGCAGCTCCATTCAGTTTGCGTTAGTGCTGTTGCCACTTTACATCCCACCAGCAACTAGAAGGTACACAGTTCTCTAAAACCCCTTCAGCATTTATAGTTTGTAGACTTTTTGCTGATGGTCATGACTCTTGTGAGCTTAAACCTTTTTGAATTTGAATATGTATGTGGCTAATAATTCCTTATACTGAGCTTTAGGCATGTCCTTTTTTTTTGTTTTCCTTTTTTTTAAAGAGTGAGTACAACTTCCCTCCTCTTATTGACTTCTTGAAAAATTTCTCATGTGTTGAATTTTCTTGCCTATTCCCTACCCCAGGGCATGTTTTGTGGGCCTGTGTCATTTACAGCCCTGCAGTCCTTGTGACTATATAACCAACCATTGGCACTGGGTTTAAAGCTGCTGTTGTGGGAAAGAGCCACAAGACGGCAGCATTATTACATTCTCAACTCTTGTTATTAGGGCAACAGAGTCTTCCTGGAGGTAGTGTTCCCAGGTTGTAAATTAGAGAGGAATGTCCTGGGACAAGCCCCCAGAAGTTTATGTCTCCTTACTTATGTTTGTTTTTTAAATTTAATTTCTATTTCTTATCGGAGTAAATTTGATTAGAGTGTTTTGATTGTCTGGCTGTACAGAATCTGCTCAATGATTCATACATACGTCTGTTCATCTTCGGATACTGTTACCATGTATGTGATCACAAAATGTATATTTTGAAGGTATTGGTGATGATATAATTCATGTAATTTATATGTTATATGTTTATATACATTTAACATACATTAGTATATGTATGTTAACCCCATAGTCCTAATTTACCCATCCTCCCACCTTTCATTTTGGCTAACCATTAGTTTATTTGATAAGTCTGTGAGTGTCTTTTTCTGTGGAAATATGTTCATTGGGAGCAATCTTAGGATAACATGTATAAATGATATCATAGGCTGTTTGTCATACCCTTTTCACTTACTTAACCTTATATGATTATTTCAAGGCTCAACTGTAGTCCAGAAAACGGCATTGTTCCTTTTTTTTCCCGAGCTTACTATTCCATTCTGTCCATATACCACTTCTTCTTTTTCCATTCATATGTTTATGGACCTTTTTTTTTGCTTTCATGTCTTGGCTATTTCAATATTACTGCAGTGCACATTTGCCTGCCTCTGTCTTTCCGATCCTGGTGGTCTTCGTTTATAGGCTCAAAGGTGCCCTGCCGCATCATATGGTAGCTCAATTTTTACCTTGTAAAGCAGCTCCATTCAGTTCTTGTTAGTGCTTTTACCACTTTACATCCCACCAGCAGCTAGTAGGTATGAGTTGTCTAAAACCCATTCAGCATTTATAGTTTGTAGACTTTTTGCTAATGGCCATTTGACTGGTGTGAGCTGAAACCTTTTTGGAGGTTGGAAACGCATGTGGCTAATAATTCCTTATACTGAGCTTTAACCATATCCTTTTTCTTCGTTTCCTTTTTTTGTTAAAGAGTAGGTACAACTTCCCTCCTCTCTTGACTTCTTGAAAAATTTCTCATGTGTTGAATTTTCCTGCCTATTCCCTACCCCAGGGCATTTTTTGAGGGCAGGTGTCATTTAGAGCCCTGCATTCCTTGGGACTATTAAGCAACCATTAGCAGTGGGTTTAAAGCTGCTCTTGTGCGAAACAGCCACAAGGCGGCAGCATTATTACGTTCTCAACTCTTGTTACTTGGGCAAAAGAGTCTTCCTGGAGGTAGGGTTCCGAGGTTGTAAATTAGAGTGGAATGTGCAGGGACAAGCCCCCAGAAGTTTGTCTCCTTACTTATGTTTGTTTTTTAAATTTAGTTTCTATTTCTTATCGGAGTAAATTTGATTAGAGTGTGTTGATTGTCTGGCTGTACAGAATCTGCTCAATGATTCATACTTATGTCTGTTCACCTTTGGACCCTGTTACCATGTATGTGATTACAGAATGTATATTTTAAAGGTATTGGTGATTATATAATTCATATAATTTATCTGTTATATGTTTATATACATTTAACATACATTAGTATATGTATATTAACCCCATAGTCCTAATTTACCCATCCTCCCACCTTTCCTTTTGGCTAACCATTAGTTTACTTGATAAGTCTGTGAGTGTCTTTTTCTGTGGAAATATGTTCTTTGGTAGCAATCTTAGGATAACATGTATAAATGATATCATAGGATATTTGTCATACCCTTTTGACTTACTTAACCTTATATGATTATTTGTAGGCTCAACTGTAGTCGTGAAAACGGCATTGTTCCTTTTTTTCCCGAGGCTACTATTCCATTTGGTACGTATACCACTTCATCTTTGTCCATTCATCTGTTTATGGACCTTTTTTTTGCTTCCATGTCTTGGCTATTTCAATATTGTTGCAGTGCATATGTGCCTGCATCTGTCTTTCCGATTTTGGTGGTTTTATATTATAGGCCCAAAAGGTGCCCTGCCGCATCATATGTTAACTCAATTTTTACCTTTTCAAGCAGCTCCATTCAGTTTTCGTTAGTGCTCTTACCACTTTACATCCCACCGGCACCAAGAAGGTACACAGTTCTCTAAAACCCCTTCAGCATTTATAGTTTGTAGACTTTTTGCTGCTGGTCATGACTGGTGTGAGCTGAAACCTTATTGAATTTGAATTTGCATATGGCTAATAATTTCCTTTACTGAGCTTTAGGCATGCCCTTTTTTTCTTTTCCTTTTTTTTTAAAGAGTGAGTACAACCTCCCTCCTCTTATTGACTTCTTGAAAAATTTCTCATGTGTTGAATTTTCTTGCCTATTCCCTACCCCAGGGCATTTTTTGAGGGCCTGTGTCATTTACAGCCCTGCAGTCCTTGTGAGTCTATAAGCAACCATTGGCACTGGGTTTAAAGCTGCTGTTGTGGGAAATAGCCACAAGGCAGCAGCATTATTACGTTCTCAACACTTGTTACTAGGGCAGCAGATTCTTCCTGGAGGTAGTGTTCCGAGGTTGTAAACTAGAGTGGAATGTGCTGGGACAAGCCCCCAGAAGTTTATATCTCCTTACTTATGTTTGTTTTTTAAATTTATTTTCTACTTCTTATCGGAGTAAATTTGATTAGAGTGTTTTGATTGTCTGGCTGTACAGAATCTGCTCAATGATTCATACATATGTCTGTTCATCTTCGGAACCTGTTACCATGTATGTGATTACAGAATGTATATTTTGAAGGGATTGGTGATTATATAATTCATATCATTTATATGTTATATGTTTATGTACATTTAACTTACATTAGTATATGTATATTAACCCCATAGTCCTAATTTACCCATCCTCCCACCTTTCCTTTTGGCTAACCATTAGTTTACTTGATAAGTCTGTGAGTGTCTTTTTCTGTGGAAATATGTTCTTTGGTAGCAATCTTAGGATAACATGTATAAATGATATCATAGGACATTTGTCATACCCTTTTGACTTACTTATCGTTATATGATTATTTCTAGGCTCAACTGTAGTCCTGAAAACGGCATTGTTCATTTTTTTCCCGAGGCTACTATTCCATTCTGTCCATATACCACTTCTTCTTTTTCCCGTCATCTGTTTATGGACCTTTTTTTGCTTCCATGTCTTGGCTCTTTCAATATTGCTGCAGTGCACATTTGCCTGCCTCTGTCTTTCCGATTCTGGTGGTCTTAGGTTATAGGCCCAAAAGGTGCCCTGCCGCATCATATGGTAGCTCAATTTTTACCTTTTCAAGCACAGCTCCATTCAGTTTGCGTTAGTGCTGTTGCCACTTTACATCCCACCAGCAGCCAGAAGGTACACAGTTCTCTAAAACCCCCTCAGCATTTATCGTTTGTAGACTTTTTGCTGATGGTTATGACTGGTGTGAACTGAAACCTTTTTGAATTTGAATTTGCTTGTGGCTTATAATTCCTTATACTGAGCTTTAGGCATGTCCTTTTTTTTCTTTTCCTTTTTTTTTAAAGAGTGAGTACAACTTCCCTCCTCTTATTGACTTCTTGAAAAATTTCTCATATGTTGAATTTTCTTGCCTATTGCCTATGCCAGGGCATGTTTTGAGGGCCTGTGTCATTTAGAGCCCTGCAGTCCTTGTGACTATATCAGCAACCATTGGCACTGGGTTTAAAGCTGCTGTTGTGGGAAACAGCCACAAGGCGGCAGCATTATTACGTTCTCAACTCTTGTTACTAGGGCAACTGAGTCTTCCTGGAGGCAGTTTTCCAAGGTTGTAAATTAGAGTGGAATGTGCTGGGACAAGCCCCAGAAGTTTATGTCTCCTTACTTATGTTTGTTTTTTAAACTTAATTTATACTTCTTGTCGGAGTAAATTTGATTAGAGTGTTTTGATTGTCTGGCTGTACAGAATCTGCTCAATGATTCATACATATGTCTGTTCATCTTCGGATCCTGTTACCATGTATGTGATCACAAAATATATATTTTCAAGGTATTGGTGATTATATAATTCATATAGTTTATCTGTTATATGTTTATATACATTTAACATACATTAGTATATGTATGTTAACCCCATAGTCCTAATTTACCCATCCTCCCACCTTTCATTTTGGCTAACCATTAGTTTCTTTGGTAAGTCTGTGAGTGTGTTTTTCTGTGGAAATATGTTCATTGGTAGCAATCTTAGGATAACATGTATAAATGATATCATAGGATGTTTGTCATACCCTTTTCACTTACTTAACCTTATATGATTATTTCTAGGCTCAACTGTAGTCCTGAAAACGGCATTGTTCATTTTTTTCGCGAGGCTACTATTACATTTGGTACATATACCACTTCGTCTTTGTCCATTCATCTGTTTATGGACCTATTTTCTGCTTCCATGTCTTGGCTATTTCAATATTGCTGCAGTGCACATTGGCCTGCCTGTGTTTTCCAGATTCTGGTGGTCTTAGGTTATAGGCCCAAAAGGTGCCATGCCGCATCATATGGTAGCTCAATTTTTACCTTTTCAAGCATCTCCATTCAGTTTGCATTAGTGTTGTTACCACGTTACATCCCAGCAGCAGCTTGAAGGTACACAGTTCTCTAAAACCCCTTCAGCATTTATCGTTTGTAGACATTTTGCTGATGGTTATGACTGGTGTGAGCTGAAACCTTTTTGAATTTGAATTTGCATGTGGCTAATAATTCCTTATACTGAGCTTTAGGCATGTCCTTTTTTTGTTTTCCTTTTTTTTAAAGAGTGAGTACAACTTCCCTCCTCTTATTGACTTCTTGAAAAATTTCTCATGTGTTGAATTTTCTTGCCTATTCCCTACCCCAGGGCATTTCTTGAGGGCCTGTGTCATTTACAGCCCTGCAGTCCTTGTGACTATGTAGGCAACCATTGGCACTGGGTTTAAAGCTGCTGCTGTGGGAAACAGCCACATGGCGGCAGCATTATTACGTCCTCAACTCTTGTTAATGGGGCAAAAGACTCTTCCTGGAGGTAGTGTTCCAAGGTTGGAAATTAGATTGGAATGTGCTGGGACAAGCCCCCAGAAGTTTATCTCTCCTTACTTATGTTTGTTTTTTAAATTTAATTTCTATTTCTTATCGGAGTAAATCTGATTAGAGTGTTTTGATTTTCTGGCTGTACAGAATCTGCTCATTGATTCATATTTATGTTTCTTCATCTTCGGATCCTGTTACCATGTATGTGATTACAGAATATATATTGTAAAGGTATTCGTGATTATATAATTCATATACTTTATATGTTATATGTTTATATACATTTAACATACATTAGTATATGTATGTTAACCCCATAGTCCTAATTTACCCATCCTCCCACCTTTCATTTTGGCTAACCATTAGTTTATTTGATAAGTCTGTGAGTGTCTTTTTCTGTGGAAATATGTTCATTGGTAGCAATTTTACGATAACATATATAAATGATATCATAGGATATTTGTCATATACCCTTTTCACTTACTTAACGTTATATGATTATTTCTAGGCTCAACTGTAGTCCTGAAAACGGCATTGTTCATTTTTTTCACGAGCCTACTATTCCATTCTGTCCATATACCACTTCGTCTTTGTCCATACATCTGTTTATGGACCTTTTTTTTTCCTTCCATGTCTTGGCTATTTCAATGTTGCTGCAGTGCACATTTGCCTGCCTCTGTCTTTCCGATTCTGGTGGTCTTAGGTTATAGGCCCAAAAGGTGCCCTGCCGCATCATATGGTAGCTCAATTTTTACCTTTTCAAGCAGCTCCATTCAGTTTGCGTTAGTGCTGTTGCCACTTTACATCCCACCAGCAACTAGAAGGTACACAGTTCTCTAAAACCCCTTCAGCATTTATAGTTTGTAGACTTTTTGCTGATGGTCATGACTCTTGTGAGCTTAAACCTTTTTGAATTTGAATATGTATGTGGCTAATAATTCCTTATACTGAGCTTTAGGCATGTCCTTTTTTTTGTTTTCCTTTTTTTTAAAGAGTGAGTACAACTTCCCTCCTCTTATTGACTTCTTGAAAAATTTCTCATGTGTTGAATTTTCTTGCCTATTCCCTACCCCAGGGCATGTTTTGTGGGCCTGTGTCATTTACAGCCCTGCAGTCCTTGTGACTATATAACCAACCATTGGCACTGGGTTTAAAGCTGCTGTTGTGGGAAAGAGCCACAAGACGGCAGCATTATTACATTCTCAACTCTTGTTATTAGGGCAACAGAGTCTTCCTGGAGGTAGTGTTCCCAGGTTGTAAATTAGAGAGGAATGTCCTGGGACAAGCCCCCAGAAGTTTATGTCTACTTACTTATGTTTGTTTTTTAAATTTAATTTCTATTTCTTATCGGAGTAAATTTGATTAGAGTGTTTTGATTGTCTGGCTGTACAGAATCTGCTCAATGATTCATACATACGTCTGTTCATCTTCGGATACTGTTACCATGTATGTGATCACAAAATGTATATTTTGAAGGTATTGGTGATGATATAATTCATGTAATTTATATGTTATATGTTTATATACATTTAACATACATTAGTATATGTATGTTAACCCCATAGTCCTAATTTACCCATCCTCCCACCTTTCATTTTGGCTAACCATTAGTTTATTTGATAAGTCTGTGAGTGTCTTTTTCTGTGGAAATATGTTCATTGGTAGCAATCTTAGGATAACATGTATTAATGATATCATAGGATATTTGTCATACCCTTTTGACTTACTTAACCTTATATGATTATTTCTAGGCTCAACTCTAGTCCTGAAAACGGCATTGTTCATTTTTTTCCAGAGGCTACTATTCCATTTGGTACGTGTACCATTTCGTCTTTGTCCATTCATCTGTTTATGGATCTTTTTTTTGCTTCCATGTCTTGGCTATTTCAATATTGTTGCAGTGCACATTTGCCTGCCTCTGTCTTTCCGAATCCAGTTGTCTTAGGTTATAGGCCCAAAATGTGCCCTGCCGCATCATATGGTAGCTCAATGTTTACCTTTTCAAGCAGCTCGATTCAGTTTGCGTTACTGCTGTTACCACTTTACATCCCACCAGCAGCTAGAAGGTACACAGTTCTCTAAAACCCCTTCAGCATTTATAGTTTGTAGACTTTTTGCTGATGGTCATGACTGGTGTGAGCTGAAACCTTTTTGGAGGTTGGATACGCATGTGGCTAATAATTCCTTATGCTGAGCTTTAGGCATGTCCTTTTTTTCTTTTCCTTTTTTTTTAAAGAGTGACTACAACTTCCCTCCTCTTATTGACTTCTTGAAAATTTCTCATGTGTTGAATTTTCTTGCCAATTCCATACCCCAGGGCCTTTTTTGAGGGCCTGTGTCTTTTACAGCCCTGCAGTCCTTGTGACTATATAAGCAACCATTGGCACTGGGTTTAAAGCTACTGTTGTGGGAAGCAGCCACAAGGCGGCAGCATTATTACGTTCTCAAGTCTTGTTACTAGGACAACACAGTCTTCCTGGAGGTAGTGTTCCGAGCTTGTAAATTAGAGTGCAATGTGCTGGGACAAGCCCCCAGAAGTTTATATCTCCTAACTTATGTTTGTTTTTTAAATTTAATTTCTATTTCTTATCGGAGTAAATTTGATTAGAGTGTTGTGGTTTTCTGGCTGTACAGAATCTGCTCAATGATTCATACATATGTCTGTTCATCTTCGGATCCTGTTACCATGTATGTGATTACAGAATGTATATTTTGAAGGTATTGGTGAATATATAATTCATATCATTTATATGTTATATGTTTATATACATTTAACATACATTAGTATATGTATGTTAACCCCATAGTCCTAATTTACCCATCCTCCCACCTTTCATTTTGGCTAACCATTAGTTTATATGATAAGTCTGTGAGTGTCTTTTTCTGTGGAAATATGTTCATTGGTAGCAATCTTAGGATAACATGTATAAATGATATCATAGGATATTTGTCATACCCTTTTGACTTACTTAACCTTATATGATTATTTCTAGGCTCAACTCTACTCCTGAAAACAGCATTGTTCATTTTTTTCCAGAGGCTACTATTCCATTTGGTACGTATACCATTTCGTCTTTGTCCATTCATCTGTTTATGGACCTTTTTTTGCTTCCATGTCTTGGCTATTTCAGTATTGTTGCAGTGCACATTTGCCTGCCTCTGTCTTTCCGATTCTGGTGGTCTTAGGTTATAGGCCCAAAAGGTGCCCTGCCGCATCGTATGGTAACTCAATTTTTACCTTTTCAAGCAGCTCCATTCAGTTTGCATTAGTGGTATTACTTCTTTACATCCCACCAGCAGCTAGAAGGTACACATTCCTCTAAAACCCCTTCAGCATTTATAGTTTGTAGACTTTTTGATGATGGTCATGAGTGGTGTTACCTGAAACCTTTTTGAATTTGAATTTGCATGTGGCTAATAATTCCTTATACTGAGCTTTAGGCATGTCATTTTTTTCTTTTCCTTTTGTTTTAAAGAGTGAGTACAACTTCCCTCCTCTTATTGACTTCTTGAAAAGTTTCTCATGTGTTGAATTTTTTTGCCTATTCCCTACCCCAGGGCATTTTTTGAAGGCAGGTGTCATTTAGAGCCCTTCAGTCCTTGTGACTATTAAGCAACCTTTGGCACTGGGTTTAAAGCTGCTGTTGTGGGAAACAGCCACAAGGCGGCAGCATTATTACGTTCTCAACTCTTGTTACTAGGGCAACAGAGTCTTCCTGGAGGTAGTTTTCCAAGGTTGTAAATTAGAGTGGAATGTGCTGGGACAAGCCCCCAGAAGTTTATGTCTCCTAACTTATGTTTGCTTTTTAAATTTAATTTCTATTTCTTATCGGAGTAAATTTGATTAGAGTGTTTTGATTGGCTGTACAGAATCTGCTCAATGATTCATACATATATCTGTTCATCTTCGGAACCTGTTATCAAGTATGTGATCACAGAATATATATTTTGAAGGTATTGGTGATTATATAATTCATATCGTTTATATGTTATATGTTTATATACATTTAACTTACATTAGTATATGTATGTTAACCCCATAGTCCTAACTTACCCATCCCCCCACCTTTCATTTTGGCTAACCATTAGTTTATTTGATAAGTCTGTGAGTGTCTTTTTCTGTGGAAATATGTTCATTGGTAGCAATCTTAAGAAAACTTGTATAAATGATATCATAGGATATTTGTCATACCCTTTTGACTTACTTAACCTTATATGATTTTTTCTAGGCTCAACTGTAGTCCTGAAAACAGCATTGTTCATTTTTCTCCCGAGGCTACTATTCCATTCTGTCCGTATACCACTTCTTCTTTGTCCATTCATCTGTTTATGGACCTTTTTTTTGCTTCCATATCTTGGCTATTTCAGTATTGTTGCAGTGCATATTTGCCTGCCTCTGTCTTTCCAATTTTGGTGGTCTTAGGTTATAGGCCCAAAAGGTGCCCTGCCGCATCATTTGGTAGCTCAATTTTTACCTTTTCAAGCAGCTCGATTCAGTTTGCGTTAGTGCTGTTTCCACTTTACATCCCACCAGCACCTAGAAGGTACACAGATCTCTAAAACCCCTTCAGCATTTATAGTTTGTAGACATTTTGCTGATGGTAATGACTGGTGTGAGCTGAAACCTTTTTGAATTTGAATTTGTATGTGGCTAATAATTCCTTATACTAAGCTTTAGGCATGTCCTTTTTTTTCTTTTCCTTTTTTTTTAAAGAGTGAGCACAACTTCCCTCCTCTTATTGACTTCTTGGAAATTTCTCATGTGTTGAATGTTCTTGCCAATTCCCTACCCCAGGGCATATTTTGAGGGCTTGTGTCATTTACAGCCCTGCAGTCCTTGTGACTATATAAGCAATCATTGGCACTGGGTTTAAAGTGCTGTTGTGGGAAGCAGCCACAAGGCGGCAGCATTATTGCGTTCTCAAGTCTTGTTACTAGGAGAACAGAGTATTACTGGAGGTAGTGTTCTGAGCTTGTAAATTAGAGTGCAATATGCTGGGACAAGCCCCCAGAAGTTTATGTCTCCTAACTTATGTTTTCTTTTTAAAATTTAATTTCTATTTCTTATCGGAGTAAATTTGATTAGAGTGTTTTGATTGTCTGCCTGTACATAATCTGCTCAATGATTCATACATATGTCTGTTCATCTTCGGATCCTGTTACCATGTATGTGATCACAGAATATATATTTTGAAGGTATTGGTGATTATATAATTCATATCGTTTATATGTTATATGTTTATATACATTTAACTTACATTAGTATATGTATGTTAACCCCATAGTCCTAACTTACCCATCCCCCCACCTTTCATTTTGGCTAACCATTAGTTTATTTGATAAGTCTGTGAGTGTCTTTTTCTGTGGAAATATGTTCATTGGTAGCAATCTTAAGAAATCTTGTATAAATGATATCATAGGATATTTGTCATACCCTTTTGACTTACTTAACCTTATATGATTTTTTCTAGGCTCAACTGTAGTCCTGAAAACAGCATTGTTCATTTTTCTCCCGAGGCTACTATTCCATTTTGTCCGTATACCACTTCTTCTTTGTCCATTCATCTGTTTATGGACCTTTTTTTTGCTTCCATATCTTGGCTATTTCAGTATTGTTGCAGTGCATATTTGCCTGCCTCTGTCTTTCCAATTTTGGTGGTCTTAGGTTATAGGCCCAAAAGGTGCCCTGCCGCATCATTTGGTAGCTCAATTTTTACCTTTTCAAGCAGCTCGATTCAGTTTGCGTTAGTGCTGTTTCCACTTTACATCCCACCAGCAGCTAGAAGGTACACAGATCTCTAAAACCCCTTCAGCATTTATAGTTTGTAGACATTTTGCTGATGGTAATGACTGGTGTGAGCTGAAACCTTTTTGAATTTGAATTTGTATGTGGCTAATAATTCCTTACACTAAGCTTTAGGCATGTCCTTTTTTTTCTTTTCCTTTTTTTTTTTAAAGAGTGAGTACAACTCCTCTCCTCTTATTGACTTCTTGAAAAATTTCTCATGTGTTGGATTTTCTTGCCTATTCCCTACCCCAGGGCAATTTTTGAGGGCCTGTGTCATTTACAGCCCTGCAGTCCTTGGGACTATATAAGCAACCATTGTCATTGGGTTTAAAGCTGCTGTTTTGGGAGACAGCCACAAGGCGGCAGCATTATTACGTTCTCAAGTCTTGTTACTAGGACAACAGAGTCTTCCTGGAGGTAGTGTTCCGAGCTTTTAAATTAGAGTGCAATGTGCTGGGACAAGCCCCCAGAAGTTTATGTCTCCTTACTTATGTTTGTTTCTTACATTTAATTTGTCTTTCTTATCGGAGTAAATTTGATTAGAGTGTTTTGATTGTCTGGCTGTACAGAATCTGCTCAATGATTCACACATATGTCTGTTCATCTTCGGATCCTGTTACCATGTATGTGATTACAGAATGTATATTTTGAAGGTATTGGTGAATATATAATTCATATCATTTATATGTTATATGTTTATGTACATTTAACTTACATTAGTATATGTATGTTAACCCCATAGTCCTAATTTACCCATCCTCCCACCTTTCATTTTGGCTAACCATTAGTTTATTTGATAAGTCTGTGAGTGTCTTTTTCTGTGGAAATATGTTCATTGGTAGCAATCTTAGGAAAACTTGTATAAATAATATCATAGGATATTTGTAATACCCTTTTGTCTTACTTAACCTTATATGATTATTTCTAGTCTCAACTCTAGTCCTGAAAACGGCATTGTTCATTTTTTTCCCGAGGCTACTCTTCCATTCTGTCCATATACCACTTCTTCTTTGTCAATTCACCTGTTTATGGACCTTTTTTTTGCTTCCATGTCTTTGCTATTTCAGTATTGTTGCAGTGCACATTTGCCTGCCTCTGTCTTTCCGATTCTGGTGGTCTTAGGTTATAGGCCCAAAAGGTGCCCTGCCGCATCATATGGTAGCTCAATTTTTACGTTTTCAAGCAGCTCGATTCAGTTTGCATTAGTGCTGTTACGACTTTATATCCCACCAGCAGCTAGAAGGTACACACTTCTCTAAAACCCCTTCAGCATTTATAGTTTGTAGACTTTTTGCTGATGGTCATGACTGGTGTGAGCTGAAACCTTTTTGGAGGTTGGATACGCATGTGGCTAATAATTCCTTATGCTGAGCTTTAGGCATGTCCTATTTTTTCTTTTCCTTTTTTTTATAAAGAGTGAGTACAACCTCCCTCCTCTTATTGATTTCTTGAAAAGTTTCTTATGTGTTGAATTTTCTTGCCTATTCCCTACCCCAGGGCATTTTTTGAGTGCCTGTGTCATTTACAACCGTGCAGTCCTTGTGACTATATAAGCAACCATTGGCACTGGGTTTAAAGGTGCTGTTTTTGGAGACAGCCACAAGGCGGCAGCATTATTACGTTCTCAAGTCTTATTACTAGGACAACAGAGTCTTCCTGGAGGTAGTGTTCCGAGCTTTTAAATTAGAGTACAATGTGCTGGGACAAGCCCCCAGAAGTTTATGTCTCCTTACTTATGTTTGTTTTTTAAATTTAATTTGTATTTTTTATCGGAGTAAATTTGATTAGAGTGTTTTGATTGTCTGGCTGTACAGAATCTGTTCAATGATTCATACATATGTCTGTTCATCTTCGGATCCTGTTACCATGTATGTGATCACAGAATATATATTTTGAAGGTATTGGTGATTATATAATTCATATCGTTTATATGTTATATGTTTATATACATTTAACTTACATTAGTATATGTATGTTAACCCCATAGTCCTAACTTACCCATCCCCCCACCTTTCATTTTGGCTAACCATTAGTTTATTTGATAAGTCTGTGAGTGTCTTTTTCTGTGGAAATATGTTCATTGGTAGCAATCTTAAGAAAACTTGTATAAATGATATCATAGGATATTTGTCATACCCTTTTGACTTAATTAACCTTATATGATTTTTTCTAGGCTCAACTGTAGTCCTGAAAACAGCATTGTTCATTTTTCTCCCGAGGCTACTATTCCATTCTGTCCGTATACCACTTCTTCTTTGTCCATTCATCTGTTTATGGACCTTTTTTTTGCTTCCATATCTTGGCTATTTCAGTATTGTTGCAGTGCATATTTGCCTGCCTCTGTCTTTCCAATTTTGGTGGTCTTAGGTTATAGGCCCAAAAGGTGCCCTGCCCCATCATTTGGTAGCTCAATTTTTACCTTTTCAAGCAGCTCGATTCAGTTTGCGTTAGTGCTGTTTCCACTTTACATCCCACCAGCAGCTAGAAGGTACACAATTCTCTAAAACCCCTTCAGCATTTATAGTTTGTAGACTTTTTGCTGATGGTCATGACTGGTGTCACCTGAAACCTTTTTGAATTTGAATTTGCATGTGGCTAATAATTCCTTATACTGAGCTTTAGGCATGTCCTTTTTTATTCTTTTCCTTTTTTTTTTAAAGAGTGAGTACAACTTCCCTCCTCTTATTGACTTCTTGAAAAGTTACTCATGTGTTGAATTTTTTTGCCTATTCCCTACTCCAGGGCGTTCTTTGAGGGCCGGTGTCATTTAGACCCCTGCAGTCCTTGTGACTATTAAGCAACCTTTGGCACTGGGTTTAAAGCTGCTGTTGTGGGAAACAGCCACAAGGTGGCAGCATTATTACGTTCTCAACTCTTGTTACTAGGGCAACAGAGTCTTCCTGGAGGTAGTTTTCCAAGGTTGTAAATTAGAGTGGAATGTGCTGGGACAAGCCCCCAGAAGTTTATGTCTCCTAACTTATGTTTGCTTTTTAAATTTAATTTCTATTTCTTATCAGAGTCAGTTTGCTTAGAGTGTTTTGATTCTCTGGCTGTACAGAATGTGCTCAATGATTCATACATATGTCTGTTCATCTTCGGATCCTGCTACCATGTACGTGATTACAGAATGTATATTTTTGAAGCTATTGGTGATGATATAATGCATATAGTTTATATGTGATATGTTTATATACATTTAACATACATTAGTATATGTATGTTAACCCCATTGTCCTAATTTACCCATCCTCCCACCTTTCATTTTGGCTAACCATTAGTTTATTTGATAAGTCTGTGAGTGTCTTTTTTTGTGGAAATATGTTCATTGGTAGCAATCTTAGGATAACATGTATTAATGATATCATAGGATATTTGTCATACCCTTTTGACTTACTTAACCTTATATGATTATTTCTAGGCTCAACTCTAGTCCTGAAAACGGCATTGTTCATTTTTTTCCAGAGGCTTCTATTCCATTTGGTACGTGTACCATTTCGTCTTTGTCCATTCATCTGTTTATGGACCTTTTTTTTGCTTCCATGTCTTGGCTATTTCAATATTGTTGCAGTGCACATTTGCCTGCCTCTGTCTTTCCGAATCCAGTTGTCTTAGGTTATAGGCCCAAAATGTGCCCTGCCGCATCATATGGTAGCTCAATGTTTACCTTTTCAAGCAGCTCGATTCAGTTTGCGTTACTGCTGTTACCACTTTACATCCCACCAGCAGCTAGAAGGTACACAGTTCTCTAAAACCCCTTCAGCATTTATAGTTTGTAGACTTTTTGCTGATGGTCATGACTGGTGTGAGCTGAAACCTTTTTGGAGGTTGGATACGCATGTGGCTAATAATTCCTTATGCTGAGCTTTAGGCATGTCCTTTTTTTCTTTTCCTTTTTTTTTAAAGAGTGACTACAACTTCCCTCCTCTTATTGACTTCTTGAAAATTTCTCATGTGTTGAATTTTCTTGCCAATTCCATACCCCAGGGCCTTTTTTGAGGGCCTGTGTCTTTTACAGCCCTGCAGTCCTTGTGACTATATAAGCAACCATTGGCACTGGGTTTAAAGCTACTGTTGTGGGAAGCAGCCACAAGGCGGCAGCATTATTACGTTCTCAAGTCTTGTTACTAGGACAACACAGTCTTCCTGGAGGTAGTGTTCCGAGCTTGTAAATTAGAGTGCAATGTGCTGGGACAAGCCCCCAGAAGTTTATGTCTCCTAACTTATGTTTGTTTTTTAAATTTAATTTCTATTTCTTATCGGAGTAAATTTGATTAGAGTGTTGTGGTTTTCTGGCTGTACAGAATCTGCTCAATGATTCATACATATGTCTGTTCATCTTTGAACCTGTTAGCATGTATGTGATTACAGAATGTATATTTTAAAGGTATTGGTGATTATATAATTTAAATATTTCATATGTTATATGTTTATATACATTTAACATACATTAGTATATGTATTTTAACCCCATAGTCCTAATTTACCCATCCTCCCACCTTTCATTTTGGCTAGCCATTAGTTTATTTGATAAGTCTGTGACTGTCTTTTTCTGTGGAAATATGTTCATTGGTAGCAATCTTAGGATAACATGTATAAATGATGTCATAGGATATTTGTCATACCCTTTTGACTTACTTAACCTTATATGATTATTTCTAGGCTCAACTGTAGTCCTGAAAACGGCATTGTTCATTTTTTTCCCGAGGCTACTATTCCATTTGGTACGTATCCCACTTCGTCTTTGTCCATTCATCTGTTTATGGACCTTTTTTTTTGCTTCCATGTCTTGGCTATTTCAATATTGTTGCAATGCACATTTGCCTGCCTCTCTCTTTCCGAATCTGGTGGTCTTAGGTTATAGGCCCAAAAGGTGCCCTGCCGCACCATATGGTAACTCAATTTTTACCTTTTCAAGCAGCTCGATTCAGTTTGCGTTACTGCTGTTACCACTTTACATCCCACCAGCAGCTAGAAGGTACACACTTCTCTAAAACCCCTTCAGCATTTATTGTTTGTAGACTTTTTGCTGATGGTCATGACTGGAGTGAGCTGAAACCTTTTTGAATTTGAATTTGCATGTGGCTAATAATTCCTTATACTGAGCTTTAGGCATGTCCTTTTTTTCTTTTCCTTTTTTTTTTAAAGAGTGAGTACAACTTCCCTCCTCTTATTGACTTCTTGGAAATTTCTCATGTGTTGAATGTTCTTGCCAATTCCCTACCCCAGGGCATATTTTGAGGGCTTGTGTCATTTACAGCCCTGCAGTCCTTGTGACTATATAAGCAATCATTGGCACTGGGTTTAAAGTGCTGTTGTGGGAAGCAGCCACAAGGCGGCAGCATTATAGCGTTCTCAAGTCTTGTTACTAGGAGAACAGAGTCTTCCTGGAGGTAGTGTTCTGAGCTTGTAAATTAGAGTGCAATATGCTGGGACAAGCCCCCAGAAGTTTATGTCTCCTAACTTATGTTTTTTTTTTAAATTTAATTTCTATTTCTTATCGGAGTAAATTTGATTAGAGTGTTGTGGTTTTCTGGCTGTACAGAATCTGCTCAATGATTCATACATATATCTGTTCATCTTCGAACCTGTTAGCATGTATGTGATTACAGAATGTATATTTTAAAGGTATTGGTGATTATATAATTTATATATGTCATATGTTATATGTTTATATACATTTAACATACATTAGTATATGTATTTTAACCCCATAGTCCTAATTTACCCATCCTCCCACCTTTCATTTTGGCTAGCCATTAGTTTATTTGATAAGTCTGTGAGTGTCTTTTTCTGTGGAAATATGTTCATTGGTAGCAATCTTAGGATAACATGTATAAATGATGTCCTAGGATATTTGTCATACCCTTTTGACTTACTTAACCTTATATGATTATTTCTAGGCTCAACTGTAGTCCTGAAAACGGCATTGTTCATTTTTTTCCCGAGGTTACTATTCCATTTGGTACGTATCCCACTTCGTCTTTGTCCATTCATCTGTTTATGGACCTTTTTTTTGCTTCCATGTCTTGGCTATTTCAATATTGTTGCAATGCACATTTGCCTGCCTCTCTCTTTCCGAATCTGGTGGTCTTAGGTTATAGGCCCAAAAGGTGCCCTGCCGCATCATATGGTAGCTCAATTTTTACCTTTTCAAGCAGCTCCATTCAGTTTGCGTTAGTGCTGTTGCCACTTTACATCCCACCAGCAGCTAGAAGGTACACAGATCTCTAAAACCCCTTCAGCATTTATAGTTTGTAGACATTTTTCTGATGGTAATGACTGGTGTGAGCTGACACCTTTTTGAATTTGAATTTGTATGTGGCTAATAATTCCTTATACTAAGCTTTAGGCATGTCCTTTTTTTTCTTTTCCTTTTTTTTTTAAAGAGTGAGTACAACTCCCCTCCTCTTATTGACTTCTTGAAAAATTTCTCATGTGTTGGATTTTCTTGCCTATTCCCTACCCCAGGGCAATTTTTGAGGGCCTGTGTCATTTACAGCCCTGCAGTCCTTGTGACTATATAAGCAACCATTGTCACTGGGTTTAAAGCTGCTGTTTTGGGAGACAGCCACAAGGCGGCAGCATTATTACGTTCTCAAGTCTTGTTACTAGGACAACAGAGTCTTCCTGGAGGTAGTGTTCCGAGCTTTTACATTAGAGTGCAATGTGCTGGGACAAGCCCCCAGAAGTTTATGTCTCCTTACTTATGTTTGTTTTTTAAATTTAATTTGTATTTTTTATCGGAGTAAATTTGATTAGAGTGTTTTGATTGTCTGGCTGTACAGAATCTGTTCAATGATTCATACATATGTCTGTTCATCTTCGGATCCTGTTACCATGTATGTGATTACAGAATGTATATTTTGAAGGTATTGGTGATTATATAATTCATATCATTTATATGTTATATGTTTATATACATTTAACTTATATTAGTACATGTATGTTAACCCCATAGTCCTAATTTACCCATCCCCCCACCTTTCATTTTGGCTAACCATTAGTTTATTTGATAAGTCTGTGAGTGTCTTTTTCAGTGGAAATATGTTCATTGGTAGCAATCTTAGGATAACATGTATAAATGATATCATAGGATATTTGTCATACCCTTTTGACTTACTTAACCTTATATGATTATTTCTAGGCTCAACTCTAGTCCTGAAAACGGCATTGTTCATTTTTTTCCAGAGGCTACTATTCCATTTGGTACGTATACCATTTCGTCTTTGGCCTTTCATCTGTTTATGGACCTTTTTTTTGCTTCCATGTCTTGGCTATTTCAGTATTGTTGCAGTGCACATTTGCCTGCCTCTGTCTTTCCGATTCTGGTGGTCTTAGGTTACAGGCCCAAAAGGTGCCCTGCCGCATCATATGGTAGCTCAATTTTTACGTTTTCAAACAGCTCGATTCAGATTGCATTAGTGATGTTACGACTTTATATCCCACCAGCAGCTAGAAGGTACACACTTCTCTAAAACCCCTTCAGCATTTATAGTTTGTAGACTTTTTGCTGATGGTCATGACTGGTGTGAGCTGAAACCTTTTTGGAGGTTGGATACGCATGTGGCTAATAATTCCTTATGCTGAGCTTTAGGCATGTCCTATTTTTTCTTTTCCTTTTTTTTAAAAAGAGTGATTACAACTTCCCTCCTCTTATTGATTTCTTGAAAAGTTTCTTATGTGTTGAATTTTCTTGCCTATTCCCTACCCCAGGGCATTTTTTGAGTGCCTCTGTCATTTACAACCGTACAGTCCTTGTGACTATATAAGCAACCATTGGCACTGGGTTTAAAGGTGCTGTTTTTGGAGACAGCCACAAGGCGGCAGCATTATTACGTTCTCAAGTCTTGTTACTAGGACAACAGAGTCTTCCTGGAGGTAGTGTTCCGAGCTTTTAAATTAGAGTGCAATGTGCTGGGACAAGCCCCCAGAAGTTTATGTCTCCTTACTTATGTTTGTTTTTTAAATTTAATTTGTATTTTTTATCGGAGTAAATTTGATTAGAGTGTTTTGATTGTCTGGCTGTACAGAATCTGTTCAATGATTCATACATATGTCTGTTCATCTTCGGATCCTGTTACCATGTATGTGATTACAGAATGTATATTTTGAAGGTATTGGTGATTATATAATTCATATCATTTATATGTTATATGTTTATATACATTTAACTTATATTAGTATATGTATGTTAACCCCATAGTCCTAATTTACCCATCCCCCCACCTTTCATTTTGGCTAACCATTAGTTTATTTGATAAGTCTGTGAGTGTCTTTTTCAGTGGAAATATGTTCATTGGTAGCAATCTTAGGATAACATGTATAAATGATATCATAGGATATTTGTCATACCCTTTTGACTTACTTAACCTTATATGATTATTTCTAGGCTCAACTCTAGTCCTGAAAACGGCATTGTTCATTTTTTTCCAGAGGCTACTATTCCATTTGGTACGTATACCATTTCGTCTTTGTCCTTTCATCTGTTTATGGACCTTTTTTTTGCTTCCATGTCTTGGCTATTTCAATATTGTTGTAGTGCACATTTGCCTGCCTCTGTCTTTCCGAATCCGGTGGTCTTAGGTTATAGGCCCAAAAGGTGCCCTGCCGCATCATATGGTAGCTCAATGTTTACCTTTTCAAGCAGCTCAATTCAGTTTGCGTTACTGCTGTTACCACTTTACATCCAAACAGCAGCTAGAAGGTACACAGTTCTCTAAAACCCCTTCAGCATTTATAGTTTGTAGACTTTTTGCTGATGGTCATGACTGGTGTGAGCTGAAACCTTTTTGGAGGTTGGATACACATGTGGCTAATAATTCCTTATGCTGAGCTTTAGGCATGTCCTTTTTTTCTTTTCCTTTTTTTTTAGAGTGAGTACAACTTCCGTACTCTTATTGACTTCTTGAAAATTTCTCATGTGTTGAATTTCCTTGCCTATTCCCTACACCAGGGCATTTTTTGAGGGCCTGTGTCTTTTACAGCCCTGCAGTCCTTGTGACTATGTAAGCAACCATTGGTACTGGGTTTAAAGCTACTGTTGTGGGAAGCAGCCACAAGGTGGCAGCATTATTACGTTCTCAAGTCTTGTTACTAGGACAACACAGTCTTCCTGGAGGTAGTGTTCCGAGCCTGTAAATTAGAGTGCAATGTCCTGGGACAAGCCCCCAGAAGTTTATGTCTCCTAACTTATGTTTGTTTTTTAAATTTAATTTCTATTTCTTATCGGAGTAAATTTGATTAGAGTGTTGTGGTTTTCTGGCTGTACAGAATCTGCTCAATGATTCATACATATGTCTGTTCATCTTCGGATCCTGTTACCATGTATGTGATTACAGAATGTATATTTTGAAGGTATTGGTGAATATATAATTCATATCATTTATATGTTATATGTTTATATACATTTAACATACATTAGTATATGTATGTTAACCCCATAGTCCTAATTTACCCATCCTCCCACCTTTCATTTTGGCTAACCATTAGTTTATATGATAAGTCTGTGAGTGTCTTTTTCTGTGGAAATATGTTCATTGGTAGCAATCTTAGGATAACATGTATAAATGATATCATAGGATATTTGTCATACCCTTTTGACTTACTTAACCTTATATGATTATTTCTAGGCTCAACTCTAGTCCTGAAAACAGCATTGTTCATTTTTTTCCAGAGGCTACTATTCCATTTGGTACGTATACCATTTCGTCTTTGTCCATTCATCTGTTTATGGACCTTTTTTTGCTTCCATGTCTTGGCTATTTCAGTATTGTTGCAGTGCATATTTGCCTGCCTCTGTCTTTCCGATTCTGGTGGTCTTAGGTTATAGGCCCAAAAGGTGCCCTGCCGCATCGTATGGTAACTCAATTTTTACCTTTTCAAGCAGCTCCATTCAGTTTGCATTAGTGGTATTACTTCTTTACATCCCACCAGCAGCTAGAAGGTACACATTCCTCTAAAACCCCTTCAGCATTTATAGTTTGTAGACTTTTTGATGATGGTCATGACTGGTGTTACCTGAAACCTTTTTGAATTTGAATTTGCATGTGGCTAATAATTCCTTATACTGAGCTTTAGGCATGCCATTTTTTTCTTTTCCTTTTGTTTTAAAGAGTGAGTACAACTTCCCTCCTCTTATTGACTTCTTGAAAAGTTTCTCATGTGTTGAATTTTTTTGCCTATTCCCTACCCCAGGGCATTTTTTGAAGGCAGGTGTCATTTAGAGCCCTTCAGTCCTTGTGACTATTAAGCAACCTTTGGCACTGGGTTTAAAGCTGCTGTTGTGGGAAACAGCCACAAGGCGGCAGCATTATTACGTTCTCACCTCTTCTTACTAGGGCAACAGAGTCTTCCTGGAGGTAGTTTTCCAAGGTTGTAAATTAGAGTGGAATGTGCTGGGACAAGCCCCCAGAAGTTTATGTCTCCTAACTTATGTTTGTTTTTTTAAATTTAATTTCTATTTCTTATCGGAGTAAATTTGATTAGAGTGTTTTGATTGTCTGGCTGTACAGAATCTGCTCAATGATTCATACATATGTCTGTTCATCTTCGGATCCTGTTACCATGTATGTGATCACAGAATATATATTTTGAAGGTATTGGTGATTATATAATTCATATCGTTTATATGTTATATGTTTATATACATTTAACTTACATTAGTATATGTATGTTAACCCCATAGTCCTAACTTACCCATCCCCCCACCTTTCATTTTGGCTAACCATTAGTTTATTTGATAAGTCTGTGAGTGTCTTTTTCTGTGGAAATATGTTCATTGGTAGCAATCTTAGGATAACATGTATAAATGATATCATAGGATATTTGTCATACCCTTTTGACTTACTTAACCTTATATGATTTTTTCTAGGCTCAACTGTAGTCCTGAAAACAGCATTGTTCATTTTTCTCCCGAGGCTACTATTCCATTCTGTCCGTATACCACTTCTTCTTTGTCCATTCATCTGTTTATGGACCTTTTTTTTGCTTCCATATCTTGGCCATTTCAGTATTGTTGCAGTGCATATTTGCCTGCCTCTGTCTTTCCAATTTTGGTGGTCTTAGGTTATAGGCCCAAAAGGTGCCCTGCCCCATCATTTGGTAGCTCAATTTTTACCTTTTCAAGCAGCTCGATTCAGTTTGCGTTAGTGCTGTTTCCACTTTACATCCCACCAGCAGCTAGAAGGTACACAGATCTCTAAAACCCCTTCAGCATTTATAGTTTGTAGACATTTTGCTGATGGTAATGACTGGTGTGAGCTGAAACCTTTTTGAATTTGAATTTGTATGTGGCTAATAATTCCTTATACTAAGCTTTAGGCATGTCCTTTTTTTTCTTTTCCTTTTTTTTTTAAAGAGTGAGTACAACTTCCCTCCTCTTATTGACTTCTTGGAAATTTCTCATGTGTTGAATGTTCTTGCCAATTCCCTACCCCAGGGCATATTTTGAGGGCTTGTGTCATTTACAACCCTGCAGTCCTTGTGACTATATAAGCAATCATTGGCACTGGGTTTAAAGTGCTGTTGTGGGAAGCAGCCACAAGGCGGCAGCATTATTGCGTTCTCAAGTCTTGTTACTAGGAGAACAGAGTCTTCCTGGGGATAGTGTTCTGAGCTTGTACATTAGAGTGCAATATGCTGGGACAAGCCCCCAGAAGTTTATGTCTCCTAACTTATGTTTTTTTTTTAAATTTAATTTCTATTTCTTATCGGAGTAAATTTGATTAGAGTGTTTTAATTGTCTGGCTGTACAGAATCTGCTCAATGATTCATACATATGTCTGTTCATCTTCGGATCCTGTTACCATGTATGTGATTACAGAATGTATATTTTGAAGGTATTGGTGATTATATAATTCATATCATTTATATGTTATATGTTTATATACATTTAACTTATATTAGTATATGTATGTTAACCCCATAGTCCTAATTTACCCATCCTCCCACCTTTCATTTTGGCTAACCATTAGTTTATTTGATAAGTCTGTGAGTGTCTTTTTCTGTGGAAATATGTTCATTGGTAGCAATCTTAGGAAAACTTGTATAAATAATATCATAGGATATTTGTAATACCCTTTTGTCTTACTTAACCTTATATGATTATTTCTAGTCTCAACTCTAGTCCTGAAAACGGCATTGTTCATTTTTTTCCCGAGGCTACTCTTCCATTCTGTCCATATACCACTTCTTCTTTGTCCATTCACCTGTTTATGGACCTTTTTTTTGCTTCCATGTCTTTGCTATTTCAGTATTGTTGCAGTGCACATTTGCCTGCCTCTGTCTTTCCGATTCTGGTGGTCTTAGGTTATAGGCCCAAAAGGTGCCCTGCCGCATCATATGGTAGCTCAATTTTTACGTTTTCAAGCAGCTCGATTCAGTTTGCATTAGTGCTGTTACGACTTTGTATCCCACCAGCAGCTAGAAGGTACACACTTCTCTAAAACCCCTTCAGCATTTATAGTTTGTAGACTTTTTGCTGATGGTCATGACTGGTGTGAACTGAAACCTTTTTGGAGGTTGGATACGCATGTGGCTAATAATTCCTTATGCTGAGCTTTAGGCATGTCCTATTTTTTCTTTTCCTTTTTTTTAAAAAGAGTGAGTACAACTTCCCTCCTCTTATTGATTTCTTGAAAAGTTTCTTATGTGTTGAATTTTCTTGCCTATTCCCTACCCCAGGGCATTTTTTGAGTGCCTGTGTCATTTACAACCGTGCAGTCCTTGTGACTATATAAGCAACCATTGGCACTGGGTTTAAAGGTGCTGTTTTTGGAGACAGCCACAAGGCGGCAGCATTATTACGTTCTCAAGTCTTGTTACTAGGACAACAGAGTCTTCCTGGAGGTAGTGTTCCGAGCTTTTAAATTAGAGTGCAATGTGCTGGGACAAGCCCCCAGAAGTTTATGTCTCCTTACTTATGTTTGTTTTTTAAATTTAATTTGTATTTTTTATCGGAGTAAATTTGATTAGAGTGTTTTGATTGTCTGGCTGTACAGAATCTGTTCAATGATTCATACATATGTCTGTTCATCTTCGGATCCTGTTACCATGTATGTGATTACAGAATGTATATTTTGAAGGTATTGGTGATTATATAATTCATATCATTTATATGTTATATGTTTATATACATTTAACTTATATTAGTATATGTATGTTAACCGCATAGTCCTAATTTACCCATCCCCCCACCTTTCATTTTGGCTAACCATTAGTTTATTTGATAAGTCTGTGAGTGTCTTTTTCTGTGGAAATATGTTCATTGGTAGCAATCTTAGGATAACATGTATTAATGATATCATAGGATATTTGTCATACCCTTTTGACTTACTTAACCTTATATGATTATTTCTAGGCTCAACTCTAGTCCTGAAAACGGCATTGTTCATTTTTTTCCAGAGGCTAGTATTCCATTTGGTACGTATACCATTTCGTCTTTGTCCATTCATCTATTTATGGACCTTTTTTTTGCTTCCATGTCTTGGCTATTTCAATATGGTTGCAGTGCACATTTGCCTGCCTCTGTCTTTCCGAATCCGGTGGTCTTAGGTTATAGGCCCAAAAGGTGCCCTGCCGCATCATATGGTAGCTCAATGTTTACCTTTTCAAGCAGCTCGATTCAGTTTGCGTTACTGCTGTTACCACTTTACATCCAAACAGCAGCTAGAAGGTACACAGTTCTCTAAAACCCCTTCAGCATTTATAGTTTGTAGACTTTTTGCTGATGGTCATGACTGGTGTCACCTGAAACCTTTTTGAATTTGAATTTGCATGTGGCTAATAATTCCTTATACTGAGCTTTAGGCATGTCCTTTTTTTTTCTTTTCCTTTTTTTTTAAAGAGTGAGTACAACTTCCCTCCTCTTATTGACTTCTTGAAAATTTCTCATGTGTTGAATTTTCTTGCCAATTCCATACCCCAGGGCATTTTTTGAGGGCCTGTGTCTTTTACAGCCCTGCAGTCCTTGTGACTATATAAGCAACCATTGGCACTGGGTTTAAAGCTACTGTTGTGGGAAGCAGCCACAAGGCGGCAGCATTATTACGTTCTCAAGTCTTGTTACTAGGACAACACAGTCTTCCTGGAGGTAGTGTTCCGAGCTTGTAAATTAGAGTGCAATGTGCTGAGACAAGCCCCCAGAAGTTTATGTCTCCTAACTTATGTTTGTTTTTTAAATTTAATTTCTATTTCTTATCGGAGTAAATTTGATTAGAGTGTTGTGGTTTTCTGGCTGTACAGAATCTGCTCAATGATTCATACATATGTCTGTTCATCTTCGGATCCTGTTACCATGTATGTGATTACAGAATGTATATTTTGAAGGTATTGATGAATATATAATTCATATCATTTATATGTTATATGTTTATATACATTTAACATACATTAGTATATGTATGTTAACCCCATAGTCCTAATTTACCCATCCTCCCACCTTTCATTTTGGCTAACCATTAGTTTATATGATAAGTCTGTGAGTGTCTTTTTCTGTGGAAATATGTTCATTGGTAGCAATCTTAGGATAACATGTATAAATGATATCATAGGATATTTGTCATATCCTTTTGACTTACTTAACCTTATATGATTATTTCTAGGCTCAACTCTAGTCCTGAAAACAGCATTGTTCATTTTTTTCCAGAGGCTACTATTCCATTTGGTACGTATACCATTTCGTCTTTGTCCATTCATCTGTTTATGGACCTTTTTTTGCTTCCATGTCTTGGCTATTTCAGTATTGTTGCAGTGCACATATGCCTGCCTCTGTTTTTCCGATTCTGGTGGTCTTAGGTTATAGGTCCAAAAGGTGCCCTGCCGCATCGTATGGTAACTCAATTTTTACCTTTTCAAGCAGCTCCATTCAGTTTGCATTAATGGTATTACTTCTTTACATCCCACCAGCAGCTAGAAGGTACACATTCCTCTAAAACCCCTTCAGCATTTATAGTTTGTAGACTTTTTGATGATGGTCATGACTGGTGTTACCTGAAACCTTTTTGAATTTGAATTTGCATGTGGCTAATAATTCCTTATACTGAGCTTTAGGCATGTCATTTTTTTCTTTTCCTTTTGTTTTAAAGAGTGAGTACAACTTCCCTCCTCTTATTGACTTCTTGAAAAGTTTCTCATGTGTTGAATTTTTTTGCCTATTCCCTACCCCAGGGCATTTTTTGAAGGCAGGTGTCATTTAGAGCCCTTCAGTCCTTGTGACTATTAAGCAACCTTTGGCACTGGGTTTAAAGCTGCTGTTGTGGGAAACAGCCACAAGGCAGCAGCATTATTACGTTCTCAACTCTTGTTACTAGGGCAACAGAGTCTTCCTGGAGGTAGTTTTCCAAGGTTGTAAATTAGAGTGGAATGTGCTGGGACAAGCCCCCAGAAGTTTATGTCTCCTAACTTATGTTTGCTTTTTAAATTTAATTTCTATTTCTTATCGGAGTAAATTTGATTAGAGTGTTTTGATTGGCTGTACAGAATCTGCTCAATGATTCATACATATATCTGTTCATGTTCGGATCCTGTTACCATGTATGTGATCACAGAATATATATTTTGAACGTATTGGTGAATATATAATTCATATCGTTTATATGTTATATGTTTATATACATTTAACTTACATTAGTATATGTATGTTAACCCCATAGTCCTAACTTACCCATCCCCCCACCTTTCATTTTGGCTAACCATTAGTTTATTTGATAAGTCTGTGAGTGTCTTTTTCTGTGGAAATATGTTCATTGGTAGCAATCTTAAGAAAACTTGTATAAATGATATCATAGGATATTTGTCATACCCTTTTGACTTACTTAACCTTATATGATTTTTTCTAGGCTCAACTGTAGTCCTGAAAACAGCATTGTTCATTTTTCTCCCGAGGCTACTATTCCATTCTGTCCGTATACCACTTCTTCTTTGTCCATTCATCTGTTTATGGACCTTTTTTTTGCTTCCATATCTTAGCTATTTCAGTATTGTTGCAGTGCATATTTGCCTGCCTCTGTCTTTCCAATTTTGGTGGTCTTAGTTTATAGGCCCAAAAGGTGCCCTGCCGCATCATTTGGTAGCTCAATTTTTACCTTTTCAAGCAGCTCGATTCAGTTTGCGTTAGTGCTGTTTCCACTTTACATCCCACCAGCAGCTAGAAGGTACACAGATCTCTAAAACCCCTTCAGCATTTTTACTTTGTAGACATTTTGCTGATGGTAATGACTGGTGTGAGCTGAAACCTTTTTGAATTTGAATTTGTATGTGGCTAATAATTCCTTATACTAAGCTTTAGGCATGTCCTTTTTTTTCTTTTCCTTTTTTTTTTTTAAAGAGTGAGTACAACTCCCCTCCTCTTATTGACTTCTTGAAAAATTTCTCATGTGTTGGATTTTCTTGCCTATTCCCTACCCCTGGGCAATTTTTGAGGGCCTGTGTCATTTACAGCCCTGCAGTCCTTGTGACTATATAAGCAACCATTGTCAATGGGTTTAAAGCTGCTGTTTTGGGAGACAGCCACAAGGCGGCAGCATTATTACGTTCTCAAGTCTTGTTACTAGGACAACAGAGTCTTCCTGGAGGTAGTGTTCCGAGCTTGTAAATTAGAGTGCAATGTGCTGGGACAAGCCCCCAGAAGTTTATGTCTCCTTACTTATGTTTGTTTTTTAAATTTAATTTGTCTTTCTTATCGGAGTAAATTTGATTAGAGTGTTTTGATTGTCTGGCTGTACAGAATCTGCTCAATGATTCACACATATGTCTGTTCATCTTCGGATCCTGTTACCATGTATGTGATTACAGAATGTATATTTTGAAGGTATTGGTGAATATATAATTCACATCATTTATATGTTATATGTTTATATACATTTAACTTACATTAGTATATGTATGTTAACCCCATAGTCCTAATTTACCCATCCTCCCACCTTTCATTTTGGCTAACCATTAGTTTATTTGATAAGTCTGTGAGTGTCTTTTTCTGTGGAAATATGTTCATTGGTAGCAATCTTAGGAAAACTTGTATAAATAATATCATAGGATATTTGTAATACCCTTTTGTCTTACTTAACCTTATATGATTATTTCTAGTCTCAACTCTAGTCCTGAAAACGGCATTGTTCATTTTTTCCCCAAGGCTACTCTTCCATTCTGTCCATATACCACTTCTTCTTTGTCCATTCACCTGTTTATGGACCTTTTTTTTGCTTCCATGTCTTTGCTATTTCAGTATTGTTGCAGTGCACATTTGCCTGCCTCTGTCTTTCCGATTCTGGTGGTCTTAGGTTATAGGCCCAAAAGGTGCCCTGCCGCATCATATGGTAGCTCAATTTTTACGTTTTCAAGCAGCTCGATTCAGTTTGCATTAGTGCTGTTACGACTTTATATCCCACCAGCAGCTAGAAGGTACACACTTCTCTAACACCCCTTCAGCATTTATAGTTTGTAGACTTTTTGCTGATGGTCATGACTGGTGTGAGCTGAAACCTTTTTGGAGGTTGGATACGCATGTGGCTAATAATTCCTTATGCTGAGCTTTAGGCATGTCCTATTTTTTCTTTTCCTTTTTTTTATAAAGAGTGAGTACAACCTCCCTCCTCTTATTGATTTCTTGAAAAGTTTCTTATGTGTTGAATTTTCTTGCCTATTCCCTACCCCAGGGCATTTTTTGAGTGCCTGTGTCATTTACAACCGTGCAGTCCTTGTGACTATATAAGCAACCATTGGCACTGGGGTTAAAGGTGCTGTTTTTGGAGACAGCCACAAGGCGGCAGCATTATTACGTTCTCAAGTCTTGTTACTAGGACAACAGAGTCTTCCTGGAGGTAGTGTTCCGAGCTTTTAAATTAGAGTGCAATGTGCTGGGACAAGCCCCCAGAAGTTTATGTCTCCTAACTTATGTTTTTTTTTAAAATTTAATTTCTATTTCTTATCGGAGTAAATTTGATTAGAGTGTTTTGATTGTCTGGCTGTACAGAATCTGTTCAATGATTCATACATATGTCTGTTCATCTTCGGATCCTGTTACCATGTATGTGATCACAGAATATATATTTTGAAGGTATTGGTGATTATATAATTCATATCGTTTATATGTTATATGTTTATATACATTTAACTTACATTAGTATATGTATGTTAACCCCATAGTCCTAACTTACCCATCCCCCCACCTTTCATTTTGGCTAACCATTAGTTTATTTGATAAGTCTGTGAGTGTCTTTTTCTGTGGAAATATGTTCATTGGTAGCAATCTTAAGAAAACTTGTATAAATGATATCATAGGATATTTGTCATACCCTTTTGACTTACTTAACCTTATATGATTTTTTCTAGGCTCAACTGTAGTCCTGAAAACAGCATTGTTCATTTTTCTCCCGAGGCTACTATTCCATTCTGTCCGTATACCACTTCTTCTTTGTCCATTCATCTGTTTATGGACCTTTTTTTGCTTCCATATCTTGGCTATTTCAGTATTGTTGCAGTGCATATTTGCCTGCCTCTGTCTTTCCAATTTTGGTGGTCTTAGGTTATAGGCCCAAAAGGTGCCCTGCCCCATCATTTGGTAGCTCAATTTTTACCTTTTCAAGCAGCTCGATTCAGTTTGCGTTAGTGCTGTTTCCACTTTACATCCCACCAGCAGCTAGAAGGTACACAGATCTCTAAAACCCCTTCAGCATTTATACTTTGTAGACATTTTGCTGATGGTAATGACTGGTGTGAGCTGAAACCTTTTTGAATTTGAATTTGTATGTGGCTAATAATTCCTTATACTAAGCTTTAGGCATGTCCTTTTTTTTCTTTTCCTTTTTTTTTTTTAAAGAGTGAGTACAACTCCCCTCCTCTTATTGACTTCTTGAAAAATTTCTCATGTGTTGGATTTTCTTGCCTATTCCCTACCCCTGGGCAATTTTTGAGGGCCTGTGTCATTTACAGCCCTGCAGTCCTTGTGACTATATAAGCAACCATTGTCAATGGGTTTAAAGCTGCTGTTTTGGGAGACAGCCACAAGGCGGCAGCATTATTACGTTCTCAAGTCTTGTTACTAGGACAACAGAGTCTTCCTGGAGGTAGTGTTCCGAGCTTGTAAATTAGAGTGCAATGTGCTGGGACAAGCCCCCAGAAGTTTATGTCTCCTTACTTATGTTTGTTTTTTAAATTTAATTTGTCTTTCTTATCGGAGTAAATTTGATTAGAGTGTTTTGATTGTCTGGCTGTACAGAATCTGCTCAATGATTCACACATATGTCTGTTCATCTTCGGATCCTGTTACCATGTATGTGATTACAGAATGTATATTTTGAAGGTATTGGTGAATATATAATTCACATCATTTATATGTTATATGTTTATATACATTTAACTTACATTAGTATATGTATGTTAACCCCATAGTCCTAATTTACCCATCCTCCCACCTTTCATTTTGGCTAACCATTAGTTTATTTGATAAGTCTGTGAGTGTCTTTTTCTGTGGAAATATGTTCATTGGTAGCAATCTTAGGAAAACTTGTATAAATAATATCATAGGATATTTGTAATACCCTTTTGTCTTACTTAACCTTATATGATTATTTCTAGTCTCAACTCTAGTCCTGAAAACGGCATTGTTCATTTTTTCCCCGAGGCTACTCTTCCATTCTGTCCATATACCACTTCTTCTTTGTCCATTCACCTGTTTATGGACCTTTTTTTTGCTTCCATGTCTTTGCTATTTCAGTATTGTTGCAGTGCACATTTGCCTGCCTCTGTCTTTCCGATTCTGGTGGTCTTAGGTTATAGGCCCAAAAGGTGCCCTGCCGCATCATATGGTAGCTCAATTTTTACGTTTTCAAGCAGCTCGATTCAGTTTGCATTAGTGCTGTAACGACTTTATATCCCACCAGCAGCTAGAAGGTACACACTTCTCTAACACCCCTTCAGCATTTATAGTTTGTAGACTTTTTGCTGATGGTCATGACTGGTGTGAGCTGAAACCTTTTTGGAGGTTGGATACGCATGTGGCTAATAATTCCTTATGCTGAGCTTTAGGCATGTCCTATTTTTTCTTTCCTTTTTTTTAAAAAGAGTGAGTACAACTTCCCTCCTCTTATTGATTTCTTCAAAAGTTTCTTATGTGTTGAATTTTCTTGCCTATTCCCTACCCCAGGGCATTTTTTGAGTGCCTGTGTCATTTACAACCGTGCAGTCCTTCTGACTATATAAGCAACCATTGGCACTGGGTTTAAAGGTGCTATTTTTGGAGACAGCCACAAGGCGGCAGCATTATTACGTTCTCAAGTCTTGTTACTAGGACAACAGAGTCTTCCTGGAGGTAGTGTTCCGAGCTTTTAAATTAGAGTGCAATGTGCTGGGACAAGCCCCCAGAAGTTTATGTCTCCTAACTTATGTTTTTTTTTTAAATTTAATTTCTATTTCTTATCGGAGTAAATTTGATTAGAGTGTTTTGATTGTCTGGCTGTACAGAATCTGTTCAATGATTCATACATATGTCTGTTCATCTTCGGATCCTGTTACCATGTATGTGATCACAGAATATATATTTTGAAGGTATTGGTGATTATATAATTCATATCATTTATATGTTATATGTTTATATACATTTAACTTACATTAGTATATGTATGTTAACCCCATAGTCCTAACTTACCCATCCCCCCACCTTTCATTTTGGCTAACCATTAGTTTATTTGATAAGTCTGTGAGTGTCTTTTTCTGTGGAAATATGTTCATTGGTAGCAATCTTAAGAAAACTTGTATAAATGATATCATAGGATATTTGTCATACCCTTTTGACTTACTTAACCTTATATGATTTTTTCTAGGCTCAACTGTAGTCCTGAAAACAGCATTGTTCATTTTTCTCCCGAGGCTACTATTCCATTCTGTCCGTATACCACTTCTTCTTTGTCCATTCATCTGTTTATGGACCTTTTTTTTGCTTCCATATCTTGGCTATTTCAGTATTGTTGCAGTGCATATTTGCCTGCCTCTGTCTTTCCAATTTTGGTGGTCTTAGGTTATAGGCCCAAAAGGTGCCCTGCCCCATCATTTGGTAGCTCAATTTTTACCTTTTCAAGCAGCTCGATTCAGTTTGCGTTAGTGCTGTTTCCACTTTACATCCCACCAGCAGCTAGAAGGTACACAATTCTCTAAAACCCCTTCAGCATTTATAGTTTGTAGACTTTTTGCTGATGGTCATGACTGGTGTCACCTGAAACCTTTTTGAATTTGAATTTGCATGTGGCTAATAATTCCTTATACTGAGCTTTAGGCATGTCCTTTTTTATTCTTTTCCTTTTTTTTTTAAAGAGTGAGTACAACTTCCCTCCTCTTATTGACTTCTTGAAAAGTTACTCATGTGTTGAATTTTTTTGCCTATTCCCTACTCCAGGGCGTTCTTTGAGGGCCGGTGTCATTTAGACCCCTGCAGTCCTTGTGACTATTAAGCAACCTTTGGCACTGGGTTTAAAGCTGCTGTTGTGGGAAACAGCCACAAGGTGGCAGCATTATTACGTTCTCAACTCTTGTTACTAGGGCAACAGAGTCTTCCTGGAGGTAGTTTTCCAAGGTTGTAAATTAGAGTGGAATGTGCTGGGACAAGCCCCCAGAAGTTTATGTCTCCTAACTTATGTTTGCTTTTTAAATTTAATTTCTATTTCTTATCAGAGTCAGTTTGCTTAGAGTGTTTTGATTCTCTGGCTGTACAGAATGTGCTCAATGATTCATACATATGTCTGTTCATCTTCGGATCCTGCTACCATGTACGTGATTACAGAATGTATATTTTTGAAGCTATTGGTGATGATATAATGCATATAGTTTATATGTGATATGTTTATATACATTTAACATACATTAGTATATGTATGTTAACCCCATTGTCCTAATTTACCCATCCTCCCACCTTTCATTTTGGCTAACCATTAGTTTATTTGATAAGTCTGTGAGTGTCTTTTTTTGTGGAAATATGTTCATTGGTAGCAATCTTAGGATAACATGTATTAATGATATCATAGGATATTTGTCATACCCTTTTGACTTACTTAACCTTATATGATTATTTCTAGGCTCAACTCTAGTCCTGAAAACGGCATTGTTCATTTTTTTCCAGAGGCTTCTATTCCATTTGGTACGTGTACCATTTCGTCTTTGTCCATTCATCTGTTTATGGACCTTTTTTTTGCTTCCATGTCTTGGCTATTTCAATATTGTTGCAGTGCACATTTGCCTGCCTCTGTCTTTCCGAATCCAGTTGTCTTAGGTTATAGGCCCAAAATGTGCCCTGCCGCATCATATGGTAGCTCAATGTTTACCTTTTCAAGCAGCTCGATTCAGTTTGCGTTACTGCTGTTACCACTTTACATCCCACCAGCAGCTAGAAGGTACACAGTTCTCTAAAACCCCTTCAGCATTTATAGTTTGTAGACTTTTTGCTGATGGTCATGACTGGTGTGAGCTGAAACCTTTTTGGAGGTTGGATACGCATGTGGCTAATAATTCCTTATGCTGAGCTTTAGGCATGTCCTTTTTTTCTTTTCCTTTTTTTTTAAAGAGTGACTACAACTTCCCTCCTCTTATTGACTTCTTGAAAATTTCTCATGTGTTGAATTTTCTTGCCAATTCCATACCCCAGGGCCTTTTTTGAGGGCCTGTGTCTTTTACAGCCCTGCAGTCCTTGTGACTATATAAGCAACCATTGGCACTGGGTTTAAAGCTACTGTTGTGGGAAGCAGCCACAAGGCGGCAGCATTATTACGTTCTCAAGTCTTGTTACTAGGACAACACAGTCTTCCTGGAGGTAGTGTTCCGAGCTTGTAAATTAGAGTGCAATGTGCTGGGACAAGCCCCCAGAAGTTTATGTCTCCTAACTTATGTTTGTTTTTTAAATTTAATTTCTATTTCTTATCGGAGTAAATTTGATTAGAGTGTTGTGGTTTTCTGGCTGTACAGAATCTGCTCAATGATTCATACATATGTCTGTTCATCTTTGAACCTGTTAGCATGTATGTGATTACAGAATGTATATTTTAAAGGTATTGGTGATTATATAATTTAAATATTTCATATGTTATATGTTTATATACATTTAACATACATTAGTATATGTATTTTAACCCCATAGTCCTAATTTACCCATCCTCCCACCTTTCATTTTGGCTAGCCATTAGTTTATTTGATAAGTCTGTGACTGTCTTTTTCTGTGGAAATATGTTCATTGGTAGCAATCTTAGGATAACATGTATAAATGATGTCATAGGATATTTGTCATACCCTTTTGACTTACTTAACCTTATATGATTATTTCTAGGCTCAACTGTAGTCCTGAAAACGGCATTGTTCATTTTTTTCCCGAGGCTACTATTCCATTTGGTACGTATCCCACTTCGTCTTTGTCCATTCATCTGTTTATGGACCTTTTTTTTTGCTTCCATGTCTTGGCTATTTCAATATTGTTGCAATGCACATTTGCCTGCCTCTCTCTTTCCGAATCTGGTGGTCTTAGGTTATAGGCCCAAAAGGTGCCCTGCCGCACCATATGGTAACTCAATTTTTACCTTTTCAAGCAGCTCGATTCAGTTTGCGTTACTGCTGTTACCACTTTACATCCCACCAGCAGCTAGAAGGTACACACTTCTCTAAAACCCCTTCAGAATTTATTGTTTGTAGACTTTTTGCTGATGGTCATGACTGGAGTGAGCTGAAACCTTTTTGAATTTGAATTTGCATGTGGCTAATAATTCCTTATACTGAGCTTTAGGCATGTCCTTTTTTTCTTTTCCTTTTTTTTTTAAAGAGTGAGTACAACTTCCCTCCTCTTATTGACTTCTTGGAAATTTCTCATGTGTTGAATGTTCTTGCCAATTCCCTACCCCAGGGCATATTTTGAGGGCTTGTGTCATTTACAGCCCTGCAGTCCTTGTGACTATATAAGCAATCATTGGCACTGGGTTTAAAGTGCTGTTGTGGGAAGCAGCCACAAGGCGGCAGCATTATAGCGTTCTCAAGTCTTGTTACTAGGAGAAAAGAGTCTTCCTGGAGGTAGTGTTCTGAGCTTGTAAATTAGAGTGCAATATGCTGGGACAAGCCCCCAGAAGTTTATGTCTCCTAACTTATGTTTTTTTTTTAAATTTAATTTCTATTTCTTATCGGAGTAAATTTGATTAGAGTGTTGTGGTTTTCTGGCTGTACAGAATCTGCTCAATGATTCATACATATATCTGTTCATCTTCGAACCTGTTAGCATGTATGTGATTACAGAATGTATATTTTAAAGGTATTGGTGATTATATAATTTATATATGTCATATGTTATATGTTTATATACATTTAACATACATTAGTATATGTATTTTAACCCCATAGTCCTAATTTACCCATCCTCCCACCTTTCATTTTGGCTAGCCATTAGTTTATTTGATAAGTCTGTGAGTGTCTTTTTCTGTGGAAATATGTTCATTGGTAGCAATCTTAGGATAACATGTATAAATGATGTCCTAGGATATTTGTCATACCCTTTTGACTTACTTAACCTTATATGATTATTTCTAGGCTCAACTGTAGTCCTGAAAACGGCATTGTTCATTTTTTTCCCGAGGTTACTATTCCATTTGGTACGTATCCCACTTCGTCTTTGTCCATTCATCTGTTTATGGACCTTTTTTTTGCTTCCATGTCTTGGCTATTTCAATATTGTTGCAATGCACATTTGCCTGCCTCTCTCTTTCCGAATCTGGTGGTCTTAGGTTATAGGCCCAAAAGGTGCCCTGCCGCATCATATGGTAGCTCAATTTTTACCTTTTCAAGCAGCTCCATTCAGTTTGCGTTAGTGCTGTTGCCACTTTACATCCCACCAGCAGCTAGAAGGTACACAGATCTCTAAAACCCCTTCAGCATTTATAGTTTGTAGACATTTTTCTGATGGTAATGACTGGTGTGAGCTGACACCTTTTTGAATTTGAATTTGTATGTGGCTAATAATTCCTTATACTAAGCTTTAGGCATGTCCTTTTTTTTCTTTTCCTTTTTTTTTTAAAGAGTGAGTACAACTCCCCTCCTCTTATTGACTTCTTGAAAAATTTCTCATGTGTTGGATTTTCTTGCCTATTCCCTACCCCAGGGCAATTTTTGAGGGCCTGTGTCATTTACAGCCCTGCAGTCCTTGTGACTATATAAGCAACCATTGTCACTGGGTTTAAAGCTGCTGTTTTGGGAGACAGCCACAAGGCGGCAGCATTATTACGTTCTCAAGTCTTGTTACTAGGACAACAGAGTCTTCCTGGAGGTAGTGTTCCGAGCTTTTACATTAGAGTGCAATGTGCTGGGACAAGCCCCCAGAAGTTTATGTCTCCTTACTTATGTTTGTTTTTTAAATTTAATTTGTATTTTTTATCGGAGTAAATTTGATTAGAGTGTTTTGATTGTCTGGCTGTACAGAATCTGTTCAATGATTCATACATATGTCTGTTCATCTTCGGATCCTGTTACCATGTATGTGATTACAGAATGTATATTTTGAAGGTATTGGTGATTATATAATTCATATCATTTATATGTTATATGTTTATATACATTTAACTTATATTAGTACATGTATGTTAACCCCATACTCCTAATTTACCCATCCCCCCACCTTTCATTTTGGCTAACCATTAGTTTATTTGATAAGTCTGTGAGTGTCTTTTTCAGTGGAAATATGTTCATTGGTAGCAATCTTAGGATAACATGTATAAATGATATCATAGGATATTTGTCATACCCTTTTGACTTACTTAACCTTATATGATTATTTCTAGGCTCAACTCTAGTCCTGAAAACGGCATTGTTCATTTTTTTCCAGAGGCTACTATTCCATTTGGTACGTATACCATTTCGTCTTTGGCCTTTCATCTGTTTATGGACCTTTTTTTTGCTTCCATGTCTTGGCTATTTCAGTATTGTTGCAGTGCACATTTGCCTGCCTCTGTCTTTCCGATTCTGGTGGTCTTAGGTTATAGGCCCAAAAGGTGCCCTGCCGCATCATATGGTAGCTCAATTTTTACGTTTTCAAACAGCTCGATTCAGATTGCATTAGTGATGTTACGACTTTATATCCCACCAGCAGCTAGAAGGTACACACTTCTCTAAAACCCCTTCAGCATTTATAGTTTGTAGACTTTTTGCTGATGGTCATGACTGGTGTGAGCTGAAACCTTTTTGGAGGTTGGATACGCATGTGGCTAATAATTCCTTATGCTGAGCTTTAGGCATGTCCTATTTTTTCTTTTCCTTTTTTTTAAAAAGAGTGATTACAACTTCCCTCCTCTTATTGATTTCTTGAAAAGTTTCTTATGTGTTGAATTTTCTTGCCTATTCCCTACCCCAGGGCATTTTTTGAGTGCCTCTGTCATTTACAACCGTACAGTCCTTGTGACTATATAAGCAACCATTGGCACTGGGTTTAAAGGTGCTGTTTTTGGAGACAGCCACAAGGCGGCAGCATTATTACGTTCTCAAGTCTTGTTACTAGGACAACAGAGTCTTCCTGGAGGTAGTGTTCCGAGCTTTTAAATTAGAGTGCAATGTGCTGGGACAAGCCCCCAGAAGTTTATGTCTCCTTACTTATGTTTGTTTTTTAAATTTAATTTGTATTTTTTATCGGAGTAAATTTGATTAGAGTGTTTTGATTGTCTGGCTGTACAGAATCTGTTCAATGATTCATACATATGTCTGTTCATCTTCGGATCCTGTTACCATGTATGTGATTACAGAATGTATATTTTGAAGGTATTGGTGATTATATAATTCATATCATTTATATGTTATATGTTTATATACATTTAACTTATATTAGTATATGTATGTTAACCCCATAGTCCTAATTTACCCATCCCCCCACCTTTCATTTTGGCTAACCATTAGTTTATTTGATAAGTCTGTGAGTGTCTTTTTCAGTGGAAATATGTTCATTGGTAGCAATCTTAGGATAACATGTATAAATGATATCATAGGATATTTGTCATACCCTTTTGACTTACTTAACCTTATATGATTATTTCTAGGCTCAACTCTAGTCCTGAAAACGGCATTGTTCATTTTTTTCCAGAGGCTACTATTCCATTTGGTACGTATACCATTTCGTCTTTGTCCTTTCATCTGTTTATGGACCTTTTTTTTGCTTCCATGTCTTGGCTATTTCAATATTGTTGTAGTGCACATTTGCCTGCCTCTGTCTTTCCGAATCCGGTGGTCTTAGGTTATAGGCCCAAAAGGTGCCCTGCCGCATCATATGGTAGCTCAATGTTTACCTTTTCAAGCAGCTCAATTCAGTTTGCGTTACTGCTGTTACCACTTTACATCCAAACAGCAGCTAGAAGGTACACAGTTCTCTAAAACCCCTTCAGCATTTATAGTTTGTAGACTTTTTGCTGATGGTCATGACTGGTGTGAGCTGAAACCTTTTTGGAGGTTGGATACACATGTGGCTAATAATTCCTTATGCTGAGCTTTAGGCATGTCCTTTTTTTCTTTTCCTTTTTTTTTAGAGTGAGTACAACTTCCGTACTCTTATTGACTTCTTGAAAATTTCTCATGTGTTGAATTTCCTTGCCTATTCCCTACACCAGGGCATTTTTTGAGGGCCTGTGTCTTTTACAGCCCTGCAGTCCTTGTGACTATGTAAGCAACCATTGGTACTGGGTTTAAAGCTACTGTTGTGGGAAGCAGCCACAAGGTGGCAGCATTATTACGTTCTCAAGTCTTGTTACTAGGACAACACAGTCTTCCTGGAGGTAGTGTTCCGAGCCTGTAAATTAGAGTGCAATGTCCTGGGACAAGCCCCCAGAAGTTTATGTCTCCTAACTTATGTTTGTTTTTTAAATTTAATTTCTATTTCTTATCGGAGTAAATTTGATTAGAGTGTTGTGGTTTTCTGGCTGTACAGAATCTGCTCAATGATTCATACATATGTCTGTTCATCTTCGGATCCTGTTACCATGTATGTGATTACAGAATGTATATTTTGAAGGTATTGGTGAATATATAATTCATATCATTTATATGTTATATGTTTATATACATTTAACATACATTAGTATATGTATGTTAACCCCATAGTCCTAATTTACCCATCCTCCCACCTTTCATTTTGGCTAACCATTAGTTTATATGATAAGTCTGTGAGTGTCTTTTTCTGTGGAAATATGTTCATTGGTAGCAATCTTAGGATAACATGTATAAATGATATCATAGGATATTTGTCATACCCTTTTGACTTACTTAACCTTATATGATTATTTCTAGGCTCAACTCTAGTCCTGAAAACAGCATTGTTCATTTTTTTCCAGAGGCTACTATTCCATTTGGTACGTATACCATTTCGTCTTTGTCCATTCATCTGTTTATGGACCTTTTTTTGCTTCCATGTCTTGGCTATTTCAGTATTGTTGCAGTGCATATTTGCCTGCCTCTGTCTTTCCGATTCTGGTGGTCTTAGGTTATAGGCCCAAAAGGTGCCCTGCCGCATCGTATGGTAACTCAATTTTTACCTTTTCAAGCAGCTCCATTCAGTTTGCATTAGTGGTATTACTTCTTTACATCCCACCAGCAGCTAGAAGGTACACATTCCTCTAAAACCCCTTCAGCATTTATAGTTTGTAGACTTTTTGATGATGGTCATGACTGGTGTTACCTGAAACCTTTTTGAATTTGAATTTGCATGTGGCTAATAATTCCTTATACTGAGCTTTAGGCATGCCATTTTTTTCTTTTCCTTTTGTTTTAAAGAGTGAGTACAACTTCCCTCCTCTTATTGACTTCTTGAAAAGTTTCTCATGTGTTGAATTTTTTTGCCTATTCCCTACCCCAGGGCATTTTTTGAAGGCAGGTGTCATTTAGAGCCCTTCAGTCCTTGTGACTATTAAGCAACCTTTGGCACTGGGTTTAAAGCTGCTGTTGTGGGAAACAGCCACAAGGCGGCAGCATTATTACGTTCTCACCTCTTCTTACTAGGGCAACAGAGTCTTCCTGGAGGTAGTTTTCCAAGGTTGTAAATTAGAGTGGAATGTGCTGGGACAAGCCCCCAGAAGTTTATGTCTCCTAACTTATGTTTGTTTTTTTAAATTTAATTTCTATTTCTTATCGGAGTAAATTTGATTAGAGTGTTTTGATTGTCTGGCTGTACAGAATCTGCTCAATGATTCATACATATGTCTGTTCATCTTCGGATCCTGTTACCATGTATGTGATCACAGAATATATATTTTGAAGGTATTGGTGATTATATAATTCATATCGTTTATATGTTATATGTTTATATACATTTAACTTACATTAGTATATGTATGTTAACCCCATAGTCCTAACTTACCCATCCCCCCACCTTTCATTTTGGCTAACCATTAGTTTATTTGATAAGTCTGTGAGTGTCTTTTTCTGTGGAAATATGTTCATTGGTAGCAATCTTAGGATAACATGTATAAATGATATCATAGGATATTTGTCATACCCTTTTGACTTACTTAACCTTATATGATTTTTTCTAGGCTCAACTGTAGTCCTGAAAACAGCATTGTTCATTTTTCTCCCGAGGCTACTATTCCATTCTGTCCGTATACCACTTCTTCTTTGTCCATTCATCTGTTTATGGACCTTTTTTTTGCTTCCATATCTTGGCCATTTCAGTATTGTTGCAGTGCATATTTGCCTGCCTCTGTCTTTCCAATTTTGGTGGTCTTAGGTTATAGGCCCAAAAGGTGCCCTGCCCCATCATTTGGTAGCTCAATTTTTACCTTTTCAAGCAGCTCGATTCAGTTTGCGTTAGTGCTGTTTCCACTTTACATCCCACCAGCAGCTAGAAGGTACACAGATCTCTAAAACCCCTTCAGCATTTATAGTTTGTAGACATTTTGCTGATGGTAATGACTGGTGTGAGCTGAAACCTTTTTGAATTTGAATTTGTATGTGGCTAATAATTCCTTATACTAAGCTTTAGGCATGTCCTTTTTTTTCTTTTCCTTTTTTTTTTAAAGAGTGAGTACAACTTCCCTCCTCTTATTGACTTCTTGGAAATTTCTCATGTGTTGAATGTTCTTGCCAATTCCCTACCCCAGGGCATATTTTGAGGGCTTGTGTCATTTACAACCCTGCAGTCCTTGTGACTATATAAGCAATCATTGGCACTGGGTTTAAAGTGCTGTTGTGGGAAGCAGCCACAAGGCGGCAGCATTATTGCGTTCTCAAGTCTTATTACTAGGAGAACAGAGTCTTCCTGGGGATAGTGTTCTGAGCTTGTACATTAGAGTGCAATATGCTGGGACAAGCCCCCAGAAGTTTATGTCTCCTAACTTATGTTTTTTTTTTAAATTTAATTTCTATTTCTTATCGGAGTAAATTTGATTAGAGTGTTTTAATTGTCTGGCTGTACAGAATCTGCTCAATGATTCATACATATGTCTGTTCATCTTCGGATCCTGTTACCATGTATGTGATTACAGAATGTATATTTTGAAGGTATTGGTGATTATATAATTCATATCATTTATATGTTATATGTTTATATACATTTAACTTATATTAGTATATGTATGTTAACCCCATAGTCCTAATTTACCCATCCTCCCACCTTTCATTTTGGCTAACCATTAGTTTATTTGATAAGTCTGTGAGTGTCTTTTTCTGTGGAAATATGTTCATTGGTAGCAATCTTAGGAAAACTTGTATAAATAATATCATAGGATATTTGTAATACCCTTTTGTCTTACTTAACCTTATATGATTATTTCTAGTCTCAACTCTAGTCCTGAAAACGGCATTGTTCATTTTTTTCCCGAGGCTACTCTTCCATTCTGTCCATATACCACTTCTTCTTTGTCCATTCACCTGTTTATGGACCTTTTTTTTGCTTCCATGTCTTTGCTATTTCAGTATTGTTGCAGTGCACATTTGCCTGCCTCTGTCTTTCCGATTCTGGTGGTCTTAGGTTATAGGCCCAAAAGGTGCCCTGCCGCATCATATGGTAGCTCAATTTTTACGTTTTCAAGCAGCTCGATTCAGTTTGCATTAGTGCTGTTACGACTTTGTATCCCACCAGCAGCTAGAAGGTACACACTTCTCTAAAACCCCTTCAGCATTTATAGTTTGTAGACTTTTTGCTGATGGTCATGACTGGTGTGAACTGAAACCTTTTTGGAGGTTGGATACGCATGTGGCTAATAATTCCTTATGCTGAGCTTTAGGCATGTCCTATTTTTTCTTTTCCTTTTTTTTAAAAAGAGTGAGTACAACTTCCCTCCTCTTATTGATTTCTTGAAAAGTTTCTTATGTGTTGAATTTTCTTGCCTATTCCCTACCCCAGGGCATTTTTTGAGTGCCTGTGTCATTTACAACCGTGCAGTCCTTGTGACTATATAAGCAACCATTGGCACTGGGTTTAAAGGTGCTGTTTTTGGAGACAGCCACAAGGCGGCAGCATTATTACGTTCTCAAGTCTTGTTACTAGGACAACAGAGTCTTCCTGGAGGTAGTGTTCCGAGCTTTTAAATTAGAGTGCAATGTGCTGGGACAAGCCCCCAGAAGTTTATGTCTCCTTACTTATGTTTGTTTTTTAAATTTAATTTGTATTTTTTATCGGAGTAAATTTGATTAGAGTGTTTTGATTGTCTGGCTGTACAGAATCTGTTCAATGATTCATACATATGTCTGTTCATCTTCGGATCCTGTTACCATGTATGTGATTACAGAATGTATATTTTGAAGGTATTGGTGATTATATAATTCATATCATTTATATGTTATATGTTTATATACATTTAACTTATATTAGTATATGTATGTTAACCGCATAGTCCTAATTTACCCATCCCCCCACCTTTCATTTTGGCTAACCATTAGTTTATTTGATAAGTCTGTGAGTGTCTTTTTCTGTGGAAATATGTTCATTGGTAGCAATCTTAGGATAACATGTATAAATGATATCATAGGATATTTGTCATACCCTTTTGACTTACTTAACCTTATATGATTATTTCTAGGCTCAACTCTAGTCCTGAAAACGGCATTGTTCATTTTTTTCCAGAGGCTAGTATTCCATTTGGTACGTATACCATTTCGTCTTTGTCCATTCATCTATTTATGGACCTTTTTTTTGCTTCCATGTCTTGGCTATTTCAATATGGTTGCAGTGCACATTTGCCTGCCTCTGTCTTTCCGAATCCGGTGGTCTTAGGTTATAGGCCCAAAAGGTGCCCTGCCGCATCATATGGTAGCTCAATGTTTACCTTTTCAAGCAGCTCGATTCAGTTTGCGTTACTGCTGTTACCACTTTACATCCAAACAGCAGCTAGAAGGTACACAGTTCTCTAAAACCCCTTCAGCATTTATAGTTTGTAGACTTTTTGCTGATGGTCATGACTGGTGTCACCTGAAACCTTTTTGAATTTGAATTTGCATGTGGCTAATAATTCCTTATACTGAGCTTTAGGCATGTCCTTTTTTTTTCTTTTCCTTTTTTTTTAAAGAGTGAGTACAACTTCCCTCCTCTTATTGACTTCTTGAAAATTTCTCATGTGTTGAATTTTCTTGCCAATTCCATACCCCAGGGCATTTTTTGAGGGCCTGTGTCTTTTACAGCCCTGCAGTCCTTGTGACTATATAAGCAACCATTGGCACTGGGTTTAAAGCTACTGTTGTGGGAAGCAGCCACAAGGCGGCAGCATTATTACGTTCTCAAGTCTTGTTACTAGGACAACACAGTCTTCCTGGAGGTAGTGTTCCGAGCTTGTAAATTAGAGTGCAATGTGCTGAGACAAGCCCCCAGAAGTTTATGTCTCCTAACTTATGTTTGTTTTTTAAATTTAATTTCTATTTCTTATCGGAGTAAATTTGATTAGAGTGTTGTGGTTTTCTGGCTGTACAGAATCTGCTCAATGATTCATACATATGTCTGTTCATCTTCGGATCCTGTTACCATGTATGTGATTACAGAATGTATATTTTGAAGGTATTGATGAATATATAATTCATATCATTTATATGTTATATGTTTATATACATTTAACATACATTAGTATATGTATGTTAACCCCATAGTCCTAATTTACCCATCCTCCCACCTTTCATTTTGGCTAACCATTAGTTTATATGATAAGTCTGTGAGTGTCTTTTTCTGTGGAAATATGTTCATTGGTAGCAATCTTAGGATAACATGTATAAATGATATCATAGGATATTTGTCATATCCTTTTGACTTACTTAACCTTATATGATTATTTCTAGGCTCAACTCTAGTCCTGAAAACAGCATTGTTCATTTTTTTCCAGAGGCTACTATTCCATTTGGTACGTATACCATTTCGTCTTTGTCCATTCATCTGTTTATGGACCTTTTTTTGCTTCCATGTCTTGGCTATTTCAGTATTGTTGCAGTGCACATATGCCTGCCTCTGTTTTTCCGATTCTGGTGGTCTTAGGTTATAGGTCCAAAAGGTGCCCTGCCGCATCGTATGGTAACTCAATTTTTACCTTTTCAAGCAGCTCCATTCAGTTTGCATTAATGGTATTACTTCTTTACATCCCACCAGCAGCTAGAAGGTACACATTCCTCTAAAACCCCTTCAGCATTTATAGTTTGTAGACTTTTTGATGATGGTCATGACTGGTGTTACCTGAAACCTTTTTGAATTTGAATTTGCATGTGGCTAATAATTCCTTATACTGAGCTTTAGGCATGTCATTTTTTTCTTTTCCTTTTGTTTTAAAGAGTGAGTACAACTTCCCTCCTCTTATTGACTTCTTGAAAAGTTTCTCATGTGTTGAATTTTTTTGCCTATTCCCTACCCCAGGGCATTTTTTGAAGGCAGGTGTCATTTAGAGCCCTTCAGTCCTTGTGACTATTAAGCAACCTTTGGCACTGGGTTTAAAGCTGCTGTTGTGGGAAACAGCCACAAGGCAGCAGCATTATTACGTTCTCAACTCTTGTTACTAGGGCAACAGAGTCTTCCTGGAGGTAGTTTTCCAAGGTTGTAAATTAGAGTGGAATGTGCTGGGACAAGCCCCCAGAAGTTTATGTCTCCTAACTTATGTTTGCTTTTTAAATTTAATTTCTATTTCTTATCGGAGTAAATTTGATTAGAGTGTTTTGATTGGCTGTACAGAATCTGCTCAATGATTCATACATATATCTGTTCATGTTCGGATCCTGTTACCATGTATGTGATCACAGAATATATATTTTGAACGTATTGGTGAATATATAATTCATATCGTTTATATGTTATATGTTTATATACATTTAACTTACATTAGTATATGTATGTTAACCCCATAGTCCTAACTTACCCATCCCCCCACCTTTCATTTTGGCTAACCATTAGTTTATTTGATAAGTCTGTGAGTGTCTTTTTCTGTGGAAATATGTTCATTGGTAGCAATCTTAAGAAAACTTGTATAAATGATATCATAGGATATTTGTCATACCCTTTTGACTTACTTAACCTTATATGATTTTTTCTAGGCTCAACTGTAGTCCTGAAAACAGCATTGTTCATTTTTCTCCCGAGGCTACTATTCCATTCTGTCCGTATACCACTTCTTCTTTGTCCATTCATCTGTTTATGGACCTTTTTTTTGCTTCCATATCTTAGCTATTTCAGTATTGTTGCAGTGCATATTTGCCTGCCTCTGTCTTTCCAATTTTGGTGGTCTTAGTTTATAGGCCCAAAAGGTGCCCTGCCGCATCATTTGGTAGCTCAATTTTTACCTTTTCAAGCAGCTCGATTCAGTTTGCGTTAGTGCTGTTTCCACTTTACATCCCACCAGCAGCTAGAAGGTACACAGATCTCTAAAACCCCTTCAGCATTTATACTTTGTAGACATTTTGCTGATGGTAATGACTGGTGTGAGCTGAAACCTTTTTGAATTTGAATTTGTATGTGGCTAATAATTCCTTATACTAAGCTTTAGGCATGTCCTTTTTTTTCTTTTCCTTTTTTTTTTTTAAAGAGTGAGTACAACTCCCCTCCTCTTATTGACTTCTTGAAAAATTTCTCATGTGTTGGATTTTCTTGCCTATTCCCTACCCCTGGGCAATTTTTGAGGGCCTGTGTCATTTACAGCCCTGCAGTCCTTGTGACTATATAAGCAACCATTGTCAATGGGTTTAAAGCTGCTGTTTTGGGAGACAGCCACAAGGCGGCAGCATTATTACGTTCTCAAGTCTTGTTACTAGGACAACAGAGTCTTCCTGGAGGTAGTGTTCCGAGCTTGTAAATTAGAGTGCAATGTGCTGGGACAAGCCCCCAGAAGTTTATGTCTCCTTACTTATGTTTGTTTTTTAAATTTAATTTGTCTTTCTTATCGGAGTAAATTTGATTAGAGTGTTTTGATTGTCTGGCTGTACAGAATCTGCTCAATGATTCACACATATGTCTGTTCATCTTCGGATCCTGTTACCATGTATGTGATTACAGAATGTATATTTTGAAGGTATTGGTGAATATATAATTCACATCATTTATATGTTATATGTTTATATACATTTAACTTACATTAGTATATGTATGTTAACCCCATAGTCCTAATTTACCCATCCTCCCACCTTTCATTTTGGCTAACCATTAGTTTATTTGATAAGTCTGTGAGTGTCTTTTTCTGTGGAAATATGTTCATTGGTAGCAATCTTAGGAAAACTTGTATAAATAATATCATAGGATATTTGTAATACCCTTTTGTCTTACTTAACCTTATATGATTATTTCTAGTCTCAACTCTAGTCCTGAAAACGGCATTGTTCATTTTTTCCCCGAGGCTACTCTTCCATTCTGTCCATATACCACTTCTTCTTTGTCCATTCACCTGTTTATGGACCTTTTTTTTGCTTCCATGTCTTTGCTATTTCAGTATTGTTGCAGTGCACATTTGCCTGCCTCTGTCTTTCCGATTCTGGTGGTCTTAGGTTATAGGCCCAAAAGGTGCCCTGCCGCATCATATGGTAGCTCAATTTTTACGTTTTCAAGCAGCTCGATTCAGTTTGCATTAGTGCTGTTACGACTTTATATCCCACCAGCAGCTAGAAGGTACACACTTCTCTAACACCCCTTCAGCATTTATAGTTTGTAGACTTTTTGCTGATGGTCATGACTGGTGTGAGCTGAAACCTTTTTGGAGGTTGGATACGCATGTGGCTAATAATTCCTTATGCTGAGCTTTAGGCATGTCCTATTTTTTCTTTCCTTTTTTTTAAAAAGAGTGAGTACAACTTCCCTCCTCTTATTGATTTCTTCAAAAGTTTCTTATGTGTTGAATTTTCTTGCCTATTCCCTACCCCAGGGCATTTTTTGAGTGCCTGTGTCATTTACAACCGTGCAGTCCTTCTGACTATATAAGCAACCATTGGCACTGGGTTTAAAGGTGCTATTTTTGGAGACAGCCACAAGGCGGCAGCATTATTACGTTCTCAAGTCTTGTTACTAGGACAACAGAGTCTTCCTGGAGGTAGTGTTCCGAGCTTTTAAATTAGAGTGCAATGTGCTGGGACAAGCCCCCAGAAGTTTATGTCTCCTAACTTATGTTTTTTTTTAAAATTTAATTTCTATTTCTTATCGGAGTAAATTTGATTAGAGTGTTTTGATTGTCTGGCTGTACAGAATCTGTTCAATGATTCATACATATGTCTGTTCATCTTCGGATCCTGTTACCATGTATGTGATCACAGAATATATATTTTGAAGGTATTGGTGATTATATAATTCATATCGTTTATATGTTATATGTTTATATACATTTAACTTACATTAGTATATGTATGTTAACCCCATAGTCCTAACTTACCCATCCCCCCACCTTTCATTTTGGCTAACCATTAGTTTATTTGATAAGTCTGTGAGTGTCTTTTTCTGTGGAAATATGTTCATTGGTAGCAATCTTAAGAAAACTTGTATAAATGATATCATAGGATATTTGTCATACCCTTTTGACTTACTTAACCTTATATGATTTTTTCTAGGCTCAACTGTAGTCCTGAAAACAGCATTGTTCATTTTTCTCCCGAGGCTACTATTCCATTCTGTCCGTATACCACTTCTTCTTTGTCCATTCATCTGTTTATGGACCTTTTTTTTGCTTCCATATCTTGGCTATTTCAGTATTGTTGCAGTGCATATTTGCCTGCCTCTGTCTTTCCAATTTTGGTGGTCTTAGGTTATAGGCCCAAAAGGTGCCCTGCCCCATCATTTGGTAGCTCAATTTTTACCTTTTCAAGCAGCTCGATTCAGTTTGCGTTAGTGCTGTTTCCACTTTACATCCCACCAGCAGCTAGAAGGTACACAGATCTCTAAAACCCCTTCAGCATTTATACTTTGTAGACATTTTGCTGATGGTAATGACTGGTGTGAGCTGAAACCTTTTTGAATTTGAATTTGTATGTGGCTAATAATTCCTTATACTAAGCTTTAGGCATGTCCTTTTTTTTCTTTTCCTTTTTTTTTTTTAAAGAGTGAGTACAACTCCCCTCCTCTTATTGACTTCTTGAAAAATTTCTCATGTGTTGGATTTTCTTGCCTATTCCCTACCCCTGGGCAATTTTTGAGGGCCTGTGTCATTTACAGCCCTGCAGTCCTTGTGACTATATAAGCAACCATTGTCAATGGGTTTAAAGCTGCTGTTTTGGGAGACAGCCACAAGGCGGCAGCATTATTACGTTCTCAAGTCTTGTTACTAGGACAACAGAGTCTTCCTGGAGGTAGTGTTCCGAGCTTGTAAATTAGAGTGCAATGTGCTGGGACAAGCCCCCAGAAGTTTATGTCTCCTTACTTATGTTTATTTTTTAAATTTAATTTGTCTTTCTTATCGGAGTAAATTTGATTAGAGTGTTTTGATTGTCTGGCTGTACAGAATCTGCTCAATGATTCACACATATGTCTGTTCATCTTCGGATCCTGTTACCATGTATGTGATTACAGAATGTATATTTTGAAGGTATTGGTGAATATATAATTCACATCATTTATATGTTATATGTTTATATACATTTAACTTACATTAGTATATGTATGTTAACCCCATAGTCCTAATTTACCCATCCTCCCACCTTTCATTTTGGCTAACCATTAGTTTATTTGATAAGTCTGTGAGTGTCTTTTTCTGTGGAAATATGTTCATTGGTAGCAATCTTAGGAAAACTTGTATAAATAATATCATAGGATATTTGTAATACCCTTTTGTCTTACTTAACCTTATATGATTATTTCTAGTCTCAACTCTAGTCCTGAAAACGGCATTGTTCATTTTTTCCCCGAGGCTACTCTTCCATTCTGTCCATATACCACTTCTTCTTTGTCCATTCACCTGTTTATGGACCTTTTTTTTGCTTCCATGTCTTTGCTATTTCAGTATTGTTGCAGTGCACATTTGCCTGCCTCTGTCTTTCCGATTCTGGTGGTCTTAGGTTATAGGCCCAAAAGGTGCCCTGCCGCATCATATGGTAGCTCAATTTTTACGTTTTCAAGCAGCTCGATTCAGTTTGCATTAGTGCTGTAACGACTTTATATCCCACCAGCAGCTAGAAGGTACACACTTCTCTAACACCCCTTCAGCATTTATAGTTTGTAGACTTTTTGCTGATGGTCATGACTGGTGTGAGCTGAAACCTTTTTGGAGGTTGGATACGCATGTGGCTAATAATTCCTTATGCTGAGCTTTAGGCATGTCCTATTTTTTCTTTCCTTTTTTTTAAAAAGAGTGAGTACAACTTCCCTCCTCTTATTGATTTCTTCAAAAGTTTCTTATGTGTTGAATTTTCTTGCCTATTCCCTACCCCAGGGCATTTTTTGAGTGCCTGTGTCATTTACAACCGTGCAGTCCTTCTGACTATATAAGCAACCATTGGCACTGGGTTTAAAGGTGCTATTTTTGGAGACAGCCACAAGGCGGCAGCATTATTACGTTCTCAAGTCTTGTTACTAGGACAACAGAGTCTTCCTGGAGGTAGTGTTCCGAGCTTTTAAATTAGAGTGCAATGTGCTGGGACAAGCCCCCAGAAGTTTATGTCTCCTAACTTATGTTTTTTTTTTAAATTTAATTTCTATTTCTTATCGGAGTAAATTTGATTAGAGTGTTTTGATTGTCTGGCTGTACAGAATCTGTTCAATGATTCATACATATGTCTGTTCATCTTCGGATCCTGTTACCATGTATGTGATCACAGAATATATATTTTGAAGGTATTGGTGATTATATAATTCATATCGTTTATATGTTATATGTTTATATACATTTAACTTACATTAGTATATGTATGTTAACCCCATAGTCCTAACTTACCCATCCCCCCACCTTTCATTTTGGCTAACCATTAGTTTATTTGATAAGTCTGTGAGTGTCTTTTTCTGTGGAAATATGTTCATTGGTAGCAATCTTAAGAAAACTTGTATAAATGATATCATAGGATATTTGTCATACCCTTTTGACTTACTTAACCTTATATGATTTTTTCTAGGCTCAACTGTAGTCCTGAAAACAGCATTGTTCATTTTTCTCCCGAGGCTACTATTCCATTCTGTCCGTATACCACTTCTTCTTTGTCCATTCATCTGTTTATGGACCTTTTTTTTGCTTCCATATCTTGGCTATTTCAGTATTGTTGCAGTGCATATTTGCCTGCCTCTGTCTTTCCAATTTTGGTGGTCTTAGGTTATAGGCCCAAAAGGTGCCCTGCCCCATCATTTGGTAGCTCAATTTTTACCTTTTCAAGCAGCTCGATTCAGTTTGCGTTAGTGCTGTTTCCACTTTACATCCCACCAGCAGCTAGAAGGTACACAATTCTCTAAAACCCCTTCAGCATTTATAGTTTGTAGACTTTTTGCTGATGGTCATGACTGGTGTCACCTGAAACCTTTTTGAATTTGAATTTGCATGTGGCTAATAATTCCTTATACTGAGCTTTAGGCATGTCCTTTTTTATTCTTTTCCTTTTTTTTTTAAAGAGTGAGTACAACTTCCCTCCTCTTATTGACTTCTTGAAAAGTTACTCATGTGTTGAATTTTTTTGCCTATTCCCTACTCCAGGGCGTTCTTTGAGGGCCGGTGTCATTTAGACCCCTGCAGTCCTTGTGACTATTAAGCAACCTTTGGCACTGGGTTTAAAGCTGCTGTTGTGGGAAACAGCCACAAGGTGGCAGCATTATTACGTTCTCAACTCTTGTTACTAGGGCAACAGAGTCTTCCTGGAGGTAGTTTTCCAAGGTTGTAAATTAGAGTGGAATGTGCTGGGACAAGCCCCCAGAAGTTTATGTCTCCTAACTTATGTTTGCTTTTTAAATTTAATTTCTATTTCTTATCAGAGTCAGTTTGCTTAGAGTGTTTTGATTCTCTGGCTGTACAGAATGTGCTCAATGATTCATACATATGTCTGTTCATCTTCGGATCCTGCTACCATGTACGTGATTACAGAATGTATATTTTTGAAGCTATTGGTGATGATATAATGCATATAGTTTATATGTGATATGTTTATATACATTTAACATACATTAGTATATGTATGTTAACCCCATTGTCCTAATTTACCCATCCTCCCACCTTTCATTTTGGCTAACCATTAGTTTATTTGATAAGTCTGTGAGTGTCTTTTTTTGTGGAAATATGTTCATTGGTAGCAATCTTAGGATAACATGTATTAATGATATCATAGGATATTTGTCATACCCTTTTGACTTACTTAACCTTATATGATTATTTCTAGGCTCAACTCTAGTCCTGAAAACGGCATTGTTCATTTTTTTCCAGAGGCTTCTATTCCATTTGGTACGTGTACCATTTCGTCTTTGTCCATTCATCTGTTTATGGACCTTTTTTTTGCTTCCATGTCTTGGCTATTTCAATATTGTTGCAGTGCACATTTGCCTGCCTCTGTCTTTCCGAATCCAGTTGTCTTAGGTTATAGGCCCAAAATGTGCCCTGCCGCATCATATGGTAGCTCAATGTTTACCTTTTCAAGCAGCTCGATTCAGTTTGCGTTACTGCTGTTACCACTTTACATCCCACCAGCAGCTAGAAGGTACACAGTTCTCTAAAACCCCTTCAGCATTTATAGTTTGTAGACTTTTTGCTGATGGTCATGACTGGTGTGAGCTGAAACCTTTTTGGAGGTTGGATACGCATGTGGCTAATAATTCCTTATGCTGAGCTTTAGGCATGTCCTTTTTTTCTTTTCCTTTTTTTTTAAAGAGTGACTACAACTTCCCTCCTCTTATTGACTTCTTGAAAATTTCTCATGTGTTGAATTTTCTTGCCAATTCCATACCCCAGGGCATTTTTTGAGGGCCTGTGTCTTTTACAGCCCTGCAGTCCTTGTGACTATATAAGCAACCATTGGCACTGGGTTTAAAGCTACTGTTGTGGGAAGCAGCCACAAGGCGGCAGCATTATTACGTTCTCAAGTCTTGTTACTAGGACAACACAGTCTTCCTGGAGGTAGTGTTCCGAGCTTGTAAATTAGAGTGCAATGTGCTGGGACAAGCCCCCAGAAGTTTATGTCTCCTAACTTATGTTTGTTTTTTAAATTTAATTTCTATTTCTTATCGGAGTAAATTTGATTAGAGTGTTGTGGTTTTCTGGCTGTACAGAATCTGCTCAATGATTCATACATATGTCTGTTCATCTTTGAACCTGTTAGCATGTATGTGATTACAGAATGTATATTTTAAAGGTATTGGTGATTATATAATTTATATATTTCATATGTTATATGTTTATATACATTTAACATACATTAGTATATGTATTTTAACCCCATAGTCCTAATTTACCCATCCTCCCACCTTTCATTTTGGCTAGCCATTAGTTTATTTGATAAGTCTGTGAGTGTCTTTTTCTGTGGAAATATGTTCATTGGTAGCAATCTTAGGATAACATGTATAAATGATGTCCTAGGATATTTGTCATACCCTTTTGACTTACTTAACCTTATATGATTATTTCTAGGCTCAACTGTAGTCCTGAAAACGGCATTGTTCATTTTTTTCCCGAGGTTACTATTCCATTTGGTACGTATCCCACTTCGTCTTTGTCCATTCATCTGTTTATGGACCTTTTTTTTGCTTCCATGTCTTGGCTATTTCAATATTGTTGCAATGCACATTTGCCTGCCTCTCTCTTTCCGAATCTGGTGGTCTTAGGTTATAGGCCCAAAAGGTGCCCTGCCGCATCATATGGTAGCTCAATTTTTACCTTTTCAAGCAGCTCCATTCAGTTTGCGTTAGTGCTGTTGCCACTTTACATCCCACCAGCAGCTAGAAGGTACACAGATCTCTAAAACCCCTTCAGCATTTATAGTTTGTAGACATTTTTCTGATGGTAATGACTGGTGTGAGCTGAAACCTTTTTGAATTTGAATTTGTATGTGGCTAATAATTCCTTATACTAAGCTTTAGGCATGTCCTTTTTTTTCTTTTCCTTTTTTTTTTAAAGAGTGAGTACAACTCCCCTCCTCTTATTGACTTCTTGAAAAATTTCTCATGTGTTGGATTTTCTTGCCTATTCCCTACCCCAGGGCAATTTTTGAGGGCCTGTGTCATTTACAGCCCTGCAGTCCTTGTGACTATATAAGCAACCATTGTCACTGGGTTTAAAGCTGCTGTTTTGGGAGACAGCCACAAGGCGGCAGCATTATTACGTTCTCAAGTCTTGTTAGTAGGACAACAGAGTCTTCCTGGAGGTAGTGTTCCGAGCTTTTAAATTAGAGTGCAATGTGCTGGGACAAGCCCCCAGAAGTTTATGTCTCCTTACTTATGTTTGTTTTTTAAATTTAATTTGTATTTTTTATCGGAGTAAATTTGATTAGAGTGTTTTGATTGTCTGGCTGTACAGAATCTGTTCAATGATTCATACATATGTCTGTTCATCTTCGGATCCTGTTACCATGTATGTGATTACAGAATGTATATTTTGAAGGTATTGGTGATTATATAATTCATATCATTTATATGTTATATGTTTATATACATTTAACTTATATTAGTACATGTATGTTAACCCCATAGTCCTAATTTACCCATCCCCCCACCTTTCATTTTGGCTAACCATTAGTTTATTTGATAAGTCTGTGAGTGTCTTTTTCAGTGGAAATATGTTCATTGGTAGCAATCTTAGGATAACATGTATAAATGATATCATAGGATATTTGTCATACCCTTTTGACTTACTTAACCTTATATGATTATTTCTAGGCTCAACTCTAGTCCTGAAAACGGCATTGTTCATTTTTTTCCAGAGGCTACTATTCCATTTGGTACGTATACCATTTCGTCTTTGGCCTTTCATCTGTTTATGGACCTTTTTTTTGCTTCCATGTCTTGGCTATTTCAGTATTGTTGCAGTGCACATTTGCCTGCCTCTGTCTTTCCGATTCTGGTGGTCTTAGGTTATAGGCCCAAAAGGTGCCCTGCCGCATCATATGGTAGCTCAATTTTTACGTTTTCAAACAGCTCGATTCAGATTGCATTAGTGATGTTACGACTTTATATCCCACCAGCAGCTAGAAGGTACACACTTCTCTAAAACCCCTTCAGCATTTATAGTTTGTAGACTTTTTGCTGATGGTCATGACTGGTGTGAGCTGAAACCTTTTTGGAGGTTGGATACGCATGTGGCTAATAATTCCTTATGCTGAACTTTAAGCATGTCCTATTTTTTCTTTTCCTTTTTTTTAAAAAGAGTGATTACAACTTCCCTCCTCTTATTGATTTCTTGAAAAGTTTCTTATGTGTTGAATTTTCTTGCCTATTCCCTACCCCAGGGCATTTTTTGAGTGCCTCTGTCATTTACAACCGTACAGTCCTTGTGACTATATAAGCAACCATTGGCACTGGGTTTAAAGGTGCTGTTTTTGGAGACAGCCACAAGGCGGCAGCATTATTACGTTCTCAAGTCTTGTTACTAGGACAACAGAGTCTTCCTGGAGGTAGTGTTCCGAGCTTTTAAATTAGAGTGCAATGTGCTGGGACAAGCCCCCAGAAGTTTATGTCTCCTTACTTATGTTTGTTTTTTAAATTTAATTTGTATTTTTTATCGGAGTAAATTTGATTAGAGTGTTTTGATTGTCTGGCTGTACAGAATCTGTTCAATGATTCATACATATGTCTGTTCATCTTCGGATCCTGTTACCATGTATGTGATTACAGAATGTATATTTTGAAGGTATTGGTGATTATATAATTCATATCATTTATATGTTATATGTTTATATACATTTAACTTATATTAGTATATGTATGTTAACCCCATAGTCCTAATTTACCCATCCCCCCACCTTTCATTTTGGCTAACCATTAGTTTATTTGATAAGTCTGTGAGTGTCTTTTTCAGTGGAAATATGTTCATTGGTAGCAATCTTAGGATAACATGTATAAATGATATCATAGGATATTTGTCATACCCTTTTGACTTACTTAACCTTATATGATTATTTCTAGGCTCAACTCTAGTCCTGAAAACGGCATTGTTCATTTTTTTCCAGAGGCTACTATTCCATTTGGTACGTATACCATTTCGTCTTTGTCCTTTCATCTGTTTATGGACCTGTTTTTTGCTTCCATGTCTTGGCTATTTCAATATTGTTGCAGTGCACATTTGCCTGCCTCTGTCTTTCCGAATCCGGTGGTCTTAGGTTATAGGCCCAAAAGGTGCCCTGCCGCATCATATGGTAGCTCAATGTTTACCTTTTCAAGCAGCTCAATTCAGTTTGCGTTACTGCTGTTACCACTTTACATCCAAACAGCAGCTAGAAGGTACACAGTTCTCTAAAACCCCTTCAGCATTTATAGTTTGTAGACTTTTTGCTGATGGTCATGACTGGTGTGAGCTGAAACCTTTTTGGAGGCTGGATACACATGTGGCTACTAATTCCTTATGCTGAGCTTTAGGCATGTCCTTTTTTTCTTTTCCTTTTTTTTTAGAGTGAGTACAACTTCCGTACTCTTATTGACTTCTTGAAAATTTCTCATGTGTTGAATTTCCTTGCCTATTCCCTACACCAGGGCATTTTTTGAGGGCCTGTGTCTTTTACAGCCCTGCAATCCTTGTGACTATATAAGCAACCATTGGTACTGGGTTTAAAGCTACTGTTGTGGGAAGCAGCCACAAGGTGGCAGCATTATTACGTTCTCAAGTCTTGTTACTAGGACAACACAGTCTTCCTGGAGGTAGTGTTCCGAGCCTGTAAATTAGAGTGCAATGTCCTGGGACAAGCCCCCAGAAGTTTATGTCTCCTAACTTATGTTTGTTTTTTAAATTTAATTTCTATTTCTTATCGGAGTAAATTTGATTAGAGTGTTGTGGTTTTCTGGCTGTACAGAATCTGCTCAATGATTCATACATATGTCTGTTCATCTTCGGATCCTGTTACCATGTATGTGATTACAGAATGTATATTTTGAAGGTATTGGTGAATATATAATTCATATCATTTATATGTTATATGTTTATATACATTTAACATACATTAGTATATGTATGTTAACCCCATAGTCCTAATTTACCCATCCTCCCACCTTTCATTTTGGCTAACCATTAGTTTATATGATAAGTCTGTGAGTGTCTTTTTCTGTGGAAATATGTTCATTGGTAGCAATCTTAGGATAACATGTATAAATGATATCATAGGATATTTGTCATACCCTTTTGACTTACTTAACCTTATATGATTATTTCTAGGCTCAACTCTAGTCCTGAAAACAGCATTGTTCATTTTTTTCCAGAGGCTACTATTCCATTTGGTACGTATACCATTTCGTCTTTGTCCATTCATCTGTTTATGGACCTTTTTTTGCTTCCATGTCTTGGCTATTTCAGTATTGTTGCAGTGCACATTTGCCTGCCTCTGTCTTTCCGATTCTGGTGGTCTTAGGTTATAGGCCCAAAAGGTGCCCTGCCGCATCGTATGGTAACTCAATTTTTACCTTTTCAAGCAGCTCCATTCAGTTTGCATTAGTGGTATTACTTCTTTACATCCCACCAGCAGCTAGAAGGTACACATTCCTCTAAAACCCCTTCAGCATTTATAGTTTGTAGACTTTTTGATGATGGTCATGACTGGTGTTACCTGAAACCTTTTTGAATTTGAATTTGCATGTGGCTAATAATTCCTTATACTGAGCTTTAGGCATGTCATTTTTTTCTTTTCCTTTTGTTTTAAAGAGTGAGTACAACTTCCCTCCTCTTATTGACTTCTTGAAAAGTTTCTCATGTGTTGAATTTTTTTGCCTATTCCCTACCCCAGGGCATTTTTTGAAGGCAGGTGTCATTTAGAGCCCTTCAGTCCTTGTGACTATTAAGCAACCTTTGGCACTGGGTTTAAAGCTGCTGTTGTGGGAAACAGCCACAAGGCGGCAGCATTATTACGTTCTCAACTCTTGTTACTAGGGCAACAGAGTCTTCCTGGAGGTAGTTTTCCAAGGTTGTAAATTAGAGTGGAATGTGCTGGGACAAGCCCCCAGAAGTTTATGTCTCCTAACTTATGTTTGCTTTTTAAATTTAATTTCTATTTCTTATCGGAGTAAATTTGATTAGAGTGTTTTGATTGGCTGTACAGAATCTGCTCAATGATTCATACATATATCTGTTCATCTTCGGAACCTGTTATCAAGTATGTGATTACAGAATATATATTTTGAAGGTATTGGTGATTATATAATTCATATCGTTTATATGTTATATGTTTATATACATTTAACTTACATTAGTATATGTATGTTAATCCCATAGTCCTAACTTACCCATCCCCCCACCTTTCATTTTGGCTAACCATTAGTTTATTTGAGAAGTCTGTGAGTGTCTTTTTCTGTGGAAATATGTTCATTGGTAGCAATCTTAAGAAAACTTGTATAAATGATATCATAGGATATTTGTCATACCCTTTTGACTTACTTAACCTTATATGATTTTTTCTAGGCTCAACTGTAGTCCTGAAAACAGCATTGTTCATTTTTCTCCCGAGGCTACTATTCCATTCTGTCCGTATACCACTTCTTCTTTGTCCATTCATCTGTTTATGGACCTTTTTTTTGCTTCCATATCTTGGCTATTTCAGTATTGTTGCAGTGCATATTTGCCTGCCTCTGTCTTTCCAATTTTGGTGGTCTTAGGTCATAGGCCCAAAAGGTGCCCTGCCGCATCATTTGGTAGCTCAATTTTTACCTTTTCAAGCAGCTCGATTCAATTTGCGTTAGTGCTGTTTCCACTTTACATCCCACCAGCAGCTAGAAGGTACACAGATCTCTAAAACCCCTTCAGCATTTATAGTTTGTAGACATTTTGCTGATGGTAATGACTGATGTGAGCTGAAACGTTTTTGAATTTGAATTTGTATGTGGCTAATAATTCCTTATACTAAGCTTTAGGCATGTCCTTTTTTTTCTTTTCCTTTTTTTTTAAAGAGTGAGTACAACTTCCCTCCTCTTATTGACTTCTTGGAAATTTCTCATGTGTTGAATGTTCTTGCCAATTCCCTACCCCAGGGCATATTTTGAGGGCTTGTGTCATTTACAGCCCTGCAGTCCTTGTGACTATATAAGCAATCATTGGCACTGGGTTTAAAGTGCTGTTGTGGGAAGCAGCCGCAAGGCGGCAGCATTATTGCGTTCTCAAGTCTTGTTACTAGGAGAACAGAGTCTTCCTGGAGGTAGTGTTCTGAGCTTGTAAATTAGAGTGCAATATGCTGGGACAAGCCCCCAGAAGTTTATGTCTCCTAACTTATGTTTTTTTTTTAAATTTAATTTCTATTTCTTATCGGAGTAAATTTGATTAGAGTGTTTTGATTGTCTGGCTGTACAGAATCTGCTCAATGATTCATACATATGTCTGTTCATCTTCGGATCCTGTTACCATGTATGTGATCACAGAATATATATTTTGAACGTATTGGTGATTATATAATTCATATCGTTTATATGTTATATGTTTATATACATTTAACTTACATTAGTATATGTATGTTAACCCCATAGTCCTAACTTACCCATCCCCCCACCTTTCATTTTGGCTAACCATTAGTTTATTTGATAAGTCTGTGAGTGTCTTTTTCTGTGGAAATATGTTCATTGGTAGCAATCTTAAGAAAACTTGTATAAATGATATCATAGGATATTTGTCATACCCTTTTGACTTACTTAACCTTATATGATTTTTTCTAGGCTCAACTGTAGTCCTGAAAACAGCATTGTTCATTTTTCTCCCGAGGCTACTATTCCATTCTGTCCGTATACCACTTCTTCTTTGTCCATTCATTTGTTTATGGACCTTTTTTTTGCTTCCATATCTTAGCTATTTCAGTATTGTTGCAGTGCATATTTGCCTGCCTCTGTCTTTCCAATTTTGGTGGTCTTAGTTTATAGGCCCAAAAGGTGCCCTGCCGCATCATTTGGTAGCTCAATTTTTACCTTTTCAAGCAGCTCGATTCAGTTTGCGTTAGTGCTGTTTCCACTTTACATCCCACCAGCAGCTAGAAGGTACACAGATCTCTAAAACCCCTTCAGCATTTATACTTTGTAGACATTTTGCTGATGGTAATGACTGGTGTGAGCTGAAACCTTTTTGAATTTGAATTTGTATGTGGCTAATAATTCCTTATACTAAGCTTTAGGCATGTCCTTTTTTTTCTTTTCCTTTTTTTTTTTTAAAGAGTGAGTACAACTCCCCTCCTCTTATTGACTTCTTGAAAAATTTCTCATGTGTTGGATTTTCTTGCCTATTCCCTACCCCAGGGCAATTTTTGAGGGCCTGTGTCATTTACAGCCCTGCAGTCCTTGTGACTATATAAGCAACCATTGTCAGTGGGTTTAAACCTGCTGTTTTTGGAGACAGCCACAAGGCGGCAGCATTATTACGTTCTCAAGTCTTGTTACTAGGACAACAGAGTCTTCCTGGAGGTAGTGTTCCGAGCTTGTAAATTAGAGTGCAATGTGCTGGGACAAGCCCCCAGAAGTTTATGTCTCCTTACTTATGTTTGTTTTTTAAATTTAATTTGTCTTTCTTATCGGAGTAAATTTGATTAGAGTGTTTTGATTGTCTGGCTGTACAGAATCTGCTCAATGATTCACACATATGTCTGTTCATCTTCGGATCCTGTTACCATGTATGTGATTACAGAATGTATATTTTGAAGGTATTGGTGAATATATAATTCATATCATTTATATGTTATATGTTTATATACATTTAACTTACATTAGTATATGTATGTTAACCCCATAGTCCTAATTTACCCATCCTCCCACCTTTCATTTTGGCTAACCATTAGTTTATTTGATAAGTCTGTGAGTGTCTTTTTCTGTGGAAATATGTTCATTGGTAGCAATCTTAGGAAAACTTGTATAAATAATATCATAGGATATTTGTAATACCCTTTTGTCTTACTTAACCTTATATGATTATTTCTAGTCTCAACTCTAGTCCTGAAAACGGCATTGTTCATTTTTTCCCCGAGGCTACTCTTCCATTCTGTCCATATACCACTTCTTCTTTGTCCATTCACCTGTTTATGGACCTTTTTTTTGCTTCCATGTCTTTGCTATTTCAGTATTGTTGCAGTGCACATTTGCCTGCCTCTGTCTTTCCGATTCTGGTGGTCTTAGGTTATAGGCCCAAAAGGTGCCCTGCCGCATCATATGGTAGCTCAATTTTTACGTTTTCAAGCAGCTCGATTCAGTTTGCATTAGTGCTGTTACGACTTTCTATCCCACCAGCAGCTAGAAGGTACACACTTCTCTAACACCCCTTCAGCATTTATACTTTGTAGACTTTTTGCTGATGGTCATGACTGGTGTGAGCTGAAACCTTTTTGGAGGTTGGATACGCATGTGGCTAATAATTCCTTATGCTGAGCTTTAGGCATGTCCTATTTTTTCTTTTCCTTTTTTTTAAAAAGAGTGAGTACAACTTCCCTCCTCTTATTGATTTCTTGAAAAGTTTCTTATGTGTTGAATTTTCTTGCCTATTCCCTACCCCAGGGCATTTTTTGAGTGCCTGTGTCATTTACAACCGTGCAGTCCTTGTGACTATATAAGCAACCATTGGCACTGGGTTTAAAGGTGCTATTTTTGGAGACAGCCACAAGGCGGCAGCATTATTACGTTCTCAAGTCTTGTTACTAGGACAACAGAGTCTTCCTGGAGGTAGTGTTCCGAGCTTTTAAATTAGAGTGCAATGTGCTGGGACAAGCCCCCAGAAGTTTATGTCTCCTTACTTATGTTTGTTTTTTAAATTTAATTTGTATTTTTTATCGGAGTAAATTTGATTAGAGTGTTTTGATTGTCTGGCTGTACAGAATCTGTTCAATGATTCATACATATGTCTGTTCATCTTCGGATCCTGTTACCATGTATGTGATCACAGAATATATATTTTGAAGGTATTGGTGATTATATAATTCATATCGTTTATATGTTATATGTTTATATACATTTAACTTACATTAGTATATGTATGTTAACCCCATAGTCCTAACTTACCCATCCCCCCACCTTTCATTTTGGCTAACCATTAGTTTATTTGATAAGTCTGTGAGTGTCTTTTTCTGTGGAAATATGTTCATTGGTAGCAATCTTAGGATAACATGTATAAATGATATCATAGGATATTTGTCATACCCTTTTGACTTACTTAACCTTATATGATTTTTTCTAGGCTCAACTGTAGTCCTGAAAACAGCATTGTTCATTTTTCTCCCGAGGCTACTATTCCATTCTGTCCGTATACCACTTCTTCTTTGTCCATTCATCTGTTTATGGACCTTTTTTTTGCTTCCATATCTTGGCCATTTCAGTATTGTTGCAGTGCATATTTGCCTGCCTCTGTCTTTCCAATTTTGGTGGTCTTAGGTTATAGGCCCAAAAGGTGCCCTGCCCCATCATTTGGTAGCTCAATTTTTACCTTTTCAAGCAGCTCGATTCAGTTTGCGTTAGTGCTGTTTCCACTTTACATCCCACCAGCAGCTAGAAGGTACACAATTCTCTAAAACCCCTTCAGCATTTATAGTTTGTAGACATTTTGCTGATGGTAATGACTGGTGTGAGCTGAAACCTTTTTGAATTTGAATTTGTATGTGGCTAATAATTCCTTATACTAAGCTTTAGGCATGTCCTTTTTTTTCTTTTCCTTTTTTTTTTAAAGAGTGAGTACAACTTCCCTCCTCTTATTGACTTCTTGGAAATTTCTCATGTGTTGAATGTTCTTGCCAATTCCCTACCCCAGGGCATATTTTGAGGGCTTGTGTCATTTACAACCCTGCAGTCCTTGTGACTATATAAGCAATCATTGGCACTGGGTTTAAAGTGCTGTTGTGGGAAGCAGCCACAAGGCGGCAGCATTATTGCGTTCTCAAGTCTTGTTACTAGGAGAACAGAGTCTTCCTGGGGATAGTGTTCTGAGCTTGTAAATTAGAGTGCAATATGCTGGGACAAGCCCCCAGAAGTTTATGTCTCCTAACTTATGTTTTTTTTTTAAATTTAATTTCTATTTCTTATCGGAGTAAATTTGATTAGAGTGTTTTAATTGTCTGGCTGTACAGAATCTGCTCAATGATTCATACATATGTCTGTTCATCTTCGGATCCTGTTACCATGTATGTGATTACAGAATGTATATTTTGAAGGTATTGGTGATTATATAATTCATATCATTTATATGTTATATGTTTATATACATTTAACTTATATTAGTATATGTATGTTAACCCCATAGTCCTAATTTACCCATCCTCCCACCTTTCATTTTGGCTAACCATTAGTTTATTTGATAAGTCTGTGAGTGTCTTTTTCTGTGGAAATATGTTCATTGGTAGCAATCTTAGGAAAACTTGTATAAATAATATCATAGGATATTTGTAATACCCTTTTGTCTTACTTAACCTTATATGATTATTTCTAGTCTCAACTCTAGTCCTGAAAACGGCATTGTTCATTTTTTTCCCGAGGCTACTCTTCCATTCTGTCCATATACCACTTCTTCTTTGTCCATTCACCTGTTTATGGACCTTTTTTTTGCTTCCATGTCTTTGCTATTTCAGTATTGTTGCAGTGCACATTTGCCTGCCTCTGTCTTTCCGATTCTGGTGGTCTTAGGTTATAGGCCCAAAAGGTGCCCTGCCGCATCATATGGTAGCTCAATTTTTACGTTTTCAAGCAGCTCGATTCAGTTTGCATTAGTGCTGTTACGACTTTGTATCCCACCAGCAGCTAGAAGGTACACACTTCTCTAAAACCCCTTCAGCATTTATAGTTTGTAGACTTTTTGCTGATGGTCATGACTGGTGTGAACTGAAACCTTTTTGGAGGTTGGATACGCATGTGGCTAATAATTCCTTATGCTGAGCTTTAGGCATGTCCTATTTTTTCTTTTCCTTTTTTTTAAAAAGAGTGAGTACAACTTCCCTCCTCTTATTGATTTCTTGAAAAGTTTCTTATGTGTTGAATTTTCTTGCCTATTCCCTACCCCAGGGCATTTTTTGAGTGCCTGTGTCATTTACAACCGTGCAGTCCTTGTGACTATATAAGCAACCATTGGCACTGGGTTTAAAGGTGCTGTTTTTGGAGACAGCCACAAGGCGGCAGCATTATTACGTTCTCAAGTCTTGTTACTAGGACAACAGAGTCTTCCTGGAGGTAGTGTTCCGAGCTTTTAAATTAGAGTGCAATGTGCTGGGACAAGCCCCCAGAAGTTTATGTCTCCTTACTTATGTTTGTTTTTTAAATTTAATTTGTATTTTTTATCGGAGTAAATTTGATTAGAGTGTTTTGATTGTCTGGCTGTACAGAATCTGTTCAATGATTCATACATATGTCTGTTCATCTTCGGATCCTGTTACCATGTATGTGATTACAGAATGTATATTTTGAAGGTATTGGTGATTATATAATTCATATCATTTATATGTTATATGTTTATATACATTTAACTTATATTAGTATATGTATGTTAACCGCATAGTCCTAATTTACCCATCCCCCCACCTTTCATTTTGGCTAACCATTAGTTTATTTGATAAGTCTGTGAGTGTCTTTTTCTGTGGAAATATGTTCATTGGTAGCAATCTTAGGATAACATGTATAAGTGATATCATAGGATATTTGTCATACCCTTTTGACTAACTTACCCTTATATGACTATTTCTAGTCTCAACTGTAGTTCTGAAAACGGCATTGTTCATTTTTTTCCCGAGGCTACTCTTCCATTCTGTCCATATACCACTTCTTCTTTGTCCATTCACCTGTTTATGGACCATTTTTTGCTTCCATGTCTTGGGTATTTCAGTATTGTTGCAGTGCACATTTGCCTGCCTCTGTATTTCCGATTTTGGTGGTCTTAGGTTATAGGCCCAAAAGGTGCCCTGCCGCATCATATGGTAACTCAATTTTTACCTTTTCAAGCAGCTCCATTCAGTATGCGTTAGTGCTGTTACCACTTTACATCCCACCAGCAGCTAGAATGTACACAATTCTCTAAAACCCCTTCAGCATTTATAGTTTGTAGACTTTTTGCTGATGGTCATGACTGGTGTCACCTGAAACCTTTTTGAATTTGAATTTGCATGTGGCTAATAATTCCTTATACTGAGCTTTAGGCATGTCATTTTTTTCTTTTCCTTTTGTTTTAAAGAGTGAGTACAACTTCCCTCCTCTTATTGACTTCTTGAAAAGTTTCTCATGTGTTGAATTTTTTTGCCTATTCCCTACCCCAGGGCATTTTTTGAAGGCAGGTGTCATTTAGAGCCCTTCAGTCCTTGTGACTATTAAGCAACCTTTGGCACTGGGTTTAAAGCTGCTGTTGTGGGAAACAGCCACAAGGCAGCAGCATTATTACGTTCTCAACTCTTGTTACTAGGGCAACAGAGTCTTCCTGGAGGTAGTTTTCCAAGGTTGTAAATTAGAGTGGAATGTGCTGGGACAAGCCCCCAGAAGTTTATGTCTCCTAACTTATGTTTGCTTTTTAAATTTAATTTCTATTTCTTATCAGAGTAAATTTGATTAGAGTGTTTTGATTGGCTGTACAGAATCTGCTCAATGATTCATACATATATCTGTTCATCTTCGGAACCTGTTATCAAGTATGTGATTACAGAATATATATTTTGAAGGTATTGGTGATTATATAATTCATATCGTTTATATGTTATATGTTTATATACATTTAACTTACATTAGTATATGTATGTTAACCCCATAGTCCTAACTTACCCATCCCCCCACCTTTCATTTTGGCTAACCATTAGTTTATTTGATAAGTCTGTGAGTGTCTTTTTCTGTGGAAATATGTTCATTGGTAGCAATCTTAAGAAAACTTGTATAAATGATATCATAGGATATTTGTCATACCCTTTTGACTTACTTAACCTTATATGATTTTTTCTAGGCTCAACTGTAGTCCTGAAAACAGCATTGTTCATTTTTCTCCCGAGGCTACTATTCCATTCTGTCCGTTTACCACTTCTTCTTTGTCCATTCATCTGTTTATGGACCTTTTTTTTGCTTCCATATCTTGGCTATTTCAGTATTGTTGCAGTGCATATTTGCCTGCCTCTGTCTTTCCAATTTTGGTGGTCTTAGGTTATAGGCCCAAAAGGTGCCCTGCCGCATCATTTGGTAGCTCAATTTTTACCTTTTCAAGCAGCTCGATTCAATTTGCGTTAGTGCTATTTCCACTTTACATCCCACCAGCAGCTAGAAGGTACACAGATCTCTAAAACCCCTTCAGCATTTATAGTTTGTAGACATTTTGCTGATGGTAATGACTGATGTGAGCTGAAACCTTTTTGAATTTGAATTTGTATGTGGATAATAATTCCTTATACTAAGCTTTAGGCATGTCCTTTTTTTTCTTTTCCTTTTTTTTTAAAGAGTGAGTACAACTTCCCTCCTCTTATTGACTTCTTGGAAATTTCTCATGTGTTGAATGTTCTTGCCAATTCCCTACCCCAGGGCATATTTTGAGGGCTTGTGTCATTTACAGCCCTGCAGTCCTTGTGACTATATAAGCAATCATTGGCACTGGGTTTAAAGTGCTGTTGTGGGAAGCAGCCGCAAGGCGGCAGCATTATTGCGTTCTCAAGTCTTGTTACTAGGAGAACAGAGTCTTCCTGGAGGTAGTGTTCTGAGCTTGTAAATTAGAGTGCAATATGCTGGGACAAGCCCCCAGAAGTTTATGTCTCCTAACTTATGTTTTTTTTTTAAATTTAATTTCTATTTCTTATCGGAGTAAATTTGATTAGAGTGTTTTGATTGTCTGGCTGTACAGAATCTGCTCAATGATTCATACATATGTCTGTTCATGTTCGGATCCTGTTACCATGTATGTGATCACAGAATATATATTTTGAACGTATTGGTGAATATATAATTCATATCGTTTATATGTTATATGTTTATATACATTTAACTTACATTAGTATATGTATGTTAACCCCATAGTCCTAACTTACCCATCCCCCCACCTTTCATTTTGGCTAACCATTAGTTTATTTGATAAGTCTGTGAGTGTCTTTTTCTGTGGAAATATGTTCATTGGTAGCAATCTTAAGAAAACTTGTATAAATGATATCATAGGATATTTGTCATACCCTTTTGACTTACTTAACCTTATATGATTTTTTCTAGGCTCAACTGTAGTCCTGAAAACAGCATTGTTCATTTTTCTCCCGAGGCTACTATTCCATTCTGTCCGTATACCACTTCTTCTTTGTCCATTCATCTGTTTATGGACCTTTTTTTTGCTTCCATATCTTAGCTATTTCAGTATTGTTGCAGTGCATATTTGCCTGCCTCTGTCTTTCCAATTTTGGTGGTCTTAGTTTATAGGCCCAAAAGGTGCCCTGCCGCATCATTTGGTAGCTCAATTTTTACCTTTTCAAGCAGCTCGATTCAGTTTGCGTTAGTGCTGTTTCCACTTTACATCCCACCAGCAGCTAGAAGGTACACAGATCTCTAAAACCCCTTCAGCATTTATACTTTGTAGACATTTTGCTGATGGTAATGACTGGTGTGAGCTGAAACCTTTTTGAATTTGAATTTGTATGTGGCTAATAATTCCTTATACTAAGCTTTAGGCATGTCCTTTTTTTTTTTTAAAGAGTGAGTACAACTCCCCTCCTCTTATTGACTTCTTGAAAAATTTCTCATGTGTTGGATTTTCTTGCCTATTCCCTACCCCTGGGCAATTTTTGAGGGCCTGTGTCATTTACAGCCCTGCAGTCCTTGTGACTATATAAGCAACCATTGTCAATGGGTTTAAAGCTGCTGTTTTGGGAGACAGCCACAAGGCGGCAGCATTATTACGTTCTCAAGTCTTGTTACTAGGACAACAGAGTCTTCCTGGAGGTAGTGTTCCGAGCTTGTAAATTAGAGTGCAATGTGCTGGGACAAGCCCCCAGAAGTTTATGTCTCCTTACTTATGTTTGTTTTTTAAATTTAATTTGTCTTTCTTATCGGAGTAAATTTGATTAGAGTGTTTTGATTGTCTGGCTGTACAGAATCTGCTCAATGATTCACACATATGTCTGTTCATCTTCGGATCCTGTTACCATGTATGTGATTACAGAATGTATATTTTGAAGGTATTGGTGAATATATAATTCATATCATTTATATGTTATATGTTTATATACATTTAACTTACATTAGTATATGTATGTTAACCCCATAGTCCTAATTTACCCATCCTCCCACCTTTCATTTTGGCTAACCATTAGTTTATTTGATAAGTCTGTGAGTGTCTTTTTCTGTGGAAATATGTTCATTGGTAGCAATCTTAGGAAAACTTGTATAAATAATATCATAGGATATTTGTAATACCCTTTTGTCTTACTTAACCTTATATGATTATTTCTAGTCTCAACTCTAGTCCTGAAAACGGCATTGTTCATTTTTTCCCCGAGGCTACTCTTCCATTCTGTCCATATACCACTTCTTCTTTGTCCATTCACCTGTTTATGGACCTTTTTTTTGCTTCCATGTCTTTGCTATTTCAGTATTGTTGCAGTGCACATTTGCCTGCCTCTGTCTTTCCGATTCTGGTGGTCTTAGGTTATAGGCCCAAAAGGTGCCCTGCCGCATCATATGGTAGCTCAATTTTTATGTTTTCAAGCAGCTCGATTCAGTTTGCATTAGTGCTGTAACGACTTTATATCCCACCAGCAGCTAGAAGGTACACACTTCTCTAACACCCCTTCAGCATTTATAGTTTGTAGACTTTTTGCTGATGGTCATGACTGGTGTGAGCTGAAACCTTTTTGGAGGTTGGATACGCATGTGGCTAATAATTCCTTATGCTGAGCTTTAGGCATGTCCTATTTTTTCTTTTCCTTTTTTTTAAAAAGAGTGAGTACAACTTCCCTCCTCTTATTGATTTCTTCAAAAGTTTCTTATGTGTTGAATTTTCTTGCCTATTCCCTACCCCAGGGCATTTTTTGAGTGCCTGTGTCATTTACAACCGTGCAGTCCTTCTGACTATATAAGCAACCATTGGCACTGGGTTTAAAGGTGCTATTTTTGGAGACAGCCACAAGGCGGCAGCATTATTACGTTCTCAAGTCTTGTTACTAGGACAACAGAGTCTTCCTGGAGGTAGTGTTCCGAGCTTTTAAATTAGAGTGCAATGTGCTGGGACAAGCCCCCAGAAGTTTATGTCTCCTTACTTATGTTTGTTTTTTAAATTTAATTTGTATTTTTTATCGGAGTAAATTTGATTAGAGTGTTTTGATTGTCTGGCTGTACAGAATCTGTTCAATGATTCATACATATGTCTGTTCATCTTCGGATCCTGTTACCATGTATGTGATCACAGAATATATATTTTGAAGGTATTGGTGATTATATAATTCATATCGTTTATATGTTATATGTTTATATACATTTAACATACATTAGTATATGTATGTTAACCCCATAGTCCTAACTTACCCATCCCCCCACCTTTCATTTTGGCTAACCATTAGTTTATTTGATAAGTCTGTGAGTGTCTTTTTCTGTGGAAATATGTTCATTGGTAGCAATCTTAAGAAAACTTGTATAAATGATATCATAGGATATTTGTCATACCCTTTTGACTTACTTAACCTTATATGATTTTTTCTAGGCTCAACTGTAGTCCTGAAAACAGCATTGTTCATTTTTCTCCCGAGGCTACTATTCCATTCTGTCCGTATACCACTTCTTCTTTGTCCATTCATCTGTTTATGGACCTTTTTTTTGCTTCCATATCTTGGCTATTTCAGTATTGTTGCAGTGCATATTTGCCTGCCTCTGTCTTTCCAATTTTGGTGGTCTTAGGTTATAGGCCCAAAAGGTGCCCTGCCCCATCATTTGGTAGCTCAATTTTTACCTTTTCAAGCAGCTCGATTCAGTTTGCGTTAGTGCTGTTTCCACTTTACATCCCACCAGCAGCTAGAAGGTACACAATTCTCTAAAACCCCTTCAGCATTTATAGTTTGTAGACTTTTTGCTGATGGTCATGACTGGTGTCACCTGAAACCTTTTTGAATTTGAATTTGCATGTGGCTAATAATTCCTTATACTGAGCTTTAGGCATGTCCTTTTTTATTCTTTTCCTTTTTTTTTTAAAGAGTGAGTACAACTTCCCTCCTCTTATTGACTTCTTGAAAAGTTACTCATGTGTTGAATTTTTTTGCCTATTCCCTACTCCAGGGCGTTCTTTGAGGGCCGGTGTCATTTAGACCCCTGCAGTCCTTGTGACTATTAAGCAACCTTTGGCACTGGGTTTAAAGCTGCTGTTGTGGGAAACAGCCACAAGGTGGCAGCATTATTACGTTCTCAACTCTTGTTACTAGGGCAACAGAGTCTTCCTGGAGGTAGTTTTCCAAGGTTGTAAATTAGAGTGGAATGTGCTGGGACAAGCCCCCAGAAGTTTATGTCTCCTAACTTATGTTTGCTTTTTAAATTTAATTTCTATTTCTTATCAGAGTCAGTTTGCTTAGAGTGTTTTGATTCTCTGGCTGTTCAGAATGTGCTCAATGATTCATACATATGTCTGTTCATCTTCGGATCCTGCTACCATGTACGTGATTACAGAATGTATATTTTTGAAGCTATTGGTGATGATATAATGCATATAGTTTATATGTGATATGTTTATATACATTTAACATACATTAGTATATGTATGTTAACCCCATTGTCCTAATTTACCCATCCTCCCACCTTTCATTTTGGCTAACCATTAGTTTATTTGATAAGTCTGTGAGTGTCTTTTTTTGTGGAAATATGTTCATTGGTAGCAATCTTAGGATAACATGTATTAATGATATCATAGGATATTTGTCATACCCTTTTGACTTACTTAACCTTATATGATTATTTCTAGGCTCAACTCTAGTCCTGAAAACGGCATTGTTCATTTTTTTCCAGAGGCTTCTATTCCATTTGGTACGTGTACCATTTCGTCTTTGTCCATTCATCTGTTTATGGACCTTTTTTTTGCTTCCATGTCTTGGCTATTTCAATATTGTTGCAGTGCACATTTGCCTGCCTCTGTCTTTCCGAATCCAGTTGTCTTAGGTTATAGGCCCAAAATGTGCCCTGCCGCATCATATGGTAGCTCAATGTTTACCTTTTCAAGCAGCTCGATTCAGTTTGCGTTACTGCTGTTACCACTTTACATCCCACCAGCAGCTAGAAGGTACACAGTTCTCTAAAACCCCTTCAGCATTTATAGTTTGTAGACTTTTTGCTGATGGTCATGACTGGTGTGAGCTGAAACCTTTTTGGAGGTTGGATACGCATGTGGCTAATAATTCCTTATGCTGAGCTTTAGGCATGTCCTTTTTTTCTTTTCCTTTTTTTTTAAAGAGTGACTACAACTTCCCTCCTCTTATTGACTTCTTGAAAATTTCTCATGTGTTGAATTTTCTTGCCAATTCCATACCCCAGGGCATTTTTTGAGGGCCTGTGTCTTTTACAGCCCTGCAGTCCTTGTGACTATATAAGCAACCATTGGCACTGGGTTTAAAGCTACTGTTGTGGGAAGCAGCCACAAGGCGGCAGCATTATTACGTTCTCAAGTCTTGTTACTAGGACAACACAGTCTTCCTGGAGGTAGTGTTCCGAGCTTGTAAATTAGAGTGCAATGTGCTGGGACAAGCCCCCAGAAGTTTATGTCTCCTAACTTATGTTTGTTTTTGAAATTTAATTTCTATTTCTTATCGGAGTAAATTTGATTAGAGTGTTGTGGTTTTCTGGCTGTACAGAATCTGCTCAATGATTCATACATATGTCTGTTCATCTTTGAACCTGTTAGCATGTATGTGATTACAGAATGTATATTTTAAAGGTATTGGTGATTATATAATTTATATATTTCATATGTTATATGTTTATATACATTTAACATACATTAGTATATGTATTTTAACCCCATAGTCCTAATTTACCCATCCTCCCACCTTTCATTTTGGCTAGCCATTAGTTTATTTGATAAGTCTGTGACTGTCTTTTTCTGTGGAAATATGTTCATTGGTAGCAATCTTAGGATAACATGTATAAATGATGTCATAGGATATTTGTCATACCCTTTTGACTTACTTAACCTTATATGATTATTTCTAGGCTCAACTGTAGTCCTGAAAACGGCATTGTTCATTTTTTTCCCGAGGCTACTATTCCATTTGGTACGTATCCCACTTCGTCTTTGTCCATTCATCTGTTTATGGACCTTTTTTTTTGCTTCCATGTCTTGGCTATTTCAATATTGTTGCAATGCACATTTGCCTGCCTCTCTCTTTCCGAATCTGGTGGTCTTAGGTTATAGGCCCAAAAGGTGTCCTGCCGCACCATATGGTAACTCAATTTTTACCTTTTCAAGCAGCTCGATTCAGTTTGCGTTACTGCTGTTACCACTTTACATCCCACCAGCAGCTAGAAGGTACACACTTCTCTAAAACCCCTTCAGCATTTATTGTTTGTAGACTTTTTGCTGATGGTCATGACTGGAGTGAGCTGAAACCTTTTTGAATTTGAATTTGCATGTGGCTAATAATTCCTTATACTGAGCTTTAGGCATGTCCTTTTTTTCTTTTCCTTTTTTTTTTAAAGAGTGAGTACAACTTCCCTCCTCTTATTGACTTCTTGGAAATTTCTCATGTGTTGAATGTTCTTGCCAATTCCCTACCCCAGGGCATATTTTGAGGGCTTGTGTCATTTACAGCCCTGCAGTCCTTGTGACTATATAAGCAATCATTGGCACTGGGTTTAAAGTGCTGTTGTGGGAAGCAGCCACAAGGCGGCAGCATTATAGCGTTCTCAAGTCTTGTTACTAGGAGAACAGAGTCTTCCTGGAGGTAGTGTTCTGAGCTTGTAAATTAGAGTGCAATATGCTGGGACAAGCCCCCAGAAGTTTATGTCTCCTAACTTATGTTTTTTTTTTAAATTTAATTTCTATTTCTTATCGGAGTAAATTTGATTAGAGTGTTTTGATTGTCTGGCTGTACAGAATCTGCTCAATGATTCATACATATGTCTGTTCATGTTCGGATCCTGTTACCATGTATGTGATCACAGAATATATATTTTGAACGTATTGGTGAATATATAATTCATATCGTTTATATGTTATATGTTTATATACATTTAACTTACATTAGTATATGTATGTTAACCCCATAGTCCTAACTTACCCATCCCCCCACCTTTCATTTTGGCTAACCATTAGTTTATTTGATAAGTCTGTGAGTGTCTTTTTCTGTGGAAATATGTTCATTGGTAGCAATCTTAAGAAAACTTGTATAAATGATATCATAGGATATTTGTCATACCCTTTTGACTTACTTAACCTTATATGATTTTTTCTAGGCTCAACTGTAGTCCTGAAAACAGCATTGTTCATTTTTCTCCCGAGGCTACTATTCCATTCTGTCCGTATACCACTTCTTCTTTGTCCATTCATCTGTTTATGGACCTTTTTTTTGCTTCCATATCTTAGCTATTTCAGTATTGTTGCAGTGCATATTTGCCTGCCTCTGTCTTTCCAATTTTGGTGGTCTTAGTTTATAGGCCCAAAAGGTGCCCTGCCGCATCATTTGGTAGCTCAATTTTTACCTTTTCAAGCAGCTCGATTCAGTTTGCGTTAGTGCTGTTTCCACTTTACATCCCACCAGCAGCTAGAAGGTACACAGATCTCTAAAACCCCTTCAGCATTTATACTTTGTAGACATTTTGCTGATGGTAATGACTGGTGTGAGCTGAAACCTTTTTGAATTTGAATTTGTATGTGGCTAATAATTCCTTATACTAAGCTTTAGGCATGTCCTTTTTTTTCTTTTCCTTTTTTTTTTTTAAAGAGTGAGTACAACTCCCCTCCTCTTATTGACTTCTTGAAAAATTTCTCATGTGTTGGATTTTCTTGCCTATTCCCTACCCCTGGGCAATTTTTGAGGGCCTGTGTCATTTACAGCCCTGCAGTCCTTGTGACTATATAAGCAACCATTGTCAATGGGTTTAAAGCTGCTGTTTTGGGAGACAGCCACAAGGCGGCAGCATTATTACGTTCTCAAGTCTTGTTACTAGGACAACAGAGTCTTCCTGGAGGTAGTGTTCCGAGCTTGTAAATTAGAGTGCAATGTGCTGGGACAAGCCCCCAGAAGTTTATGTCTCCTTACTTATGTTTGTTTTTTAAATTTAATTTGTCTTTCTTATCGGAGTAAATTTGATTAGAGTGTTTTGATTGTCTGGCTGTACAGAATCTGCTCAATGATTCACACATATGTCTGTTCATCTTCGGATCCTGTTACCATGTATGTGATTACAGAATGTATATTTTGAAGGTATTGGTGAATATATAATTCATATCATTTATATGTTATATGTTTATATACATTTAACTTACATTAGTATATGTATGTTAACCCCATAGTCCTAATTTACCCATCCTCCCACCTTTCATTTTGGCTAACCATTAGTTTATTTGATAAGTCTGTGAGTGTCTTTTTCTGTGGAAATATGTTCATTGGTAGCAATCTTAGGAAAACTTGTATAAATAATATCATAGGATATTTGTAATACCCTTTTGTCTTACTTAACCTTATATGATTATTTCTAGTCTCAACTCTAGTCCTGAAAACGGCATTGTTCATTTTTTCCCCGAGGCTACTCTTCCATTCTGTCCATATACCACTTCTTCTTTGTCCATTCACCTGTTTATGGACCTTTTTTTTGCTTCCATGTCTTTGCTATTTCAGTATTGTTGCAGTGCACATTTGCCTGCCTCTGTCTTTCCGATTCTGGTGGTCTTAGGTTATAGGCCCAAAAGGTGCCCTGCCGCATCATATGGTAGCTCAATTTTTACGTTTTCAAGCAGCTCGATTCAGTTTGCATTAGTGCTGTAACGACTTTATATCCCACCAGCAGCTAGAAGGTACACACTTCTCTAACACCCCTTCAGCATTTATAGTTTGTAGACTTTTTGCTGATGGTCATGACTGGTGTGAGCTGAAACCTTTTTGGAGGTTGGATACGCATGTGGCTAATAATTCCTTATGCTGAGCTTTAGGCATGTCCTATTTTTTCTTTTCCTTTTTTTTAAAATGAGTGAGTACAACTTCCCTCCTCTTATTGATTTCTTCAAAAGTTTCTTATGTGTTGAATTTTCTTGCCTATTCCCAACCCCAGGGCATTTTTTGAGTGCCTGTGTCATTTACAACCGTGCAGTCCTTCTGACTATATAAGCAACCATTGGCACTGGGTTTAAAGGTGCTATTTTTGGAGACAGCCACAAGGCGGCAGCATTATTACGTTCTCAAGTCTTGTTACTAGGACAACAGAGTCTTCCTGGAGGTAGTGTTCCGAGCTTTTAAATTAGAGTGCAATGTGCTGGGACAAGCCCCCAGAAGTTTATGTCTCCTAACTTATGTTTTTTTTTTAAATTTAATTTCTATTTCTTATCGGAGTAAATTTGATTAGAGTGTTTTGATTGTCTGGCTGTACAGAATCTGTTCAATGATTCATACATATGTCTGTTCATCTTCGGATCCTGTTACCATGTATGTGATCACAGAATATATATTTTGAACGTATTGGTGATTATATAATTCATATCGTTTATATGTTATATGTTTATATACATTTAACTTACATTAGTATATGTATGTTAACCCCATAGTCCTAACTTACCCATCCCCCCACCTTTCATTTTGGCTAACCATTAGTTTATTTGATAAGTCTGTGAGTGTCTTTTTCTGTGGAAATATGTTCATTGGTAGCAATCTTAAGAAAACTTGTATAAATGATATCATAGGATATTTGTCATACCCTTTTGACTTACTTAACCTTATATGATTTTTTCTAGGCTCAACTGTAGTCCTGAAAACAGCATTGTTCATTTTTCTCCCGAGGCTACTATTCCATTCTGTCCGTATACCACTTCTTCTTTGTCCATTCATCTGTTTATGGACCTTTTTTTTGCTTCCATATCTTGGCTATTTCAGTATTGTTGCAGTGCATATTTGCCTGCCTCTGTCTTTCCAATTTTGGTGGTCTTAGGTTATAGGCCCAAAAGGTGCCCTGCCCCATCATTTGGTAGCTCAATTTTTACCTTTTCAAGCAGCTCGATTCAGTTTGCGTTAGTGCTGTTTCCACTTTACATCCCACCAGCAGCTAGAAGGTACACAATTCTCTAAAACCCCTTCAGCATTTATAGTTTGTAGACTTTTTGCTGATGGTCATGACTGGTGTCACCTGAAACCTTTTTGAATTTGAATTTGCATGTGGCTAATAATTCCTTATACTGAGCTTTAGGCATGTCCTTTTTTATTCTTTTCCTTTTTTTTTTAAAGAGTGAGTACAACTTCCCTCCTCTTATTGACTTCTTGAAAAGTTACTCATGTGTTGAATTTTTTTGCCTATTCCCTACTCCAGGGCGTTCTTTGAGGGCCGGTGTCATTTAGACCCCTGCAGTCCTTGTGACTATTAAGCAACCTTTGGCACTGGGTTTAAAGCTGCTGTTGTGGGAAACAGCCACAAGGTGGCAGCATTATTACGTTCTCAACTCTTGTTACTAGGGCAACAGAGTCTTCCTGGAGGTAGTTTTCCAAGGTTGTAAATTAGAGTGGAATGTGCTGGGACAAGCCCCCAGAAGTTTATGTCTCCTAACTTATGTTTGCTTTTTAAATTTAATTTCTATTTCTTATCAGAGTCAGTTTGCTTAGAGTGTTTTGATTCTCTGGCTGTACAGAATGTGCTCAATGATTCATACATATGTCTGTTCATCTTCGGATCCTGCTACCATGTACGTGATTACAGAATGTATATTTTTGAAGCTATTGGTGATGATATAATGCATATAGTTTATATGTGATATGTTTATATACATTTAACATACATTAGTATATGTATGTTAACCCCATTGTCCTAATTTACCCATCCTCCCACCTTTCATTTTGGCTAACCATTAGTTTATTTGATAAGTCTGTGAGTGTCTTTTTTTGTGGAAATATGTTCATTGGTAGCAATCTTAGGATAACATGTATTAATGATATCATAGGATATTTGTCATACCCTTTTGACTTACTTAACCTTATATGATTATTTCTAGGCTCAACTCTAGTCCTGAAAACGGCATTGTTCATTTTTTTCCAGAGGCTTCTATTCCATTTGGTACGTGTACCATTTCGTCTTTGTCCATTCATCTGTTTATGGACCTTTTTTTTGCTTCCATGTCTTGGCTATTTCAATATTGTTGCAGTGCACATTTGCCTGCCTCTGTCTTTCCGAATCCAGTTGTCTTAGGTTATAGGCCCAAAATGTGCCCTGCCGCATCATATGGTAGCTCAATGTTTACCTTTTCAAGCAGCTCGATTCAGTTTGCGTTACTGCTGTTACCACTTTACATCCCACCAGCAGCTAGAAGGTACACAGTTCTCTAAAACCCCTTCAGCATTTATAGTTTGTAGACTTTTTGCTGATGGTCATGACTGGTGTGAGCTGAAACCTTTTTGGAGGTTGGATACGCATGTGGCTAATAATTCCTTATGCTGAGCTTTAGGCATGTCCTTTTTTTCTTTTCCTTTTTTTTTAAAGAGTGACTACAACTTCCCTCCTCTTATTGACTTCTTGAAAATTTCTCATGTGTTGAATTTTCTTGCCAATTCCATACCCCAGGGCATTTTTTGAGGGCCTGTGTCTTTTACAGCCCTGCAGTCCTTGTGACTATATAAGCAACCATTGGCACTGGGTTTAAAGCTACTGTTGTGGGAAGCAGCCACAAGGCGGCAGCATTATTACGTTCTCAAGTCTTGTTACTAGGACAACACAGTCTTCCTGGAGGTAGTGTTCCGAGCTTGTAAATTAGAGTGCAATGTGCTGGGACAAGCCCCCAGAAGTTTATGTCTCCTAACTTATGTTTGTTTTTGAAATTTAATTTCTATTTCTTATCGGAGTAAATTTGATTAGAGTGTTGTGGTTTTCTGGCTGTACAGAATCTGCTCAATGATTCATACATATGTCTGTTCATCTTTGAACCTGTTAGCATGTATGTGATTACAGAATGTATATTTTAAAGGTATTGGTGATTATATAATTTATATATTTCATATGTTATATGTTTATATACATTTAACATACATTAGTATATGTATTTTAACCCCATAGTCCTAATTTACCCATCCTCCCACCTTTCATTTTGGCTAGCCATTAGTTTATTTGATAAGTCTGTGAGTGTCTTTTTCTGTGGAAATATGTTCATTGGTAGCAATCTTAGGATAACATGTATAAATGATGTCATAGGATATTTGTCATACCCTTTTGACTTACTTAACCTTATATGATTATTTCTAGGCTCAACTGTAGTCCTGAAAACGGCATTGTTCATTTTTTTCCCGAGGCTACTATTCCATTTGGTACGTATCCCACTTCGTCTTTGTCCATTCATCTGTTTATGGACCTTTTTTTTTGCTTCCATGTCTTGGCTATTTCAATATTGTTGCAATGCACATTTGCCTGCCTCTCTCTTTCCGAATCTGGTGGTCTTAGGTTATAGGCCCAAAAGTGCCCTGCCGCACCATATGGTAACTCAATTTTTACCTTTTCAAGCAGCTCGATTCAGTTTGCGTTACTGCTGTTACCACTTTACATCCCACCAGCAGCTAGAAGGTACACACTTCTCTAAAACCCCTTCAGCATTTATTGTTTGTAGACTTTTTGCTGATGGTCATGACTGGAGTGAGCTGAAACCTTTTTGAATTTGAATTTGCATGTGGCTAATAATTCCTTATACTGAGCTTTAGGCATGTCCTTTTTTTCTTTTCCTTTTTTTTTTAAAGAGTGAGTACAACTTCCCTCCTCTTATTGACTTCTTGGAAATTTCTCATGTGTTGAATGTTCTTGCCAATTCCCTACCCCAGGGCATATTTTGAGGGCTTGTGTCATTTACAGCCCTGCAGTCCTTGTGACTATATAAGCAATCATTGGCACTGGGTTTAAAGTGCTGTTGTGGGAAGCAGCCACAAGGCGGCAGCATTATAGCGTTCTCAAGTCTTGTTACTAGGAGAACAGAGTCTTCCTGGAGGTAGTGTTCTGAGCTTGTAAATTAGAGTGCAATATGCTGGGACAAGCCCCCAGAAGTTTATGTCTCCTAACTTATGTTTTTTTTTTAAATTTAATTTCTATTTCTTATCGGAGTAAATTTGATTAGAGTGTTTTGATTGTCTGGCTGTACAGAATCTGCTCAATGATTCATACATATGTCTGTTCATGTTCGGATCCTGTTACCATGTATGTGATCACAGAATATATATTTTGAACGTATTGGTGAATATATAATTCATATCGTTTATATGTTATATGTTTATATACATTTAACTTACATTAGTATATGTATGTTAACCCCATAGTCCTAACTTACCCATCCCCCCACCTTTCATTTTGGCTAACCATTAGTTTATTTGATAAGTCTGTGAGTGTCTTTTTCTGTGGAAATATGTTCATTGGTAGCAATCTTAAGAAAACTTGTATAAATGATATCATAGGATATTTGTCATACCCTTTTGACTTACTTAACCTTATATGATTTTTTCTAGGCTCAACTGTAGTCCTGAAAACAGCATTGTTCATTTTTCTCCCGAGGCTACTATTCCATTCTGTCCGTATACCACTTCTTCTTTGTCCATTCATCTGTTTATGGACCTTTTTTTTGCTTCCATATCTTAGCTATTTCAGTATTGTTGCAGTGCATATTTGCCTGCCTCTGTCTTTCCAATTTTGGTGGTCTTAGTTTATAGGCCCAAAAGGTGCCCTGCCGCATCATTTGGTAGCTCAATTTTTACCTTTTCAAGCAGCTCGATTCAGTTTGCGTTAGTGCTGTTTCCACTTTACATCCCACCAGCAGCTAGAAGGTACACAGATCTCTAAAACCCCTTCAGCATTTATACTTTGTAGACATTTTGCTGATGGTAATGACTGGTGTGAGCTGAAACCTTTTTGAATTTGAATTTGTATGTGGCTAATAATTCCTTATACTAAGCTTTAGGCATGTCCTTTTTTTTCTTTTCCTTTTTTTTTTTTAAAGAGTGAGTACAACTCCCCTCCTCTTATTGACTTCTTGAAAAATTTCTCATGTGTTGGATTTTCTTGCCTATTCCCTACCCCTGGGCAATTTTTGAGGGCCTGTGTCATTTACAGCCCTGCAGTCCTTGTGACTATATAAGCAACCATTGTCAATGGGTTTAAAGCTGCTGTTTTGGGAGACAGCCACAAGGCGGCAGCATTATTACGTTCTCAAGTCTTGTTACTAGGACAACAGAGTCTTCCTGGAGGTAGTGTTCCGAGCTTGTAAATTAGAGTGCAATGTGCTGGGACAAGCCCCCAGAAGTTTATGTCTCCTTACTTATGTTTGTTTTTTAAATTTAATTTGTCTTTCTTATCGGAGTAAATTTGATTAGAGTGTTTTGATTGTCTGGCTGTACAGAATCTGCTCAATGATTCACACATATGTCTGTTCATCTTCGGATCCTGTTACCATGTATGTGATTACAGAATGTATATTTTGAAGGTATTGGTGAATATATAATTCATATCATTTATATGTTATATGTTTATATACATTTAACTTACATTAGTATATGTATGTTAACCCCATAGTCCTAATTTACCCATCCTCCCACCTTTCATTTTGGCTAACCATTAGTTTATTTGATAAGTCTGTGAGTGTCTTTTTCTGTGGAAATATGTTCATTGGTAGCAATCTTAGGAAAACTTGTATAAATAATATCATAGGATATTTGTAATACCCTTTTGTCTTACTTAACCTTATATGATTATTTCTAGTCTCAACTCTAGTCCTGAAAACGGCATTGTTCATTTTTTCCCCGAGGCTACTCTTCCATTCTGTCCATATACCACTTCTTCTTTGTCCATTCACCTGTTTATGGACCTTTTTTTTGCTTCCATGTCTTTGCTATTTCAGTATTGTTGCAGTGCACATTTGCCTGCCTCTGTCTTTCCGATTCTGGTGGTCTTAGGTTATAGGCCCAAAAGGTGCCCTGCCGCATCATATGGTAGCTCAATTTTTACGTTTTCAAGCAGCTCGATTCAGTTTGCATTAGTGCTGTAACGACTTTATATCCCACCAGCAGCTAGAAGGTACACACTTCTCTAACACCCCTTCAGCATTTATAGTTTGTAGACTTTTTGCTGATGGTCATGACTGGTGTGAGCTGAAACCTTTTTGGAGGTTGGATACGCATGTGGCTAATAATTCCTTATGCTGAGCTTTAGGCATGTCCTATTTTTTCTTTTCCTTTTTTTTAAAATGAGTGAGTACAACTTCCCTCCTCTTATTGATTTCTTCAAAAGTTTCTTATGTGTTGAATTTTCTTGCCTATTCCCTACCCCAGGGCATTTTTTGAGTGCCTGTGTCATTTACAACCGTGCAGTCCTTCTGACTATATAAGCAACCATTGGCACTGGGTTTAAAGGTGCTATTTTTGGAGACAGCCACAAGGCGGCAGCATTATTACGTTCTCAAGTCTTGTTACTAGGACAACAGAGTCTTCCTGGAGGTAGTGTTCCGAGCTTTTAAATTAGAGTGCAATGTGCTGGGACAAGCCCCCAGAAGTTTATGTCTCCTAACTTATGTTTTTTTTTTAAATTTAATTTCTATTTCTTATCGGAGTAAATTTGATTAGAGTGTTTTGATTGTCTGGCTGTACAGAATCTGTTCAATGATTCATACATATGTCTGTTCATGTTCGGATCCTGTTACCATGTATGTGATCACAGAATATATATTTTGAACGTATTGGTGAATATATAATTCATATCGTTTATATGTTATATGTTTATATACATTTAACTTACATTAGTATATGTATGTTAACCCCATAGTCCTAACTTACCCATCCCCCCACCTTTCATTTTGGCTAACCATTAGTTTATTTGATAAGTCTGTGAGTGTCTTTTTCTGTGGAAATATGTTCATTGGTAGCAATCTTAAGAAAACTTGTATAAATGATATCATAGGATATTTGTCATACCCTTTTGACTTACTTAACCTTATATGATTTTTTCTAGGCTCAACTGTAGTCCTGAAAACAGCATTGTTCATTTTTCTCCCGAGGCTACTATTCCATTCTGTCCGTATACCACTTCTTCTTTGTCCATTCATCTGTTTATGGACCTTTTTTTTGCTTCCATATCTTAGCTATTTCAGTATTGTTGCAGTGCATATTTGCCTGCCTCTGTCTTTCCAATTTTGGTGGTCTTAGTTTATAGGCCCAAAAGGTGCCCTGCCGCATCATTTGGTAGCTCAATTTTTACCTTTTCAAGCAGCTCGATTCAGTTTGCGTTAGTGCTGTTTCCACTTTACATCCCACCAGCAGCTAGAAGGTACACAGATCTCTAAAACCCCTTCAGCATTTATACTTTGTAGACATTTTGCTGATGGTAATGACTGGTGTGAGCTGAAACCTTTTTGAATTTGAATTTGTATGTGGCTAATAATTCCTTATACTAAGCTTTAGGCATGTCCTTTTTTTTCTTTTCCTTTTTTTTTTTAAAGAGTGAGTACAACTCCCCTCCTCTTATTGACTTCTTGAAAAATTTCTCATGTGTTGGATTTTCTTGCCTATTCCCTACCCCTGGGCAATTTTTGAGGGCCTGTGTCATTTACAGCCCTGCAGTCCTTGTGACTATATAAGCAACCATTGTCAATGGGTTTAAAGCTGCTGTTTTGGGAGACAGCCACAAGGCGGCAGCATTATTACGTTCTCAAGTCTTGTTACTAGGACAACAGAGTCTTCCTGGAGGTAGTGTTCCGAGCTTGTAAATTAGAGTGCAATGTGCTGGGACAAGCCCCCAGAAGTTTATGTCTCCTTACTTATGTTTGTTTTTTAAATTTAATTTGTCTTTCTTATCGGAGTAAATTTGATTAGAGTGTTTTGATTGTCTGGCTGTACAGAATCTGCTCAATGATTCACACATATGTCTGTTCATCTTCGGATCCTGTTACCATGTATGTGATTACAGAATGTATATTTTGAAGGTATTGGTGAATATATAATTCATATCATTTATATGTTATATGTTTATATACATTTAACTTACATTAGTATATGTATGTTAACCCCATAGTCCTAATTTACCCATCCTCCCACCTTTCATTTTGGCTAACCATTAGTTTATTTGATAAGTCTGTGAGTGTCTTTTTCTGTGGAAATATGTTCATTGGTAGCAATCTTAGGAAAACTTGTATAAATAATATCATAGGATATTTGTAATACCCTTTTGTCTTACTTAACCTTATATGATTATTTCTAGTCTCAACTCTAGTCCTGAAAACGGCATTGTTCATTTTTTCCCCGAGGCTACTCTTCCATTCTGTCCATATACCACTTCTTCTTTGTCCATTCACCTGTTTATGGACCTTTTTTTTGCTTCCATGTCTTGGCTATTTCAATATTGTTGCAGTGCACATTTGCCTGCCTCTGTCTTTCCGAATCCAGTTGTCTTAGGTTATAGGCCCAAAATGTGCCCTGCCGCATCATATGGTAGCTCAATGTTTACCTTTTCAAGCAGCTCGATTCAGTTTGCGTTACTGCTGTTACCACTTTACATCCCACCAGCAGCTAGAAGGTACACAGTTCTCTAAAACCCCTTCAGCATTTATAGTTTGTAGACTTTTTGCTGATGGTCATGACTGGTGTGAGCTGAAACCTTTTTGGAGGTTGGATACGCATGTGGCTAATAATTCCTTATGCTGAGCTTTAGGCATGTCCTTTTTTTCTTTTCCTTTTTTTTTAAAGAGTGACTACAACTTCCCTCCTCTTATTGACTTCTTGAAAATTTCTCATGTGTTGAATTTTCTTGCCAATTCCATACCCCAGGGCATTTTTTGAGGGCCTGTGTCTTTTACAGCCCTGCAGTCCTTGTGACTATATAAGCAACCATTGGCACTGGGTTTAAAGCTACTGTTGTGGGAAGCAGCCACAAGGCGGCAGCATTATTACGTTCTCAAGTCTTGTTACTAGGACAACACAGTCTTCCTGGAGGTAGTGTTCCGAGCTTGTAAATTAGAGTGCAATGTGCTGGGACAAGCCCCCAGAAGTTTATGTCTCCTAACTTATGTTTGTTTTTGAAATTTAATTTCTATTTCTTATCGGAGTAAATTTGATTAGAGTGTTGTGGTTTTCTGGCTGTACAGAATCTGCTCAATGATTCATACATATGTCTGTTCATCTTTGAACCTGTTAGCATGTATGTGATTACAGAATGTATATTTTAAAGGTATTGGTGATTATATAATTTATATATTTCATATGTTATATGTTTATATACATTTAACATACATTAGTATATGTATTTTAACCCCATAGTCCTAATTTACCCATCCTCCCACCTTTCATTTTGGCTAGCCATTAGTTTATTTGATAAGTCTGTGACTGTCTTTTTCTGTGGAAATATGTTCATTGGTAGCAATCTTAGGATAACATGTATAAATGATGTCATAGGATATTTGTCATACCCTTTTGACTTACTTAACCTTATATGATTATTTCTAGGCTCAACTGTAGTCCTGAAAACGGCATTGTTCATTTTTTTCCCGAGGCTACTATTCCATTTGGTACGTATCCCACTTCGTCTTTGTCCATTCATCTGTTTATGGACCTTTTTTTTTGCTTCCATGTCTTGGCTATTTCAATATTGTTGCAATGCACATTTGCCTGCCTCTCTCTTTCCGAATCTGGTGGTCTTAGGTTATAGGCCCAAAAGGTGCCCTGCCGCACCATATGGTAACTCAATTTTTACCTTTTCAAGCAGCTCGATTCAGTTTGCGTTACTGCTGTTACCACTTTACATCCCACCAGCAGCTAGAAGGTACACACTTCTCTAAAACCCCTTCAGCATTTATTGTTTGTAGACTTTTTGCTGATGGTCATGACTGGAGTGAGCTGAAACCTTTTTGAATTTGAATTTGCATGTGGCTAATAATTCCTTATACTGAGCTTTAGGCATGTCCTTTTTTTCTTTTCCTTTTTTTTTTAAAGAGTGAGTACAACTTCCCTCCTCTTATTGACTTCTTGGAAATTTCTCATGTGTTGAATGTTCTTGCCAATTCCCTACCCCAGGGCATATTTTGAGGGCTTGTGTCATTTACAGCCCTGCAGTCCTTGTGACTATATAAGCAATCATTGGCACTGGGTTTAAAGTGCTGTTGTGGGAAGCAGCCACAAGGCGGCAGCATTATAGCGTTCTCAAGTCTTGTTACTAGGAGAACAGAGTCTTCCTGGAGGTAGTGTTCTGAGCTTGTAAATTAGAGTGCAATATGCTGGGACAAGCCCCCAGAAGTTTATGTCTCCTAACTTATGTTTTTTTTTTAAATTTAATTTCTATTTCTTATCGGAGTAAATTTGATTAGAGTGTTTTGATTGTCTGGCTGTACAGAATCTGCTCAATGATTCATACATATGTCTGTTCATGTTCGGATCCTGTTACCATGTATGTGATCACAGAATATATATTTTGAACGTATTGGTGAATATATAATTCATATCGTTTATATGTTATATGTTTATATACATTTAACTTACATTAGTATATGTATGTTAACCCCATAGTCCTAACTTACCCATCCCCCCACCTTTCATTTTGGCTAACCATTAGTTTATTTGATAAGTCTGTGAGTGTCTTTTTCTGTGGAAATATGTTCATTGGTAGCAATCTTAAGAAAACTTGTATAAATGATATCATAGGATATTTGTCATACCCTTTTGACTTACTTAACCTTATATGATTTTTTCTAGGCTCAACTGTAGTCCTGAAAACAGCATTGTTCATTTTTCTCCCGAGGCTACTATTCCATTCTGTCCGTATACCACTTCTTCTTTGTCCATTCATCTGTTTATGGACCTTTTTTTTGCTTCCATATCTTAGCTATTTCAGTATTGTTGCAGTGCATATTTGCCTGCCTCTGTCTTTCCAATTTTGGTGGTCTTAGTTTATAGGCCCAAAAGGTGCCCTGCCGCATCATTTGGTAGCTCAATTTTTACCTTTTCAAGCAGCTCGATTCAGTTTGCGTTAGTGCTGTTTCCACTTTACATCCCACCAGCAGCTAGAAGGTACACAGATCTCTAAAACCCCTTCAGCATTTATACTTTGTAGACATTTTGCTGATGGTAATGACTGGTGTGAGCTGAAACCTTTTTGAATTTGAATTTGTATGTGGCTAATAATTCCTTATACTAAGCTTTAGGCATGTCCTTTTTTTTCTTTTCCTTTTTTTTTTTTAAAGAGTGAGTACAACTCCCCTCCTCTTATTGACTTCTTGAAAAATTTCTCATGTGTTGGATTTTCTTGCCTATTCCCTACCCCTGGGCAATTTTTGAGGGCCTGTGTCATTTACAGCCCTGCAGTCCTTGTGACTATATAAGCAACCATTGTCAATGGGTTTAAAGCTGCTGTTTTGGGAGACAGCCACAAGGCGGCAGCATTATTACGTTCTCAAGTCTTGTTACTAGGACAACAGAGTCTTCCTGGAGGTAGTGTTCCGAGCTTGTAAATTAGAGTGCAATGTGCTGGGACAAGCCCCCAGAAGTTTATGTCTCCTTACTTATGTTTGTTTTTTAAATTTAATTTGTCTTTCTTATCGGAGTAAATTTGATTAGAGTGTTTTGATTGTCTGGCTGTACAGAATCTGCTCAATGATTCACACATATGTCTGTTCATCTTCGGATCCTGTTACCATGTATGTGATTACAGAATGTATATTTTGAAGGTATTGGTGAATATATAATTCATATCATTTATATGTTATATGTTTATATACATTTAACTTACATTAGTATATGTATGTTAACCCCATAGTCCTAATTTACCCATCCTCCCACCTTTCATTTTGGCTAACCATTAGTTTATTTGATAAGTCTGTGAGTGTCTTTTTCTGTGGAAATATGTTCATTGGTAGCAATCTTAGGAAAACTTGTATAAATAATATCATAGGATATTTGTAATACCCTTTTGTCTTACTTAACCTTATATGATTATTTCTAGTCTCAACTCTAGTCCTGAAAACGGCATTGTTCATTTTTTCCCCGAGGCTACTCTTCCATTCTGTCCATATACCACTTCTTCTTTGTCCATTCACCTGTTTATGGACCTTTTTTTTGCTTCCATGTCTTTGCTATTTCAGTATTGTTGCAGTGCACATTTGCCTGCCTCTGTCTTTCCGATTCTGGTGGTCTTAGGTTATAGGCCCAAAAGGTGCCCTGCCGCATCATATGGTAGCTCAATTTTTACGTTTTCAAGCAGCTCGATTCAGTTTGCATTAGTGCTGTAACGACTTTATATCCCACCAGCAGCTAGAAGGTACACACTTCTCTAACACCCCTTCAGCATTTATAGTTTGTAGACTTTTTGCTGATGGTCATGACTGGTGTGAGCTGAAACCTTTTTGGAGGTTGGATACGCATGTGGCTAATAATTCCTTATGCTGAGCTTTAGGCATGTCCTATTTTTTCTTTTCCTTTTTTTTAAAATGAGTGAGTACAACTTCCCTCCTCTTATTGATTTCTTCAAAAGTTTCTTATGTGTTGAATTTTCTTGCCTATTCCCAACCCCAGGGCATTTTTTGAGTGCCTGTGTCATTTACAACCGTGCAGTCCTTCTGACTATATAAGCAACCATTGGCACTGGGTTTAAAGGTGCTATTTTTGGAGACAGCCACAAGGCGGCAGCATTATTACGTTCTCAAGTCTTGTTACTAGGACAACAGAGTCTTCCTGGAGGTAGTGTTCCGAGCTTTTAAATTAGAGTGCAATGTGCTGGGACAAGCCCCCAGAAGTTTATGTCTCCTAACTTATGTTTTTTTTTTTAAATTTAATTTCTATTTCTTATCGGAGTAAATTTGATTAGAGTGTTTTGATTGTCTGGCTGTACAGAATCTGTTCAATGATTCATACATATGTCTGTTCATCTTCGGATCCTCTTACCATGTATGTGATCACAGAATATATATTTTGAACGTATTGGTGATTATATAATTCATATCGTTTATATGTTATATGTTTATATACATTTAACTTACATTAGTATATGTATGTTAACCCCATAGTCCTAACTTACCCATCCCCCCACCTTTCATTTTGGCTAACCATTAGTTTATTTGATAAGTCTGTGAGTGTCTTTTTCTGTGGAAATATGTTCATTGGTAGCAATCTTAAGAAAACTTGTATAAATGATATCATAGGATATTTGTCATACCCTTTTGACTTACTTAACCTTATATGATTTTTTCTAGGCTCAACTGTAGTCCTGAAAACAGCATTGTTCATTTTTCTCCCGAGGCTACTATTCCATTCTGTCCGTATACCACTTCTTCTTTGTCCATTCATCTGTTTATGGACCTTTTTTTTGCTTCCATATCTTGGCTATTTCAGTATTGTTGCAGTGCATATTTGCCTGCCTCTGTCTTTCCAATTTTGGTGGTCTTAGGTTATAGGCCCAAAAGGTGCCCTGCCCCATCATTTGGTAGCTCAATTTTTACCTTTTCAAGCAGCTCGATTCAGTTTGCGTTAGTGCTGTTTCCACTTTACATCCCACCAGCAGCTAGAAGGTACACAATTCTCTAAAACCCCTTCAGCATTTATAGTTTGTAGACTTTTTGCTGATGGTCATGACTGGTGTCACCTGAAACCTTTTTGAATTTGAATTTGCATGTGGCTAATAATTCCTTATACTGAGCTTTAGGCATGTCCTTTTTTATTCTTTTCCTTTTTTTTTTAAAGAGTGAGTACAACTTCCCTCCTCTTATTGACTTCTTGAAAAGTTACTCATGTGTTGAATTTTTTTGCCTATTCCCTACTCCAGGGCGTTCTTTGAGGGCCGGTGTCATTTAGACCCCTGCAGTCCTTGTGACTATTAAGCAACCTTTGGCACTGGGTTTAAAGCTGCTGTTGTGGGAAACAGCCACAAGGTGGCAGCATTATTACGTTCTCAACTCTTGTTACTAGGGCAACAGAGTCTTCCTGGAGGTAGTTTTCCAAGGTTGTAAATTAGAGTGGAATGTGCTGGGACAAGCCCCCAGAAGTTTATGTCTCCTAACTTATGTTTGCTTTTTAAATTTAATTTCTATTTCTTATCAGAGTCAGTTTGCTTAGAGTGTTTTGATTCTCTGGCTGTACAGAATGTGCTCAATGATTCATACATATGTCTGTTCATCTTCGGATCCTGCTACCATGTACGTGATTACAGAATGTATATTTTTGAAGCTATTGGTGATGATATAATGCATATAGTTTATATGTGATATGTTTATATACATTTAACATACATTAGTATATGTATGTTAACCCCATTGTCCTAATTTACCCATCCTCCCACCTTTCATTTTGGCTAACCATTAGTTTATTTGATAAGTCTGTGAGTGTCTTTTTTTGTGGAAATATGTTCATTGGTAGCAATCTTAGGATAACATGTATTAATGATATCATAGGATATTTGTCATACCCTTTTGACTTACTTAACCTTATATGATTATTTCTAGGCTCAACTCTAGTCCTGAAAACGGCATTGTTCATTTTTTTCCAGAGGCTTCTATTCCATTTGGTACGTGTACCATTTCGTCTTTGTCCATTCATCTGTTTATGGACCTTTTTTTTGCTTCCATGTCTTGGCTATTTCAATATTGTTGCAGTGCACATTTGCCTGCCTCTGTCTTTCCGAATCCAGTTGTCTTAGGTTATAGGCCCAAAATGTGCCCTGCCGCATCATATGGTAGCTCAATGTTTACCTTTTCAAGCAGCTCGATTCAGTTTGCGTTACTGCTGTTACCACTTTACATCCCACCAGCAGCTAGAAGGTACACAGTTCTCTAAAACCCCTTCAGCATTTATAGTTTGTAGACTTTTTGCTGATGGTCATGACTGGTGTGAGCTGAAACCTTTTTGGAGGTTGGATACGCATGTGGCTAATAATTCCTTATGCTGAGCTTTAGGCATGTCCTTTTTTTCTTTTCCTTTTTTTTTAAAGAGTGACTACAACTTCCCTCCTCTTATTGACTTCTTGAAAATTTCTCATGTGTTGAATTTTCTTGCCAATTCCATACCCCAGGGCATTTTTTGAGGGCCTGTGTCTTTTACAGCCCTGCAGTCCTTGTGACTATATAAGCAACCATTGGCACTGGGTTTAAAGCTACTGTTGTGGGAAGCAGCCACAAGGCGGCAGCATTATTACGTTCTCAAGTCTTGTTACTAGGACAACACAGTCTTCCTGGAGGTAGTGTTCCGAGCTTGTAAATTAGAGTGCAATGTGCTGGGACAAGCCCCCAGAAGTTTATGTCTCCTAACTTATGTTTCTTTTTGAAATTTAATTTCTATTTCTTATCGGAGTAAATTTGATTAGAGTGTTGTGGTTTTCTGGCTGTACAGAATCTGCTCAATGATTCATACATATGTCTGTTCATCTTTGAACCTGTTAGCATGTATGTGATTACAGAATGTATATTTTAAAGGTATTGGTGATTATATAATTTATATATTTCATATGTTATATGTTTATATACATTTAACATACATTAGTATATGTATTTTAACCCCATAGTCCTAATTTACCCATCCTCCCACCTTTCATTTTGGCTAGCCATTAGTTTATTTGATAAGTCTGTGACTGTCTTTTTCTGTGGAAATATGTTCATTGGTAGCAATCTTAGGATAACATGTATAAATGATGTCATAGGATATTTGTCATACCCTTTTGACTTACTTAACCTTATATGATTATTTCTAGGCTCAACTGTAGTCCTGAAAACGGCATTGTTCATTTTTTTCCCGAGGCTACTATTCCATTTGGTACGTATCCCACTTCGTCTTTGTCCATTCATCTGTTTATGGACCTTTTTTTTTGCTTCCATGTCTTGGCTATTTCAATATTGTTGCAATGCACATTTGCCTGCCTCTCTCTTTCCGAATCTGGTGGTCTTAGGTTATAGGCCCAAAAGGTGCCCTGCCGCACCATATGGTAACTCAATTTTTACCTTTTCAAGCAGCTCGATTCAGTTTGCGTTACTGCTGTTACCACTTTACATCCCACCAGCAGCTAGAAGGTACACACTTCTCTAAAACCCCTTCAGCATTTATTGTTTGTAGACTTTTTGCTGATGGTCATGACTGGAGTGAGCTGAAACCTTTTTGAATTTGAATTTGCATGTGGCTAATAATTCCTTATACTGAGCTTTAGGCATGTCCTTTTTTTCTTTTCCTTTTTTTTTTAAAGAGTGAGTACAACTTCCCTCCTCTTATTGACTTCTTGGAAATTTCTCATGTGTTGAATGTTCTTGCCAATTCCCTACCCCAGGGCATATTTTGAGGGCTTGTGTCATTTACAGCCCTGCAGTCCTTGTGACTATATAAGCAATCATTGGCACTGGGTTTAAAGTGCTGTTGTGGGAAGCAGCCACAAGGCGGCAGCATTATAGCGTTCTCAAGTCTTGTTACTAGGAGAACAGAGTCTTCCTGGAGGTAGTGTTCTGAGCTTGTAAATTAGAGTGCAATATGCTGGGACAAGCCCCCAGAAGTTTATGTCTCCTAACTTATGTTTTTTTTTTAAATTTAATTTCTATTTCTTATCGGAGTAAATTTGATTAGAGTGTTTTGATTGTCTGGCTGTACAGAATCTGCTCAATGATTCATACATATGTCTGTTCATGTTCGGATCCTGTTACCATGTATGTGATCACAGAATATATATTTTGAACGTATTGGTGAATATATAATTCATATCGTTTATATGTTATATGTTTATATACATTTAACTTACATTAGTATATGTATGTTAACCCCATAGTCCTAACTTACCCATCCCCCCACCTTTCATTTTGGCTAACCATTAGTTTATTTGATAAGTCTGTGAGTGTCTTTTTCTGTGGAAATATGTTCATTGGTAGCAATCTTAAGAAAACTTGTATAAATGATATCATAGGATATTTGTCATACCCTTTTGACTTACTTAACCTTATATGATTTTTTCTAGGCTCAACTGTAGTCCTGAAAACAGCATTGTTCATTTTTCTCCCGAGGCTACTATTCCATTCTGTCCGTATACCACTTCTTCTTTGTCCATTCATCTGTTTATGGACCTTTTTTTTGCTTCCATATCTTAGCTATTTCAGTATTGTTGCAGTGCATATTTGCCTGCCTCTGTCTTTCCAATTTTGGTGGTCTTAGTTTATAGGCCCAAAAGGTGCCCTGCCGCATCATTTGGTAGCTCAATTTTTACCTTTTCAAGCAGCTCGATTCAGTTTGCGTTAGTGCTGTTTCCACTTTACATCCCACCAGCAGCTAGAAGGTACACAGATCTCTAAAACCCCTTCAGCATTTATACTTTGTAGACATTTTGCTGATGGTAATGACTGGTGTGAGCTGAAACCTTTTTGAATTTGAATTTGTATGTGGCTAATAATTCCTTATACTAAGCTTTAGGCATGTCCTTTTTTTTCTTTTCCTTTTTTTTTTTTAAAGAGTGAGTACAACTCCCCTCCTCTTATTGACTTCTTGAAAAATTTCTCATGTGTTGGATTTTCTTGCCTATTCCCTACCCCTGGGCAATTTTTGAGGGCCTGTGTCATTTACAGCCCTGCAGTCCTTGTGACTATATAAGCAACCATTGTCAATGGGTTTAAAGCTGCTGTTTTGGGAGACAGCCACAAGGCGGCAGCATTATTACGTTCTCAAGTCTTGTTACTAGGACAACAGAGTCTTCCTGGAGGTAGTGTTCCGAGCTTGTAAATTAGAGTGCAATGTGCTGGGACAAGCCCCCAGAAGTTTATGTCTCCTTACTTATGTTTGTTTTTTAAATTTAATTTGTCTTTCTTATCGGAGTAAATTTGATTAGAGTGTTTTGATTGTCTGGCTGTACAGAATCTGCTCAATGATTCACACATATGTCTGTTCATCTTCGGATCCTGTTACCATGTATGTGATTACAGAATGTATATTTTGAAGGTATTGGTGAATATATAATTCATATCATTTATATGTTATATGTTTATATACATTTAACTTACATTAGTATATGTATGTTAACCCCATAGTCCTAATTTACCCATCCTCCCACCTTTCATTTTGGCTAACCATTAGTTTATTTGATAAGTCTGTGAGTGTCTTTTTCTGTGGAAATATGTTCATTGGTAGCAATCTTAGGAAAACTTGTATAAATAATATCATAGGATATTTGTAATACCCTTTTGTCTTACTTAACCTTATATGATTATTTCTAGTCTCAACTCTAGTCCTGAAAACGGCATTGTTCATTTTTTCCCCGAGGCTACTCTTCCATTCTGTCCATATACCACTTCTTCTTTGTCCATTCACCTGTTTATGGACCTTTTTTTTGCTTCCATGTCTTTGCTATTTCAGTATTGTTGCAGTGCACATTTGCCTGCCTCTGTCTTTCCGATTCTGGTGGTCTTAGGTTATAGGCCCAAAAGGTGCCCTGCCGCATCATATGGTAGCTCAATTTTTACGTTTTCAAGCAGCTCGATTCAGTTTGCATTAGTGCTGTAACGACTTTATATCCCACCAGCAGCTAGAAGGTACACACTTCTCTAACACCCCTTCAGCATTTATAGTTTGTAGACTTTTTGCTGATGGTCATGACTGGTGTGAGCTGAAACCTTTTTGGAGGTTGGATACGCATGTGGCTAATAATTCCTTATGCTGAGCTTTAGGCATGTCCTATTTTTTCTTTTCCTTTTTTTTAAAATGAGTGAGTACAACTTCCCTCCTCTTATTGATTTCTTCAAAAGTTTCTTATGTGTTGAATTTTCTTGCCTATTCCCTACCCCAGGGCATTTTTTGAGTGCCTGTGTCATTTACAACCGTGCAGTCCTTCTGACTATATAAGCAACCATTGGCACTGGGTTTAAAGGTGCTATTTTTGGAGACAGCCACAAGGCGGCAGCATTATTACGTTCTCAAGTCTTGTTACTAGGACAACAGAGTCTTCCTGGAGGTAGTGTTCCGAGCTTTTAAATTAGAGTGCAATGTGCTGGGACAAGCCCCCAGAAGTTTATGTCTCCTAACTTATGTTTTTTTTTTAAATTTAATTTCTATTTCTTATCGGAGTAAATTTGATTAGAGTGTTTTGATTGTCTGGCTGTACAGAATCTGTTCAATGATTCATACATATGTCTGTTCATGTTCGGATCCTGTTACCATGTATGTGATCACAGAATATATATTTTGAACGTATTGGTGAATATATAATTCATATCGTTTATATGTTATATGTTTATATACATTTAACTTACATTAGTATATGTATGTTAACCCCATAGTCCTAACTTACCCATCCCCCCACCTTTCATTTTGGCTAACCATTAGTTTATTTGATAAGTCTGTGAGTGTCTTTTTCTGTGGAAATATGTTCATTGGTAGCAATCTTAAGAAAACTTGTATAAATGATATCATAGGATATTTGTCATACCCTTTTGACTTACTTAACCTTATATGATTTTTTCTAGGCTCAACTGTAGTCCTGAAAACAGCATTGTTCATTTTTCTCCCGAGGCTACTATTCCATTCTGTCCGTATACCACTTCTTCTTTGTCCATTCATCTGTTTATGGACCTTTTTTTTGCTTCCATATCTTAGCTATTTCAGTATTGTTGCAGTGCATATTTGCCTGCCTCTGTCTTTCCAATTTTGGTGGTCTTAGTTTATAGGCCCAAAAGGTGCCCTGCCGCATCATTTGGTAGCTCAATTTTTACCTTTTCAAGCAGCTCGATTCAGTTTGCGTTAGTGCTGTTTCCACTTTACATCCCACCAGCAGCTAGAAGGTACACAGATCTCTAAAACCCCTTCAGCATTTATACTTTGTAGACATTTTGCTGATGGTAATGACTGGTGTGAGCTGAAACCTTTTTGAATTTGAATTTGTATGTGGCTAATAATTCCTTATACTAAGCTTTAGGCATGTCCTTTTTTTTCTTTTCCTTTTTTTTTTTTAAAGAGTGAGTACAACTCCCCTCCTCTTATTGACTTCTTGAAAAATTTCTCATGTGTTGGATTTTCTTGCCTATTCCCTACCCCTGGGCAATTTTTGAGGGCCTGTGTCATTTACAGCCCTGCAGTCCTTGTGACTATATAAGCAACCATTGTCAATGGGTTTAAAGCTGCTGTTTTGGGAGACAGCCACAAGGCGGCAGCATTATTACGTTCTCAAGTCTTGTTACTAGGACAACAGAGTCTTCCTGGAGGTAGTGTTCCGAGCTTGTAAATTAGAGTGCAATGTGCTGGGACAAGCCCCCAGAAGTTTATGTCTCCTTACTTATGTTTGTTTTTTAAATTTAATTTGTCTTTCTTATCGGAGTAAATTTGATTAGAGTGTTTTGATTGTCTGGCTGTACAGAATCTGCTCAATGATTCACACATATGTCTGTTCATCTTCGGATCCTGTTACCATGTATGTGATTACAGAATGTATATTTTGAAGGTATTGGTGAATATATAATTCATATCATTTATATGTTATATGTTTATATACATTTAACTTACATTAGTATATGTATGTTAACCCCATAGTCCTAATTTACCCATCCTCCCACCTTTCATTTTGGCTAACCATTAGTTTATTTGATAAGTCTGTGAGTGTCTTTTTCTGTGGAAATATGTTCATTGGTAGCAATCTTAGGAAAACTTGTATAAATAATATCATAGGATATTTGTAATACCCTTTTGTCTTACTTAACCTTATATGATTATTTCTAGTCTCAACTCTAGTCCTGAAAACGGCATTGTTCATTTTTTCCCCGAGGCTACTCTTCCATTCTGTCCATATACCACTTCTTCTTTGTCCATTCACCTGTTTATGGACCTTTTTTTTGCTTCCATGTCTTGGCTATTTCAATATTGTTGCAGTGCACATTTGCCTGCCTCTGTCTTTCCGAATCCAGTTGTCTTAGGTTATAGGCCCAAAATGTGCCCTGCCGCATCATATGGTAGCTCAATGTTTACCTTTTCAAGCAGCTCGATTCAGTTTGCGTTACTGCTGTTACCACTTTACATCCCACCAGCAGCTAGAAGGTACACAGTTCTCTAAAACCCCTTCAGCATTTATAGTTTGTAGACTTTTTGCTGATGGTCATGACTGGTGTGAGCTGAAACCTTTTTGGAGGTTGGATACGCATGTGGCTAATAATTCCTTATGCTGAGCTTTAGGCATGTCCTTTTTTTCTTTTCCTTTTTTTTTAAAGAGTGACTACAACTTCCCTCCTCTTATTGACTTCTTGAAAATTTCTCATGTGTTGAATTTTCTTGCCAATTCCATACCCCAGGGCATTTTTTGAGGGCCTGTGTCTTTTACAGCCCTGCAGTCCTTGTGACTATATAAGCAACCATTGGCACTGGGTTTAAAGCTACTGTTGTGGGAAGCAGCCACAAGGCGGCAGCATTATTACGTTCTCAAGTCTTGTTACTAGGACAACACAGTCTTCCTGGAGGTAGTGTTCCGAGCTTGTAAATTAGAGTGCAATGTGCTGGGACAAGCCCCCAGAAGTTTATGTCTCCTAACTTATGTTTGTTTTTGAAATTTAATTTCTATTTCTTATCGGAGTAAATTTGATTAGAGTGTTGTGGTTTTCTGGCTGTACAGAATCTGCTCAATGATTCATACATATGTCTGTTCATCTTTGAACCTGTTAGCATGTATGTGATTACAGAATGTATATTTTAAAGGTATTGGTGATTATATAATTTATATATTTCATATGTTATATGTTTATATACATTTAACATACATTAGTATATGTATTTTAACCCCATAGTCCTAATTTACCCATCCTCCCACCTTTCATTTTGGCTAGCCATTAGTTTATTTGATAAGTCTGTGACTGTCTTTTTCTGTGGAAATATGTTCATTGGTAGCAATCTTAGGATAACATGTATAAATGATGTCATAGGATATTTGTCATACCCTTTTGACTTACTTAACCTTATATGATTATTTCTAGGCTCAACTGTAGTCCTGAAAACGGCATTGTTCATTTTTTTCCCGAGGCTACTATTCCATTTGGTACGTATCCCACTTCGTCTTTGTCCATTCATCTGTTTATGGACCTTTTTTTTTGCTTCCATGTCTTGGCTATTTCAATATTGTTGCAATGCACATTTGCCTGCCTCTCTCTTTCCGAATCTGGTGGTCTTAGGTTATAGGCCCAAAAGGTGCCCTGCCGCACCATATGGTAACTCAATTTTTACCTTTTCAAGCAGCTCGATTCAGTTTGCGTTACTGCTGTTACCACTTTACATCCCACCAGCAGCTAGAAGGTACACACTTCTCTAAAACCCCTTCAGCATTTATTGTTTGTAGACTTTTTGCTGATGGTCATGACTGGAGTGAGCTGAAACCTTTTTGAATTTGAATTTGCATGTGGCTAATAATTCCTTATACTGAGCTTTAGGCATGTCCTTTTTTTCTTTTCCTTTTTTTTTTAAAGAGTGAGTACAACTTCCCTCCTCTTATTGACTTCTTGGAAATTTCTCATGTGTTGAATGTTCTTGCCAATTCCCTACCCCAGGGCATATTTTGAGGGCTTGTGTCATTTACAGCCCTGCAGTCCTTGTGACTATATAAGCAATCATTGGCACTGGGTTTAAAGTGCTGTTGTGGGAAGCAGCCACAAGGCGGCAGCATTATAGCGTTCTCAAGTCTTGTTACTAGGAGAACAGAGTCTTCCTGGAGGTAGTGTTCTGAGCTTGTAAATTAGAGTGCAATATGCTGGGACAAGCCCCCAGAAGTTTATGTCTCCTAACTTATGTTTTTTTTTTAAATTTAATTTCTATTTCTTATCGGAGTAAATTTGATTAGAGTGTTTTGATTGTCTGGCTGTACAGAATCTGCTCAATGATTCATACATATGTCTGTTCATGTTCGGATCCTGTTACCATGTATGTGATCACAGAATATATATTTTGAACGTATTGGTGAATATATAATTCATATCGTTTATATGTTGTATGTTTATATACATTTAACTTACATTAGTATATGTATGTTAACCCCATAGTCCTAACTTACCCATCCCCCCACCTTTCATTTTGGCTAACCATTAGTTTATTTGATAAGTCTGTGAGTGTCTTTTTCTGTGGAAATATGTTCATTGGTAGCAATCTTAAGAAAACTTGTATAAATGATATCATAGGATATTTGTCATACCCTTTTGACTTACTTAACCTTATATGATTTTTTCTAGGCTCAACTGTAGTCCTGAAAACAGCATTGTTCATTTTTCTCCCGAGGCTACTATTCCATTCTGTCCGTATACCACTTCTTCTTTGTCCATTCATCTGTTTATGGACCTTTTTTTTGCTTCCATATCTTAGCTATTTCAGTATTGTTGCAGTGCATATTTGCCTGCCTCTGTCTTTCCAATTTTGGTGGTCTTAGTTTATAGGCCCAAAAGGTGCCCTGCCGCATCATTTGGTAGCTCAATTTTTACCTTTTCAAGCAGCTCGATTCAGTTTGCGTTAGTGCTGTTTCCACTTTACATCCCACCAGCAGCTAGAAGGTACACAGATCTCTAAAACCCCTTCAGCATTTATACTTTGTAGACATTTTGCTGATGGTAATGACTGGTGTGAGCTGAAACCTTTTTGAATTTGAATTTGTATGTGGCTAATAATTCCTTATACTAAGCTTTAGGCATGTCCTTTTTTTTCTTTTCCTTTTTTTTTTTTAAAGAGTGAGTACAACTCCCCTCCTCTTATTGACTTCTTGAAAAATTTCTCATGTGTTGGATTTTCTTGCCTATTCCCTACCCCTGGGCAATTTTTGAGGGCCTGTGTCATTTACAGCCCTGCAGTCCTTGTGACTATATAAGCAACCATTGTCAATGGGTTTAAAGCTGCTGTTTTGGGAGACAGCCACAAGGCGGCAGCATTATTACGTTCTCAAGTCTTGTTACTAGGACAACAGAGTCTTCCTGGAGGTAGTGTTCCGAGCTTGTAAATTAGAGTGCAATGTGCTGGGACAAGCCCCCAGAAGTTTATGTCTCCTTACTTATGTTTGTTTTTTAAATTTAATTTGTCTTTCTTATCGGAGTAAATTTGATTAGAGTGTTTTGATTGTCTGGCTGTACAGAATCTGCTCAATGATTCACACATATGTCTGTTCATCTTCGGATCCTGTTACCATGTATGTGATTACAGAATGTATATTTTGAAGGTATTGGTGAATATATAATTCATATCATTTATATGTTATATGTTTATATACATTTAACTTACATTAGTATATGTATGTTAACCCCATAGTCCTAATTTACCCATCCTCCCACCTTTCATTTTGGCTAACCATTAGTTTATTTGATAAGTCTGTGAGTGTCTTTTTCTGTGGAAATATGTTCATTGGTAGCAATCTTAGGAAAACTTGTATAAATAATATCATAGGATATTTGTAATACCCTTTTGTCTTACTTAACCTTATATGATTATTTCTAGTCTCAACTCTAGTCCTGAAAACGGCATTGTTCATTTTTTCCCCGAGGCTACTCTTCCATTCTGTCCATATACCACTTCTTCTTTGTCCATTCACCTGTTTATGGACCTTTTTTTTGCTTCCATGTCTTTGCTATTTCAGTATTGTTGCAGTGCACATTTGCCTGCCTCTGTCTTTCCGATTCTGGTGGTCTTAGGTTATAGGCCCAAAAGGTGCCCTGCCGCATCATATGGTAGCTCAATTTTTACGTTTTCAAGCAGCTCGATTCAGTTTGCATTAGTGCTGTAACGACTTTATATCCCACCAGCAGCTAGAAGGTACACACTTCTCTAACACCCCTTCAGCATTTATAGTTTGTAGACTTTTTGCTGATGGTCATGACTGGTGTGAGCTGAAACCTTTTTGGAGGTTGGATACGCATGTGGCTAATAATTCCTTATGCTGAGCTTTAGGCATGTCCTATTTTTTCTTTTCCTTTTTTTTAAAATGAGTGAGTACAACTTCCCTCCTCTTATTGATTTCTTCAAAAGTTTCTTATGTGTTGAATTTTCTTGCCTATTCCCTACCCCAGGGCATTTTTTGAGTGCCTGTGTCATTTACAACCGTGCAGTCCTTCTGACTATATAAGCAACCATTGGCACTGGGTTTAAAGGTGCTATTTTTGGAGACAGCCACAAGGCGGCAGCATTATTACGTTCTCAAGTCTTGTTACTAGGACAACAGAGTCTTCCTGGAGGTAGTGTTCCGAGCTTTTAAATTAGAGTGCAATGTGCTGGGACAAGCCCCCAGAAGTTTATGTCTCCTAACTTATGTTTTTTTTTTAAATTTAATTTCTATTTCTTATCGGAGTAAATTTGATTAGAGTGTTTTGATTGTCTGGCTGTACAGAATCTGTTCAATGATTCATACATATGTCTGTTCATGTTCGGATCCTGTTACCATGTATGTGATCACAGAATATATATTTTGAACGTATTGGTGAATATATAATTCATATCGTTTATATGTTATATGTTTATATACATTTAACTTACATTAGTATATGTATGTTAACCCCATAGTCCTAACTTACCCATCCCCCCACCTTTCATTTTGGCTAACCATTAGTTTATTTGATAAGTCTGTGAGTGTCTTTTTCTGTGGAAATATGTTCATTGGTAGCAATCTTAAGAAAACTTGTATAAATGATATCATAGGATATTTGTCATACCCTTTTGACTTACTTAACCTTATATGATTTTTTCTAGGCTCAACTGTAGTCCTGAAAACAGCATTGTTCATTTTTCTCCCGAGGCTACTATTCCATTCTGTCCGTATACCACTTCTTCTTTGTCCATTCATCTGTTTATGGACCTTTTTTTTGCTTCCATATCTTAGCTATTTCAGTATTGTTGCAGTGCATATTTGCCTGCCTCTGTCTTTCCAATTTTGGTGGTCTTAGTTTATAGGCCCAAAAGGTGCCCTGCCGCATCATTTGGTAGCTCAATTTTTACCTTTTCAAGCAGCTCGATTCAGTTTGCGTTAGTGCTGTTTCCACTTTACATCCCACCAGCAGCTAGAAGGTACACAGATCTCTAAAACCCCTTCAGCATTTATACTTTGTAGACATTTTGCTGATGGTAATGACTGGTGTGAGCTGAAACCTTTTTGAATTTGAATTTGTATGTGGCTAATAATTCCTTATACTAAGCTTTAGGCATGTCCTTTTTTTTCTTTTCCTTTTTTTTTTTTAAAGAGTGAGTACAACTCCCCTCCTCTTATTGACTTCTTGAAAAATTTCTCATGTGTTGGATTTTCTTGCCTATTCCCTACCCCTGGGCAATTTTTGAGGGCCTGTGTCATTTACAGCCCTGCAGTCCTTGTGACTATATAAGCAACCATTGTCAATGGGTTTAAAGCTGCTGTTTTGGGAGACAGCCACAAGGCGGCAGCATTATTACGTTCTCAAGTCTTGTTACTAGGACAACAGAGTCTTCCTGGAGGTAGTGTTCCGAGCTTGTAAATTAGAGTGCAATGTGCTGGGACAAGCCCCCAGAAGTTTATGTCTCCTTACTTATGTTTGTTTTTTAAATTTAATTTGTCTTTCTTATCGGAGTAAATTTGATTAGAGTGTTTTGATTGTCTGGCTGTACAGAATCTGCTCAATGATTCACACATATGTCTGTTCATCTTCGGATCCTGTTACCATGTATGTGATTACAGAATGTATATTTTGAAGGTATTGGTGAATATATAATTCATATCATTTATATGTTATATGTTTATATACATTTAACTTACATTAGTATATGTATGTTAACCCCATAGTCCTAATTTACCCATCCTCCCACCTTTCATTTTGGCTAACCATTAGTTTATTTGATAAGTCTGTGAGTGTCTTTTTCTGTGGAAATATGTTCATTGGTAGCAATCTTAGGAAAACTTGTATAAATAATATCATAGGATATTTGTAATACCCTTTTGTCTTACTTAACCTTATATGATTATTTCTAGTCTCAACTCTAGTCCTGAAAACGGCATTGTTCATTTTTTCCCCGAGGCTACTCTTCCATTCTGTCCATATACCACTTCTTCTTTGTCCATTCACCTGTTTATGGACCTTTTTTTTGCTTCCATGTCTTGGCTATTTCAATATTGTTGCAGTGCACATTTGCCTGCCTCTGTCTTTCCGAATCCAGTTGTCTTAGGTTATAGGCCCAAAATGTGCCCTGCCGCATCATATGGTAGCTCAATGTTTACCTTTTCAAGCAGCTCGATTCAGTTTGCGTTACTGCTGTTACCACTTTACATCCCACCAGCAGCTAGAAGGTACACAGTTCTCTAAAACCCCTTCAGCATTTATAGTTTGTAGACTTTTTGCTGATGGTCATGACTGGTGTGAGCTGAAACCTTTTTGGAGGTTGGATACGCATGTGGCTAATAATTCCTTATGCTGAGCTTTAGGCATGTCCTTTTTTTCTTTTCCTTTTTTTTTAAAGAGTGACTACAACTTCCCTCCTCTTATTGACTTCTTGAAAATTTCTCATGTGTTGAATTTTCTTGCCAATTCCATACCCCAGGGCATTTTTTGAGGGCCTGTGTCTTTTACAGCCCTGCAGTCCTTGTGACTATATAAGCAACCATTGGCACTGGGTTTAAAGCTACTGTTGTGGGAAGCAGCCACAAGGCGGCAGCATTATTACGTTCTCAAGTCTTGTTACTAGGACAACACAGTCTTCCTGGAGGTAGTGTTCCGAGCTTGTAAATTAGAGTGCAATGTGCTGGGACAAGCCCCCAGAAGTTTATGTCTCCTAACTTATGTTTGTTTTTGAAATTTAATTTCTATTTCTTATCGGAGTAAATTTGATTAGAGTGTTGTGGTTTTCTGGCTGTACAGAATCTGCTCAATGATTCATACATATGTCTGTTCATCTTTGAACCTGTTAGCATGTATGTGATTACAGAATGTATATTTTAAAGGTATTGGTGATTATATAATTTATATATTTCATATGTTATATGTTTATATACATTTAACATACATTAGTATATGTATTTTAACCCCATAGTCCTAATTTACCCATCCTCCCACCTTTCATTTTGGCTAGCCATTAGTTTATTTGATAAGTCTGTGACTGTCTTTTTCTGTGGAAATATGTTCATTGGTAGCAATCTTAGGATAACATGTATAAATGATGTCATAGGATATTTGTCATACCCTTTTGACTTACTTAACCTTATATGATTATTTCTAGGCTCAACTGTAGTCCTGAAAACGGCATTGTTCATTTTTTTCCCGAGGCTACTATTCCATTTGGTACGTATCCCACTTCGTCTTTGTCCATTCATCTGTTTATGGACCTTTTTTTTTGCTTCCATGTCTTGGCTATTTCAATATTGTTGCAATGCACATTTGCCTGCCTCTCTCTTTCCGAATCTGGTGGTCTTAGGTTATAGGCCCAAAAGGTGCCCTGCCGCACCATATGGTAACTCAATTTTTACCTTTTCAAGCAGCTCGATTCAGTTTGCGTTACTGCTGTTACCACTTTACATCCCACCAGCAGCTAGAAGGTACACACTTCTCTAAAACCCCTTCAGCATTTATTGTTTGTAGACTTTTTGCTGATGGTCATGACTGGAGTGAGCTGAAACCTTTTTGAATTTGAATTTGCATGTGGCTAATAATTCCTTATACTGAGCTTTAGGCATGTCCTTTTTTTCTTTTCCTTTTTTTTTTAAAGAGTGAGTACAACTTCCCTCCTCTTATTGACTTCTTGGAAATTTCTCATGTGTTGAATGTTCTTGCCAATTCCCTACCCCAGGGCATATTTTGAGGGCTTGTGTCATTTACAGCCCTGCAGTCCTTGTGACTATATAAGCAATCATTGGCACTGGGTTTAAAGTGCTGTTGTGGGAAGCAGCCACAAGGCGGCAGCATTATAGCGTTCTCAAGTCTTGTTACTAGGAGAACAGAGTCTTCCTGGAGGTAGTGTTCTGAGCTTGTAAATTAGAGTGCAATATGCTGGGACAAGCCCCCAGAAGTTTATGTCTCCTAACTTATGTTTTTTTTTTAAATTTAATTTCTATTTCTTATCGGAGTAAATTTGATTAGAGTGTTTTGATTGTCTGGCTGTACAGAATCTGCTCAATGATTCATACATATGTCTGTTCATGTTCGGATCCTGTTACCATGTATGTGATCACAGAATATATATTTTGAACGTATTGGTGAATATATAATTCATATCGTTTATATGTTGTATGTTTATATACATTTAACTTACATTAGTATATGTATGTTAACCCCATAGTCCTAACTTACCCATCCCCCCACCTTTCATTTTGGCTAACCATTAGTTTATTTGATAAGTCTGTGAGTGTCTTTTTCTGTGGAAATATGTTCATTGGTAGCAATCTTAAGAAAACTTGTATAAATGATATCATAGGATATTTGTCATACCCTTTTGACTTACTTAACCTTATATGATTTTTTCTAGGCTCAACTGTAGTCCTGAAAACAGCATTGTTCATTTTTCTCCCGAGGCTACTATTCCATTCTGTCCGTATACCACTTCTTCTTTGTCCATTCATCTGTTTATGGACCTTTTTTTTGCTTCCATATCTTAGCTATTTCAGTATTGTTGCAGTGCATATTTGCCTGCCTCTGTCTTTCCAATTTTGGTGGTCTTAGTTTATAGGCCCAAAAGGTGCCCTGCCGCATCATTTGGTAGCTCAATTTTTACCTTTTCAAGCAGCTCGATTCAGTTTGCGTTAGTGCTGTTTCCACTTTACATCCCACCAGCAGCTAGAAGGTACACAGATCTCTAAAACCCCTTCAGCATTTATACTTTGTAGACATTTTGCTGATGGTAATGACTGGTGTGAGCTGAAACCTTTTTGAATTTGAATTTGTATGTGGCTAATAATTCCTTATACTAAGCTTTAGGCATGTCCTTTTTTTTCTTTTCCTTTTTTTTTTTTAAAGAGTGAGTACAACTCCCCTCCTCTTATTGACTTCTTGAAAAATTTCTCATGTGTTGGATTTTCTTGCCTATTCCCTACCCCTGGGCAATTTTTGAGGGCCTGTGTCATTTACAGCCCTGCAGTCCTTGTGACTATATAAGCAACCATTGTCAATGGGTTTAAAGCTGCTGTTTTGGGAGACAGCCACAAGGCGGCAGCATTATTACGTTCTCAAGTCTTGTTACTAGGACAACAGAGTCTTCCTGGAGGTAGTGTTCCGAGCTTGTAAATTAGAGTGCAATGTGCTGGGACAAGCCCCCAGAAGTTTATGTCTCCTTACTTATGTTTGTTTTTTAAATTTAATTTGTCTTTCTTATCGGAGTAAATTTGATTAGAGTGTTTTGATTGTCTGGCTGTACAGAATCTGCTCAATGATTCACACATATGTCTGTTCATCTTCGGATCCTGTTACCATGTATGTGATTACAGAATGTATATTTTGAAGGTATTGGTGAATATATAATTCATATCATTTATATGTTATATGTTTATATACATTTAACTTACATTAGTATATGTATGTTAACCCCATAGTCCTAATTTACCCATCCTCCCACCTTTCATTTTGGCTAACCATTAGTTTATTTGATAAGTCTGTGAGTGTCTTTTTCTGTGGAAATATGTTCATTGGTAGCAATCTTAGGAAAACTTGTATAAATAATATCATAGGATATTTGTAATACCCTTTTGTCTTACTTAACCTTATATGATTATTTCTAGTCTCAACTCTAGTCCTGAAAACGGCATTGTTCATTTTTTCCCCGAGGCTACTCTTCCATTCTGTCCATATACCACTTCTTCTTTGTCCATTCACCTGTTTATGGACCTTTTTTTTGCTTCCATGTCTTTGCTATTTCAGTATTGTTGCAGTGCACATTTGCCTGCCTCTGTCTTTCCGATTCTGGTGGTCTTAGGTTATAGGCCCAAAAGGTGCCCTGCCGCATCATATGGTAGCTCAATTTTTACGTTTTCAAGCAGCTCGATTCAGTTTGCATTAGTGCTGTAACGACTTTATATCCCACCAGCAGCTAGAAGGTACACACTTCTCTAACACCCCTTCAGCATTTATAGTTTGTAGACTTTTTGCTGATGGTCATGACTGGTGTGAGCTGAAACCTTTTTGGAGGTTGGATACGCATGTGGCTAATAATTCCTTATGCTGAGCTTTAGGCATGTCCTATTTTTTCTTTTCCTTTTTTTTAAAATGAGTGAGTACAACTTCCCTCCTCTTATTGATTTCTTCAAAAGTTTCTTATGTGTTGAATTTTCTTGCCTATTCCCAACCCCAGGGCATTTTTTGAGTGCCTGTGTCATTTACAACCGTGCAGTCCTTCTGACTATATAAGCAACCATTGGCACTGGGTTTAAAGGTGCTATTTTTGGAGACAGCCACAAGGCGGCAGCATTATTACGTTCTCAAGTCTTGTTACTAGGACAACAGAGTCTTCCTGGAGGTAGTGTTCCGAGCTTTTAAATTAGAGTGCAATGTGCTGGGACAAGCCCCCAGAAGTTTATGTCTCCTAACTTATGTTTTTTTTTTTAAATTTAATTTCTATTTCTTATCGGAGTAAATTTGATTAGAGTGTTTTGATTGTCTGGCTGTACAGAATCTGTTCAATGATTCATACATATGTCTGTTCATCTTCGGATCCTCTTACCATGTATGTGATCACAGAATATATATTTTGAACGTATTGGTGATTATATAATTCATATCGTTTATATGTTATATGTTTATATACATTTAACTTACATTAGTATATGTATGTTAACCCCATAGTCCTAACTTACCCATCCCCCCACCTTTCATTTTGGCTAACCATTAGTTTATTTGATAAGTCTGTGAGTGTCTTTTTCTGTGGAAATATGTTCATTGGTAGCAATCTTAAGAAAACTTGTATAAATGATATCATAGGATATTTGTCATACCCTTTTGACTTACTTAACCTTATATGATTTTTTCTAGGCTCAACTGTAGTCCTGAAAACAGCATTGTTCATTTTTCTCCCGAGGCTACTATTCCATTCTGTCCGTATACCACTTCTTCTTTGTCCATTCATCTGTTTATGGACCTTTTTTTTGCTTCCATATCTTGGCTATTTCAGTATTGTTGCAGTGCATATTTGCCTGCCTCTGTCTTTCCAATTTTGGTGGTCTTAGGTTATAGGCCCAAAAGGTGCCCTGCCCCATCATTTGGTAGCTCAATTTTTACCTTTTCAAGCAGCTCGATTCAGTTTGCGTTAGTGCTGTTTCCACTTTACATCCCACCAGCAGCTAGAAGGTACACAATTCTCTAAAACCCCTTCAGCATTTATAGTTTGTAGACTTTTTGCTGATGGTCATGACTGGTGTCACCTGAAACCTTTTTGAATTTGAATTTGCATGTGGCTAATAATTCCTTATACTGAGCTTTAGGCATGTCCTTTTTTATTCTTTTCCTTTTTTTTTAAAGAGTGAGTACAACTTCCCTCCTCTTATTGACTTCTTGAAAAGTTACTCATGTGTTGAATTTTTTTGCCTATTCCCTACTCCAGGGCGTTCTTTGAGGGCCGGTGTCATTTAGACCCCTGCAGTCCTTGTGACTATTAAGCAACCTTTGGCACTGGGTTTAAAGCTGCTGTTGTGGGAAACAGCCACAAGGTGGCAGCATTATTACGTTCTCAACTCTTGTTACTAGGGCAACAGAGTCTTCCTGGAGGTAGTTTTCCAAGGTTGTAAATTAGAGTGGAATGTGCTGGGACAAGCCCCCAGAAGTTTATGTCTCCTAACTTATGTTTGCTTTTTAAATTTAATTTCTATTTCTTATCAGAGTCAGTTTGCTTAGAGTGTTTTGATTCTCTGGCTGTACAGAATGTGCTCAATGATTCATACATATGTCTGTTCATCTTCGGATCCTGCTACCATGTACGTGATTACAGAATGTATATTTTTGAAGCTATTGGTGATGATATAATGCATATAGTTTATATGTGATATGTTTATATACATTTAACATACATTAGTATATGTATGTTAACCCCATTGTCCTAATTTACCCATCCTCCCACCTTTCATTTTGGCTAACCATTAGTTTATTTGATAAGTCTGTGAGTGTCTTTTTTTGTGGAAATATGTTCATTGGTAGCAATCTTAGGATAACATGTATTAATGATATCATAGGATATTTGTCATACCCTTTTGACTTACTTAACCTTATATGATTATTTCTAGGCTCAACTCTAGTCCTGAAAACGGCATTGTTCATTTTTTTCCAGAGGCTTCTATTCCATGTGGTACGTGTACCATTTCGTCTTTGTCCATTCATCTGTTTATGGACCTTTTTTTTGCTTCCATGTCTTGGCTATTTCAATATTGTTGCAGTGCACATTTGCCTGCCTCTGTCTTTCCGAATCCAGTTGTCTTAGGTTATAGGCCCAAAATGTGCCCTGCCGCATCATATGGTAGCTCAATGTTTACCTTTTCAAGCAGCTCGATTCAGTTTGCGTTACTGCTGTTACCACTTTACATCCCACCAGCAGCTAGAAGGTACACAGTTCTCTAAAACCCCTTCAGCATTTATAGTTTGTAGACTTTTTGCTGATGGTCATGACTGGTGTGAGCTGAAACCTTTTTGGAGGTTGGATACGCATGTGGCTAATAATTCCTTATGCTGAGCTTTAGGCATGTCCTTTTTTTCTTTTCCTTTTTTTTTAAAGAGTGACTACAACTTCCCTCCTCTTATTGACTTCTTGAAAATTTCTCATGTGTTGAATTTTCTTGCCAATTCCATACCCCAGGGCATTTTTTGAGGGCCTGTGTCTTTTACAGCCCTGCAGTCCTTGTGACTATATAAGCAACCATTGGCACTGGGTTTAAAGCTACTGTTGTGGGAAGCAGCCACAAGGCGGCAGCATTATTACGTTCTCAAGTCTTGTTACTAGGACAACACAGTCTTCCTGGAGGTAGTGTTCCGAGCTTGTAAATTAGAGTGCAATGTGCTGGGACAAGCCCCCAGAAGTTTATGTCTCCTAACTTATGTTTCTTTTTGAAATTTAATTTCTATTTCTTATCGGAGTAAATTTGATTAGAGTGTTGTGGTTTTCTGGCTGTACAGAATCTGCTCAATGATTCATACATATGTCTGTTCATCTTTGAACCTGTTAGCATGTATGTGATTACAGAATGTATATTTTAAAGGTATTGGTGATTATATAATTTATATATTTCATATGTTATATGTTTATATACATTTAACATACATTAGTATATGTATTTTAACCCCATAGTCCTAATTTACCCATCCTCCCACCTTTCATTTTGGCTAGCCATTAGTTTATTTGATAAGTCTGTGACTGTCTTTTTCTGTGGAAATATGTTCATTGGTAGCAATCTTAGGATAACATGTATAAATGATGTCATAGGATATTTGTCATACCCTTTTGACTTACTTAACCTTATATGATTATTTCTAGGCTCAACTGTAGTCCTGAAAACGGCATTGTTCATTTTTTTCCCGAGGCTACTATTCCATTTGGTACGTATCCCACTTCGTCTTTGTCCATTCATCTGTTTATGGACCTTTTTTTTTGCTTCCATGTCTTGGCTATTTCAATATTGTTGCAATGCACATTTGCCTGCCTCTCTCTTTCCGAATCTGGTGGTCTTAGGTTATAGGCCCAAAAGGTGCCCTGCCGCACCATATGGTAACTCAATTTTTACCTTTTCAAGCAGCTCGATTCAGTTTGCGTTACTGCTGTTACCACTTTACATCCCACCAGCAGCTAGAAGGTACACACTTCTCTAAAACCCCTTCAGCATTTATTGTTTGTAGACTTTTTGCTGATGGTCATGACTGGAGTGAGCTGAAACCTTTTTGAATTTGAATTTGCATGTGGCTAATAATTCCTTATACTGAGCTTTAGGCATGTCCTTTTTTTCTTTTCCTTTTTTTTTTAAAGAGTGAGTACAACTTCCCTCCTCTTATTGACTTCTTGGAAATTTCTCATGTGTTGAATGTTCTTGCCAATTCCCTACCCCAGGGCATATTTTGAGGGCTTGTGTCATTTACAGCCCTGCAGTCCTTGTGACTATATAAGCAATCATTGGCACTGGGTTTAAAGTGCTGTTGTGGGAAGCAGCCACAAGGCGGCAGCATTATAGCGTTCTCAAGTCTTGTTACTAGGAGAACAGAGTCTTCCTGGAGGTAGTGTTCTGAGCTTGTAAATTAGAGTGCAATATGCTGGGACAAGCCCCCAGAAGTTTATGTCTCCTAACTTATGTTTTTTTTTTAAATTTAATTTCTATTTCTTATCGGAGTAAATTTGATTAGAGTGTTTTGATTGTCTGGCTGTACAGAATCTGCTCAATGATTCATACATATGTCTGTTCATGTTCGGATCCTGTTACCATGTATGTGATCACAGAATATATATTTTGAACGTATTGGTGAATATATAATTCATATCGTTTATATGTTATATGTTTATATACATTTAACTTACATTAGTATATGTATGTTAACCCCATAGTCCTAACTTACCCATCCCCCCACCTTTCATTTTGGCTAACCATTAGTTTATTTGATAAGTCTGTGAGTGTCTTTTTCTGTGGAAATATGTTCATTGGTAGCAATCTTAAGAAAACTTGTATAAATGATATCATAGGATATTTGTCATACCCTTTTGACTTACTTAACCTTATATGATTTTTTCTAGGCTCAACTGTAGTCCTGAAAACAGCATTGTTCATTTTTCTCCCGAGGCTACTATTCCATTCTGTCCGTATACCACTTCTTCTTTGTCCATTCATCTGTTTATGGACCTTTTTTTTGCTTCCATATCTTAGCTATTTCAGTATTGTTGCAGTGCATATTTGCCTGCCTCTGTCTTTCCAATTTTGGTGGTCTTAGTTTATAGGCCCAAAAGGTGCCCTGCCGCATCATTTGGTAGCTCAATTTTTACCTTTTCAAGCAGCTCGATTCAGTTTGCGTTAGTGCTGTTTCCACTTTACATCCCACCAGCAGCTAGAAGGTACACAGATCTCTAAAACCCCTTCAGCATTTATACTTTGTAGACATTTTGCTGATGGTAATGACTGGTGTGAGCTGAAACCTTTTTGAATTTGAATTTGTATGTGGCTAATAATTCCTTATACTAAGCTTTAGGCATGTCCTTTTTTTTCTTTTCCTTTTTTTTTTTTAAAGAGTGAGTACAACTCCCCTCCTCTTATTGACTTCTTGAAAAATTTCTCATGTGTTGGATTTTCTTGCCTATTCCCTACCCCTGGGCAATTTTTGAGGGCCTGTGTCATTTACAGCCCTGCAGTCCTTGTGACTATATAAGCAACCATTGTCAATGGGTTTAAAGCTGCTGTTTTGGGAGACAGCCACAAGGCGGCAGCATTATTACGTTCTCAAGTCTTGTTACTAGGACAACAGAGTCTTCCTGGAGGTAGTGTTCCGAGCTTGTAAATTAGAGTGCAATGTGCTGGGACAAGCCCCCAGAAGTTTATGTCTCCTTACTTATGTTTGTTTTTTAAATTTAATTTGTCTTTCTTATCGGAGTAAATTTGATTAGAGTGTTTTGATTGTCTGGCTGTACAGAATCTGCTCAATGATTCACACATATGTCTGTTCATCTTCGGATCCTGTTACCATGTATGTGATTACAGAATGTATATTTTGAAGGTATTGGTGAATATATAATTCATATCATTTATATGTTATATGTTTATATACATTTAACTTACATTAGTATATGTATGTTAACCCCATAGTCCTAATTTACCCATCCTCCCACCTTTCATTTTGGCTAACCATTAGTTTATTTGATAAGTCTGTGAGTGTCTTTTTCTGTGGAAATATGTTCATTGGTAGCAATCTTAGGAAAACTTGTATAAATAATATCATAGGATATTTGTAATACCCTTTTGTCTTACTTAACCTTATATGATTATTTCTAGTCTCAACTCTAGTCCTGAAAACGGCATTGTTCATTTTTTCCCCGAGGCTACTCTTCCATTCTGTCCATATACCACTTCTTCTTTGTCCATTCACCTGTTTATGGACCTTTTTTTTGCTTCCATGTCTTTGCTATTTCAGTATTGTTGCAGTGCACATTTGCCTGCCTCTGTCTTTCCGATTCTGGTGGTCTTAGGTTATAGGCCCAAAAGGTGCCCTGCCGCATCATATGGTAGCTCAATTTTTACGTTTTCAAGCAGCTCGATTCAGTTTGCATTAGTGCTGTAACGACTTTATATCCCACCAGCAGCTAGAAGGTACACACTTCTCTAACACCCCTTCAGCATTTATAGTTTGTAGACTTTTTGCTGATGGTCATGACTGGTGTGAGCTGAAACCTTTTTGGAGGTTGGATACGCATGTGGCTAATAATTCCTTATGCTGAGCTTTAGGCATGTCCTATTTTTTCTTTTCCTTTTTTTTAAAATGAGTGAGTACAACTTCCCTCCTCTTATTGATTTCTTCAAAAGTTTCTTATGTGTTGAATTTTCTTGCCTATTCCCTACCCCAGGGCATTTTTTGAGTGCCTGTGTCATTTACAACCGTGCAGTCCTTCTGACTATATAAGCAACCATTGGCACTGGGTTTAAAGGTGCTATTTTTGGAGACAGCCACAAGGCGGCAGCATTATTACGTTCTCAAGTCTTGTTACTAGGACAACAGAGTCTTCCTGGAGGTAGTGTTCCGAGCTTTTAAATTAGAGTGCAATGTGCTGGGACAAGCCCCCAGAAGTTTATGTCTCCTAACTTATGTTTTTTTTTTAAATTTAATTTCTATTTCTTATCGGAGTAAATTTGATTAGAGTGTTTTGATTGTCTGGCTGTACAGAATCTGTTCAATGATTCATACATATGTCTGTTCATGTTCGGATCCTGTTACCATGTATGTGATCACAGAATATATATTTTGAACGTATTGGTGAATATATAATTCATATCGTGTATATGTTATATGTTTATATACATTTAACTTACATTAGTATATGTATGTTAACCCCATAGTCCTAACTTACCCATCCCCCCACCTTTCATTTTGGCTAACCATTAGTTTATTTGATAAGTCTGTGAGTGTCTTTTTCTGTGGAAATATGTTCATTGGTAGCAATCTTAAGAAAACTTGTATAAATGATATCATAGGATATTTGTCATACCCTTTTGACTTACTTAACCTTATATGATTTTTTCTAGGCTCAACTGTAGTCCTGAAAACAGCATTGTTCATTTTTCTCCCGAGGCTACTATTCCATTCTGTCCGTATACCACTTCTTCTTTGTCCATTCATCTGTTTATGGACCTTTTTTTTGCTTCCCTATCTTAGCTATTTCAGTATTGTTGCAGTGCATATTTGCCTGCCTCTGTCTTTCCAATTTTGGTGGTCTTAGTTTATAGGCCCAAAAGGTGCCCTGCCGCATCATTTGGTAGCTCAATTTTTACCTTTTCAAGCAGCTCGATTCAGTTTGCGTTAGTGCTGTTTCCACTTTACATCCCACCAGCAGCTAGAAGGTACACAGATCTCTAAAACCCCTTCAGCATTTATACTTTGTAGACATTTTGCTGATGGTAATGACTGGTGTGAGCTGAAACCTTTTTGAATTTGAATTTGTATGTGGCTAATAATTCCTTATACTAAGCTTTAGGCATGTCCTTTTTTTTCTTTTCCTTTTTTTTTTTTAAAGAGTGAGTACAACTCCCCTCCTCTTATTGACTTCTTGAAAAATTTCTCATGTGTTGGATTTTCTTGCCTATTCCCTACCCCTGGGCAATTTTTGAGGGCCTGTGTCATTTACAGCCCTGCAGTCCTTGTGACTATATAAGCAACCATTGTCAATGGGTTTAAAGCTGCTGTTTTGGGAGACAGCCACAAGGCGGCAGCATTATTACGTTCTCAAGTCTTGTTACTAGGACAACAGAGTCTTCCTGGAGGTAGTGTTCCGAGCTTGTAAATTAGAGTGCAATGTGCTGGGACAAGCCCCCAGAAGTTTATGTCTCCTTACTTATGTTTGTTTTTTAAATTTAATTTGTCTTTCTTATCGGAGTAAATTTGATTAGAGTGTTTTGATTGTCTGGCTGTACAGAATCTGCTCAATGATTCACACATATGTCTGTTCATCTTCGGATCCTGTTACCATGTATGTGATTACAGAATGTATATTTTGAAGGTATTGGTGAATATATAATTCATATCATTTATATGTTATATGTTTATATACATTTAACTTACATTAGTATATGTATGTTAACCCCATAGTCCTAATTTACCCATCCTCCCACCTTTCATTTTGGCTAACCATTAGTTTATTTGATAAGTCTGTGAGTGTCTTTTTCTGTGGAAATATGTTCATTGGTAGCAATCTTAGGAAAACTTGTATAAATAATATCATAGGATATTTGTAATACCCTTTTGTCTTACTTAACCTTATATGATTATTTCTAGTCTCAACTCTAGTCCTGAAAACGGCATTGTTCATTTTTTCCCCGAGGCTACTCTTCCATTCTGTCCATATACCACTTCTTCTTTGTCCATTCACCTGTTTATGGACCTTTTTTTTGCTTCCATGTCTTGGCTATTTCAATATTGTTGCAGTGCACATTTGCCTGCCTCTGTCTTTCCGAATCCAGTTGTCTTAGGTTATAGGCCCAAAATGTGCCCTGCCGCATCATATGGTAGCTCAATGTTTACCTTTTCAAGCAGCTCGATTCAGTTTGCGTTACTGCTGTTACCACTTTACATCCCACCAGCAGCTAGAAGGTACACAGTTCTCTAAAACCCCTTCAGCATTTATAGTTTGTAGACTTTTTGCTGATGGTCATGACTGGTGTGAGCTGAAACCTTTTTGGAGGTTGGATACGCATGTGGCTAATAATTCCTTATGCTGAGCTTTAGGCATGTCCTATTTTTTCTTTTCCTTTTTTTTAAAATGAGTGAGTACAACTTCCCTCCTCTTATTGATTTCTTCAAAAGTTTCTTATGTGTTGAATTTTCTTGCCTATTCCCTACCCCAGGGCATTTTTTGAGTGCCTGTGTCATTTACAACCGTGCAGTCCTTCTGACTATATAAGCAACCATTGGCACTGGGTTTAAAGGTGCTATTTTTGGAGACAGCCACAAGGCGGCAGCATTATTACGTTCTCAAGTCTTGTTACTAGGACAACAGAGTCTTCCTGGAGGTAGTGTTCCGAGCTTTTAAATTAGAGTGCAATGTGCTGGGACAAGCCCCCAGAAGTTTATGTCTCCTAACTTATGTTTTTTTTTTAAATTTAATTTCTATTTCTTATCGGAGTAAATTTGATTAGAGTGTTTTGATTGTCTGGCTGTACAGAATCTGTTCAATGATTCATACATATGTCTGTTCATGTTCGGATCCTGTTACCATGTATGTGATCACAGAATATATATTTTGAACGTATTGGTGAATATATAATTCATATCGTTTATATGTTATATGTTTATATACATTTAACTTACATTAGTATATGTATGTTAACCCCATAGTCCTAACTTACCCATCCCCCCACCTTTCATTTTGGCTAACCATTAGTTTATTTGATAAGTCTGTGAGTGTCTTTTTCTGTGGAAATATGTTCATTGGTAGCAATCTTAAGAAAACTTGTATAAATGATATCATAGGATATTTGTCATACCCTTTTGACTTACTTAACCTTATATGATTTTTTCTAGGCTCAACTGTAGTCCTGAAAACAGCATTGTTCATTTTTCTCCCGAGGCTACTATTCCATTCTGTCCGTATACCACTTCTTCTTTGTCCATTCATCTGTTTATGGACCTTTTTTTTGCTTCCCTATCTTAGCTATTTCAGTATTGTTGCAGTGCATATTTGCCTGCCTCTGTCTTTCCAATTTTGGTGGTCTTAGTTTATAGGCCCAAAAGGTGCCCTGCCGCATCATTTGGTAGCTCAATTTTTACCTTTTCAAGCAGCTCGATTCAGTTTGCGTTAGTGCTGTTTCCACTTTACATCCCACCAGCAGCTAGAAGGTACACAGATCTCTAAAACCCCTTCAGCATTTATACTTTGTAGACATTTTGCTGATGGTAATGACTGGTGTGAGCTGAAACCTTTTTGAATTTGAATTTGTATGTGGCTAATAATTCCTTATACTAAGCTTTAGGCATGTCCTTTTTTTTCTTTTCCTTTTTTTTTTTAAAGAGTGAGTACAACTCCCCTCCTCTTATTGACTTCTTGAAAAATTTCTCATGTGTTGGATTTTCTTGCCTATTCCCTACCCCTGGGCAATTTTTGAGGGCCTGTGTCATTTACAGCCCTGCAGTCCTTGTGACTATATAAGCAACCATTGTCAATGGGTTTAAAGCTGCTGTTTTGGGAGACAGCCACAAGGCGGCAGCATTATTACGTTCTCAAGTCTTGTTACTAGGACAACAGAGTCTTCCTGGAGGTAGTGTTCCGAGCTTGTAAATTAGAGTGCAATGTGCTGGGACAAGCCCCCAGAAGTTTATGTCTCCTTACTTATGTTTGTTTTTTAAATTTAATTTGTCTTTCTTATCGGAGTAAATTTGATTAGAGTGTTTTGATTGTCTGGCTGTACAGAATCTGCTCAATGATTCACACATATGTCTGTTCATCTTCGGATCCTGTTACCATGTATGTGATTACAGAATGTATATTTTGAAGGTATTGGTGAATATATAATTCATATCATTTATATGTTATATGTTTATATACATTTAACTTACATTAGTATATGTATGTTAACCCCATAGTCCTAATTTACCCATCCTCCCACCTTTCATTTTGGCTAACCATTAGTTTATTTGATAAGTCTGTGAGTGTCTTTTTCTGTGGAAATATGTTCATTGGTAGCAATCTTAGGAAAACTTGTATAAATAATATCATAGGATATTTGTAATACCCTTTTGTCTTACTTAACCTTATATGATTATTTCTAGTCTCAACTCTAGTCCTGAAAACGGCATTGTTCATTTTTTCCCCGAGGCTACTCTTCCATTCTGTCCATATACCACTTCTTCTTTGTCCATTCACCTGTTTATGGACCTTTTTTTTGCTTCCATGTCTTGGCTATTTCAATATTGTTGCAGTGCACATTTGCCTGCCTCTGTCTTTCCGAATCCAGTTGTCTTAGGTTATAGGCCCAAAATGTGCCCTGCCGCATCATATGGTAGCTCAATGTTTACCTTTTCAAGCAGCTCGATTCAGTTTGCGTTACTGCTGTTACCACTTTACATCCCACCAGCAGCTAGAAGGTACACAGTTCTCTAAAACCCCTTCAGCATTTATAGTTTGTAGACTTTTTGCTGATGGTCATGACTGGTGTGAGCTGAAACCTTTTTGGAGGTTGGATACGCATGTGGCTAATAATTCCTTATGCTGAGCTTTAGGCATGTCCTTTTTTTCTTTTCCTTTTTTTTTAAAGAGTGACTACAACTTCCCTCCTCTTATTGACTTCTTGAAAATTTCTCATGTGTTGAATTTTCTTGCCAATTCCATACCCCAGGGCATTTTTTGAGGGCCTGTGTCTTTTACAGCCCTGCAGTCCTTGTGACTATATAAGCAACCATTGGCACTGGGTTTAAAGCTACTGTTGTGGGAAGCAGCCACAAGGCGGCAGCATTATTACGTTCTCAAGTCTTGTTACTAGGACAACACAGTCTTCCTGGAGGTAGTGTTCCGAGCTTGTAAATTAGAGTGCAATGTGCTGGGACAAGCCCCCAGAAGTTTATGTCTCCTAACTTATGTTTGTTTTTGAAATTTAATTTCTATTTCTTATCGGAGTAAATTTGATTAGAGTGTTGTGGTTTTCTGGCTGTACAGAATCTGCTCAATGATTCATACTTATGTCTGTTCATCTTTGAACCTGTTAGCATGTATGTGATTACAGAATGTATATTTTAAAGGTATTGGTGATTATATAATTTATATATTTCATATGTTATATGTTTATATACATTTAACATACATTAGTATATGTATTTTAACCCCATAGTCCTAATTTACCCATCCTCCCACCTTTCATTTTGGCTAGCCATTAGTTTATTTGATAAGTCTGTGACTGTCTTTTTCTGTGGAAATATGTTCATTGGTAGCAATCTTAGGATAACATGTATAAATGATGTCATAGGATATTTGTCATACCCTTTTGACTTACTTAACCTTATATGATTATTTCTAGGCTCAACTGTAGTCCTGAAAACGGCATTGTTCATTTTTTTCCCGAGGCTACTATTCCATTTGGTACGTATCCCACTTCGTCTTTGTCCATTCATCTGTTTATGGACCTTTTTTTTTGCTTCCATGTCTTGGCTATTTCAATATTGTTGCAATGCACATTTGCCTGCCTCTCTCTTTCCGAATCTGGTGGTCTTAGGTTATAGGCCCAAAAGGTGCCCTGCCGCACCATATGGTAACTCAATTTTTACCTTTTCAAGCAGCTCGATTCAGTTTGCGTTACTGCTGTTACCACTTTACATCCCACCAGCAGCTAGAAGGTACACACTTCTCTAAAACCCCTTCAGCATTTATTGTTTGTAGACTTTTTGCTGATGGTCATGACTGGAGTGAGCTGAAACCTTTTTGAATTTGAATTTGCATGTGGCTAATAATTCCTTATACTGAGCTTTAGGCATGTCCTTTTTTTCTTTTCCTTTTTTTTTTAAAGAGTGAGTACAACTTCCCTCCTCTTATTGACTTCTTGGAAATTTCTCATGTGTTGAATGTTCTTGCCAATTCCCTACCCCAGAGCATATTTTGAGGGCTTGTGTCATTTACAGCCCTGCAGTCCTTGTGACTATATAAGCAATCATTGGCACTGGGTTTAAAGTGCTGTTGTGGGAAGCAGCCACAAGGCGGCAGCATTATAGCGTTCTCAAGTCTTGTTACTAGGAGAACAGAGTCTTCCTGGAGGTAGTTTTCTGAGCTTGTAAATTAGAGTGCAATATGCTGGGACAAGCCCCCAGAAGTTTATGTCTCCTAACTTATGTTTTTTTTTTAAATTTAATTTCTATTTCTTATCGGAGTAAATTTGATTAGAGTGTTGTGGTTTTCTGGCTGTACAGAATCTGCTCAATGATTCATACATATATCTGTTCATCTTCGAACCTGTTAGCATGTATGTGATTACAGAATGTATATTTTAAAGGTATTGGTGATTATATAATTTATATATTTCATATGTTATATGTTTATATACATTTAACATACATTAGTATATGTATTTTAACCCCATAGTCCTAATTTACCCATCCTCCCACCTTTCATTTTGGCTAGCCATTAGTTTATTTGATAAGTCTGTGAGTGTCTTTTTCTGTGGAAATATGTTCATTGGTAGCAATCTTAGGATAACATGTATAAATGATGTCCTAGGATATTTGTCATACCCTTTTGACTTACTTAACCTTATATGATTATTTCTAGGCTCAACTGTAGTCCTGAAAACGGCATTGTTCATTTTTTTCCCGAGGTTACTATTCCATTTGGTACGTATCCCACTTCGTCTTTGTCCATTCATCTGTTTATGGACCTTTTTTTTGCTTCCATGTCTTGGCTATTTCAATATTGTTGCAATGCACATTTGCCTGCCTCTCTCTTTCCGAATCTGGTGGTCTTAGGTTATAGGCCCAAAAGGTGCCCTGCCGCATCATATGGTAGCTCAATTTTTACCTTTTCAAGCAGCTCCATTCAGTTTGCGTTAGTGCTGTTGCCACTTTACATCCCACCAGCAGCTAGAAGGTACACAGATCTCTAAAACCCCTTCAGCATTTATAGTTTGTAGACATTTTTCTGATGGTAATGACTGGTGTGAGCTGAAACCTTTTTGAATTTGAATTTGTATGTGGCTAATAATTCCTTATACTAAGCTTTAGGCATGTCCTTTTTTTCTTTTCCTTTTTTTTTTAAAGAGTGAGTACAACTCCCCTCCTCTTATTGACTTCTTGAAAAATTTCTCATGTGTTGGATTTTCTTGCCTATTCCCTACCCCAGGGCAATTTTTGAGGGCCTGTGTCATTTACAGCCCTGCAGTCCTTGTGACTATATAAGCAACCATTGTCACTGGGTTTAAAGCTGCTGTTTTGGGAGACAGCCACAAGGCGGCAGCATTATTACGTTCTCAAGTCTTGTTACTAGGACAACAGAGTCTTCCTGGAGGTAGTGTTCCGAGCTTTTAAATTAGAGTGCAATGTGCTGGGACAAGCCCCCAGAAGTTTATGTCTCCTTACTTATGTTTGTTTTTTAAATTTAATTTGTATTTTTTATCGGAGTAAATTTGATTAGAGTGTTTTGATTGTCTGGCTGTACAGAATCTGTTCAATGATTCATACATATGTCTGTTCATCTTCGGATCCTGTTACCATGTATGTGATTACAGAATGTATATTTTGAAGGTATTGGTGATTATATAATACATATCATTTATATGTTATATGTTTATATACATTTAACTTATATTAGTACATGTATGTTAACCCCATAGTCCTAATTTACCCATCCCCCCACCTTTCATTTTGGCTAACCATTAGTTTATTTGATAAGTCTGTGAGTGTCTTTTTCAGTGGAAATATGTTCATTGGTAGCAATCTTAGGATAACATGTATAAATGATATCATAGGATATTTGTCATACCCTTTTGACTTACTTAACCTTATATGATTATTTCTAGGCTCAACTCTAGTCCTGAAAACGGCATTGTTCATTTTTTTCCAGAGGCTACTATTCCATTTGGTACGTATACCATTTCGTCTTTGGCCTTTCATCTGTTTATGGACCTTTTTTTTGCTTCCATGTCTTGGCTATTTCAGTATTGTTGCAGTGCACATTTGCCTGCCTCTGTCTTTCCGATTCTGGTGGTCTTAGGTTATAGGCCCAAAAGGTGCCCTGCCGCATCATATGGTAGCTCAATTTTTACGTTTTCAAACAGCTCGATTCAGATTGCATTAGTGATGTTACGACTTTATATCCCACCAGCAGCTAGAAGGTACACACTTCTCTAAAACCCCTTCAGCATTTATAGTTTGTAGACTTTTTGCTGATGGTCATGACTGGTGTGAGCTGAAACCTTTTTGGAGGTTGGATACGCATGTGGCTAATAATTCCTTATGCTGAGCTTTAGGCATGTCCTTTTTTTCTTTTCCTTTTTTTTTAAAGAGTGACTACAACTTCCCTCCTCTTATTGACTTCTTGAAAATTTCTCATGTGTTGAATTTTCTTGCCAATTCCATACCCCAGGGCATTTTTTGAGGGCCTGTGTCTTTTACAGCCCTGCAGTCCTTGTGACTATATAAGCAACCATTGGCACTGGGTTTAAAGCTACTGTTGTGGGAAGCAGCCACAAGGCGGCAGCATTATTACGTTCTCAAGTCTTGTTACTAGGACAACACAGTCTTCCTGGAGGTAGTGTTCCGAGCTTGTAAATTAGAGTGCAATGTGCTGGGACAAGCCCCCAGAAGTTTATGTCTCCTAACTTATGTTTGTTTTTGAAATTTAATTTCTATTTCTTATCGGAGTAAATTTGATTAGAGTGTTGTGGTTTTCTGGCTGTACAGAATCTGCTCAATGATTCATACATATGTCTGTTCATCTTTGAACCTGTTAGCATGTATGTGATTACAGAATGTATATTTTAAAGGTATTGGTGATTATATAATTTATATATTTCATATGTTATATGTTTATATACATTTAACATACATTAGTATATGTATTTTAACCCCATAGTCCTAATTTACCCATCCTCCCACCTTTCATTTTGGCTAGCCATTAGTTTATTTGATAAGTCTGTGACTGTCTTTTTCTGTGGAAATATGTTCATTGGTAGCAATCTTAGGATAACATGTATAAATGATGTCATAGGATATTTGTCATACCCTTTTGACTTACTTAACCTTATATGATTATTTCTAGGCTCAACTGTAGTCCTGAAAACGGCATTGTTCATTTTTTTCCCGAGGCTACTATTCCATTTGGTACGTATCCCACTTCGTCTTTGTCCATTCATCTGTTTATGGACCTTTTTTTTTGCTTCCATGTCTTGGCTATTTCAATATTGTTGCAATGCACATTTGCCTGCCTCTCTCTTTCCGAATCTGGTGGTCTTAGGTTATAGGCCCAAAAGGTGCCCTGCCGCACCATATGGTAACTCAATTTTTACCTTTTCAAGCAGCTCGATTCAGTTTGCGTTACTGCTGTTACCACTTTACATCCCACCAGCAGCTAGAAGGTACACACTTCTCTAAAACCCCTTCAGCATTTATTGTTTGTAGACTTTTTGCTGATGGTCATGACTGGAGTGAGCTGAAACCTTTTTGAATTTGAATTTGCATGTGGCTAATAATTCCTTATACTGAGCTTTAGGCATGTCCTTTTTTTCTTTTCCTTTTTTTTTTAAAGAGTGAGTACAACTTCCCTCCTCTTATTGACTTCTTGGAAATTTCTCATGTGTTGAATGTTCTTGCCAATTCCCTACCCCAGGGCATATTTTGAGGGCTTGTGTCATTTACAGCCCTGCAGTCCTTGTGACTATATAAGCAATCATTGGCACTGGGTTTAAAGTGCTGTTGTGGGAAGCAGCCACAAGGCGGCAGCATTATAGCGTTCTCAAGTCTTGTTACTAGGAGAACAGAGTCTTCCTGGAGGTAGTGTTCTGAGCTTGTAAATTAGAGTGCAATATGCTGGGACAAGCCCCCAGAAGTTTATGTCTCCTAACTTATGTTTTTTTTTTAAATTTAATTTCTATTTCTTATCGGAGTAAATTTGATTAGAGTGTTTTGATTGTCTGGCTGTACAGAATCTGCTCAATGATTCATACATATGTCTGTTCATGTTCGGATCCTGTTACCATGTATGTGATCACAGAATATATATTTTGAACGTATTGGTGAATATATAATTCATATCGTTTATATGTTATATGTTTATATACATTTAACTTACATTAGTATATGTATGTTAACCCCATAGTCCTAACTTACCCATCCCCCCACCTTTCATTTTGGCTAACCATTAGTTTATTTGATAAGTCTGTGAGTGTCTTTTTCTGTGGAAATATGTTCATTGGTAGCAATCTTAAGAAAACTTGTATAAATGATATCATAGGATATTTGTCATACCCTTTTGACTTACTTAACCTTATATGATTTTTTCTAGGCTCAACTGTAGTCCTGAAAACAGCATTGTTCATTTTTCTCCCGAGGCTACTATTCCATTCTGTCCGTATACCACTTCTTCTTTGTCCATTCATCTGTTTATGGACCTTTTTTTTGCTTCCATATCTTAGCTATTTCAGTATTGTTGCAGTGCATATTTGCCTGCCTCTGTCTTTCCAATTTTGGTGGTCTTAGTTTATAGGCCCAAAAGGTGCCCTGCCGCATCATTTGGTAGCTCAATTTTTACCTTTTCAAGCAGCTCGATTCAGTTTGCGTTAGTGCTGTTTCCACTTTACATCCCACCAGCAGCTAGAAGGTACACAGATCTCTAAAACCCCTTCAGCATTTATACTTTGTAGACATTTTGCTGATGGTAATGACTGGTGTGAGCTGAAACCTTTTTGAATTTGAATTTGTATGTGGCTAATAATTCCTTATACTAAGCTTTAGGCATGTCCTTTTTTTTCTTTTCCTTTTTTTTTTTAAAGAGTGAGTACAACTCCCCTCCTCTTATTGACTTCTTGAAAAATTTCTCATGTGTTGGATTTTCTTGCCTATTCCCTACCCCTGGGCAATTTTTGAGGGCCTGTGTCATTTACAGCCCTGCAGTCCTTGTGACTATATAAGCAACCATTGTCAATGGGTTTAAAGCTGCTGTTTTGGGAGACAGCCACAAGGCGGCAGCATTATTACGTTCTCAAGTCTTGTTACTAGGACAACAGAGTCTTCCTGGAGGTAGTGTTCCGAGCTTGTAAATTAGAGTGCAATGTGCTGGGACAAGCCCCCAGAAGTTTATGTCTCCTTACTTATGTTTGTTTTTTAAATTTAATTTGTCTTTCTTATCGGAGTAAATTTGATTAGAGTGTTTTGATTGTCTGGCTGTACAGAATCTGCTCAATGATTCACACATATGTCTGTTCATCTTCGGATCCTGTTACCATGTATGTGATTACAGAATGTATATTTTGAAGGTATTGGTGAATATATAATTCATATCATTTATATGTTATATGTTTATATACATTTAACTTACATTAGTATATGTATGTTAACCCCATAGTCCTAATTTACCCATCCTCCCACCTTTCATTTTGGCTAACCATTAGTTTATTTGATAAGTCTGTGAGTGTCTTTTTCTGTGGAAATATGTTCATTGGTAGCAATCTTAGGAAAACTTGTATAAATAATATCATAGGATATTTGTAATACCCTTTTGTCTTACTTAACCTTATATGATTATTTCTAGTCTCAACTCTAGTCCTGAAAACGGCATTGTTCATTTTTTCCCCGAGGCTACTCTTCCATTCTGTCCATATACCACTTCTTCTTTGTCCATTCACCTGTTTATGGACCTTTTTTTTGCTTCCATGTCTTTGCTATTTCAGTATTGTTGCAGTGCACATTTGCCTGCCTCTGTCTTTCCGATTCTGGTGGTCTTAGGTTATAGGCCCAAAAGGTGCCCTGCCGCATCATATGGTAGCTCAATTTTTACGTTTTCAAGCAGCTCGATTCAGTTTGCATTAGTGCTGTAACGACTTTATATCCCACCAGCAGCTAGAAGGTACACACTTCTCTAACACCCCTTCAGCATTTATAGTTTGTAGACTTTTTGCTGATGGTCATGACTGGTGTGAGCTGAAACCTTTTTGGAGGTTGGATACGCATGTGGCTAATAATTCCTTATGCTGAGCTTTAGGCATGTCCTATTTTTTCTTTTCCTTTTTTTTAAAATGAGTGAGTACAACTTCCCTCCTCTTATTGATTTCTTCAAAAGTTTCTTATGTGTTGAATTTTCTTGCCTATTCCCTACCCCAGGGCATTTTTTGAGTGCCTGTGTCATTTACAACCGTGCAGTCCTTCTGACTATATAAGCAACCATTGGCACTGGGTTTAAAGGTGCTATTTTTGGAGACAGCCACAAGGCGGCAGCATTATTACGTTCTCAAGTCTTGTTACTAGGACAACAGAGTCTTCCTGGAGGTAGTGTTCCGAGCTTTTAAATTAGAGTGCAATGTGCTGGGACAAGCCCCCAGAAGTTTATGTCTCCTAACTTATGTTTTTTTTTTAAATTTAATTTCTATTTCTTATCGGAGTAAATTTGATTAGAGTGTTTTGATTGTCTGGCTGTACAGAATCTGTTCAATGATTCATACATATGTCTGTTCATCTTCGGATCCTGTTACCATGTATGTGATCACAGAATATATATTTTGAACGTATTGGTGATTATATAATTCATATCGTTTATATGTTATATGTTTATATACATTTAACTTACATTAGTATATGTATGTTAACCCCATAGTCCTAACTTACCCATCCCCCCACCTTTCATTTTGGCTAACCATTAGTTTATTTGATAAGTCTGTGAGTGTCTTTTTCTGTGGAAATATGTTCATTGGTAGCAATCTTAAGAAAACTTGTATAAATGATATCATAGGATATTTGTCATACCCTTTTGACTTACTTAACCTTATATGATTTTTTCTAGGCTCAACTGTAGTCCTGAAAACAGCATTGTTCATTTTTCTCCCGAGGCTACTATTCCATTCTGTCCGTATACCACTTCTTCTTTGTCCATTCATCTGTTTATGGACCTTTTTTTTGCTTCCATATCTTGGCTATTTCAGTATTGTTGCAGTGCATATTTGCCTGCCTCTGTCTTTCCAATTTTGGTGGTCTTAGGTTATAGGCCCAAAAGGTGCCCTGCCCCATCATTTGGTAGCTCAATTTTTACCTTTTCAAGCAGCTCGATTCAGTTTGCGTTAGTGCTGTTTCCACTTTACATCCCACCAGCAGCTAGAAGGTACACAATTCTCTAAAACCCCTTCAGCATTTATAGTTTGTAGACTTTTTGCTGATGGTCATGACTGGTGTCACCTGAAACCTTTTTGAATTTGAATTTGCATGTGGCTAATAATTCCTTATACTGAGCTTTAGGCATGTCCTTTTTTATTCTTTTCCTTTTTTTTTTAAAGAGTGAGTACAACTTCCCTCCTCTTATTGACTTCTTGAAAAGTTACTCATGTGTTGAATTTTTTTGCCTATTCCCTACTCCAGGGCGTTCTTTGAGGGCCGGTGTCATTTAGACCCCTGCAGTCCTTGTGACTATTAAGCAACCTTTGGCACTGGGTTTAAAGCTGCTGTTGTGGGAAACAGCCACAAGGTGGCAGCATTATTACGTTCTCAACTCTTGTTACTAGGGCAACAGAGTCTTCCTGGAGGTAGTTTTCCAAGGTTGTAAATTAGAGTGGAATGTGCTGGGACAAGCCCCCAGAAGTTTATGTCTCCTAACTTATGTTTGCTTTTTAAATTTAATTTCTATTTCTTATCAGAGTCAGTTTGCTTAGAGTGTTTTGATTCTCTGGCTGTACAGAATGTGCTCAATGATTCATACATATGTCTGTTCATCTTCGGATCCTGCTACCATGTACGTGATTACAGAATGTATATTTTTGAAGCTATTGGTGATGATATAATGCATATAGTTTATATGTGATATGTTTATATACATTTAACATACATTAGTATATGTATGTTAACCCCATTGTCCTAATTTACCCATCCTCCCACCTTTCATTTTGGCTAACCATTAGTTTATTTGATAAGTCTGTGAGTGTCTTTTTTTGTGGAAATATGTTCATTGGTAGCAATCTTAGGATAACATGTATTAATGATATCATAGGATATTTGTCATACCCTTTTGACTTACTTAACCTTATATGATTATTTCTAGGCTCAACTCTAGTCCTGAAAACGGCATTGTTCATTTTTTTCCAGAGGCTTCTATTCCATTTGGTACGTGTACCATTTCGTCTTTGTCCATTCATCTGTTTATGGACCTTTTTTTTGCTTCCATGTCTTGGCTATTTCAATATTGTTGCAGTGCACATTTGCCTGCCTCTGTCTTTCCGAATCCAGTTGTCTTAGGTTATAGGCCCAAAATGTGCCCTGCCGCATCATATGGTAGCTCAATGTTTACCTTTTCAAGCAGCTCGATTCAGTTTGCGTTACTGCTGTTACCACTTTACATCCCACCAGCAGCTAGAAGGTACACAGTTCTCTAAAACCCCTTCAGCATTTATAGTTTGTAGACTTTTTGCTGATGGTCATGACTGGTGTGAGCTGAAACCTTTTTGGAGGTTGGATACGCATGTGGCTAATAATTCCTTATGCTGAGCTTTAGGCATGTCCTTTTTTTCTTTTCCTTTTTTTTTAAAGAGTGACTACAACTTCCCTCCTCTTATTGACTTCTTGAAAATTTCTCATGTGTTGAATTTTCTTGCCAATTCCATACCCCAGGGCATTTTTTGAGGGCCTGTGTCTTTTACAGCCCTGCAGTCCTTGTGACTATATAAGCAACCATTGGCACTGGGTTTAAAGCTACTGTTGTGGGAAGCAGCCACAAGGCGGCAGCATTATTACGTTCTCAAGTCTTGTTACTAGGACAACACAGTCTTCCTGGAGGTAGTGTTCCGAGCTTGTAAATTAGAGTGCAATGTGCTGGGACAAGCCCCCAGAAGTTTATGTCTCCTAACTTATGTTTGTTTTTGAAATTTAATTTCTATTTCTTATCGGAGTAAATTTGATTAGAGTGTTGTGGTTTTCTGGCTGTACAGAATCTGCTCAATGATTCATACATATGTCTGTTCATCTTTGAACCTGTTAGCATGTATGTGATTACAGAATGTATATTTTAAAGGTATTGGTGATTATATAATTTATATATTTCATATGTTATATGTTTATATACATTTAACATACATTAGTATATGTATTTTAACCCCATAGTCCTAATTTACCCATCCTCCCACCTTTCATTTTGGCTAGCCATTAGTTTATTTGATAAGTCTGTGACTGTCTTTTTCTGTGGAAATATGTTCATTGGTAGCAATCTTAGGATAACATGTATAAATGATGTCATAGGATATTTGTCATACCCTTTTGACTTACTTAACCTTATATGATTATTTCTAGGCTCAACTGTAGTCCTGAAAACGGCATTGTTCATTTTTTTCCCGAGGCTACTATTCCATTTGGTACGTATCCCACTTCGTCTTTGTCCATTCATCTGTTTATGGACCTTTTTTTTTGCTTCCATGTCTTGGCTATTTCAATATTGTTGCAATGCACATTTGCCTGCCTCTCTCTTTCCGAATCTGGTGGTCTTAGGTTATAGGCCCAAAAGGTGCCCTGCCGCACCATATGGTAACTCAATTTTTACCTTTTCAAGCAGCTCGATTCAGTTTGCGTTACTGCTGTTACCACTTTACATCCCACCAGCAGCTAGAAGGTACACACTTCTCTAAAACCCCTTCAGCATTTATTGTTTGTAGACTTTTTGCTGATGGTCATGACTGGAGTGAGCTGAAACCTTTTTGAATTTGAATTTGCATGTGGCTAATAATTCCTTATACTGAGCTTTAGGCATGTCCTTTTTTTCTTTTCCTTTTTTTTTTAAAGAGTGAGTACAACTTCCCTCCTCTTATTGACTTCTTGGAAATTTCTCATGTGTTGAATGTTCTTGCCAATTCCCTACCCCAGGGCATATTTTGAGGGCTTGTGTCATTTACAGCCCTGCAGTCCTTGTGACTATATAAGCAATCATTGGCACTGGGTTTAAAGTGCTGTTGTGGGAAGCAGCCACAAGGCGGCAGCATTATAGCGTTCTCAAGTCTTGTTACTAGGAGAACAGAGTCTTCCTGGAGGTAGTGTTCTGAGCTTGTAAATTAGAGTGCAATATGCTGGGACAAGCCCCCAGAAGTTTATGTCTCCTAACTTATGTTTTTTTTTTAAATTTAATTTCTATTTCTTATCGGAGTAAATTTGATTAGAGTGTTTTGATTGTCTGGCTGTACAGAATCTGCTCAATGATTCATACATATGTCTGTTCATGTTCGGATCCTGTTACCATGTATGTGATCACAGAATATATATTTTGAACGTATTGGTGAATATATAATTCATATCGTTTATATGTTATATGTTTATATACATTTAACTTACATTAGTATATGTATGTTAACCCCATAGTCCTAACTTACCCATCCCCCCACCTTTCATTTTGGCTAACCATTAGTTTATTTGATAAGTCTGTGAGTGTCTTTTTCTGTGGAAATATGTTCATTGGTAGCAATCTTAAGAAAACTTGTATAAATGATATCATAGGATATTTGTCATACCCTTTTGACTTACTTAACCTTATATGATTTTTTCTAGGCTCAACTGTAGTCCTGAAAACAGCATTGTTCATTTTTCTCCCGAGGCTACTATTCCATTCTGTCCGTATACCACTTCTTCTTTGTCCATTCATCTGTTTATGGACCTTTTTTTTGCTTCCATATCTTAGCTATTTCAGTATTGTTGCAGTGCATATTTGCCTGCCTCTGTCTTTCCAATTTTGGTGGTCTTAGTTTATAGGCCCAAAAGGTGCCCTGCCGCATCATTTGGTAGCTCAATTTTTACCTTTTCAAGCAGCTCGATTCAGTTTGCGTTAGTGCTGTTTCCACTTTACATCCCACCAGCAGCTAGAAGGTACACAGATCTCTAAAACCCCTTCAGCATTTATACTTTGTAGACATTTTGCTGATGGTAATGACTGGTGTGAGCTGAAACCTTTTTGAATTTGAATTTGTATGTGGCTAATAATTCCTTATACTAAGCTTTAGGCATGTCCTTTTTTTTCTTTTCCTTTTTTTTTTTTAAAGAGTGAGTACAACTCCCCTCCTCTTATTGACTTCTTGAAAAATTTCTCATGTGTTGGATTTTCTTGCCTATTCCCTACCCCTGGGCAATTTTTGAGGGCCTGTGTCATTTACAGCCCTGCAGTCCTTGTGACTATATAAGCAACCATTGTCAATGGGTTTAAAGCTGCTGTTTTGGGAGACAGCCACAAGGCGGCAGCATTATTACGTTCTCAAGTCTTGTTACTAGGACAACAGAGTCTTCCTGGAGGTAGTGTTCCGAGCTTGTAAATTAGAGTGCAATGTGCTGGGACAAGCCCCCAGAAGTTTATGTCTCCTTACTTATGTTTGTTTTTTAAATTTAATTTGTCTTTCTTATCGGAGTAAATTTGATTAGAGTGTTTTGATTGTCTGGCTGTACAGAATCTGCTCAATGATTCACACATATGTCTGTTCATCTTCGGATCCTGTTACCATGTATGTGATTACAGAATGTATATTTTGAAGGTATTGGTGAATATATAATTCATATCATTTATATGTTATATGTTTATATACATTTAACTTACATTAGTATATGTATGTTAACCCCATAGTCCTAATTTACCCATCCTCCCACCTTTCATTTTGGCTAACCATTAGTTTATTTGATAAGTCTGTGAGTGTCTTTTTCTGTGGAAATATGTTCATTGGTAGCAATCTTAGGAAAACTTGTATAAATAATATCATAGGATATTTGTAATACCCTTTTGTCTTACTTAACCTTATATGATTATTTCTAGTCTCAACTCTAGTCCTGAAAACGGCATTGTTCATTTTTTCCCCGAGGCTACTCTTCCATTCTGTCCATATACCACTTCTTCTTTGTCCATTCACCTGTTTATGGACCTTTTTTTTGCTTCCATGTCTTTGCTATTTCAGTATTGTTGCAGTGCACATTTGCCTGCCTCTGTCTTTCCGATTCTGGTGGTCTTAGGTTATAGGCCCAAAAGGTGCCCTGCCGCATCATATGGTAGCTCAATTTTTACGTTTTCAAGCAGCTCGATTCAGTTTGCATTAGTGCTGTAACGACTTTATATCCCACCAGCAGCTAGAAGGTACACACTTCTCTAACACCCCTTCAGCATTTATAGTTTGTAGACTTTTTGCTGATGGTCATGACTGGTGTGAGCTGAAACCTTTTTGGAGGTTGGATACGCATGTGGCTAATAATTCCTTATGCTGAGCTTTAGGCATGTCCTATTTTTTCTTTTCCTTTTTCTTAAAATGAGTGAGTACAACTTCCCTCCTCTTATTGATTTCTTCAAAAGTTTCTTATGTGTTGAATTTTCTTGCCTATTCCCTACCCCAGGGCATTTTTTGAGTGCCTGTGTCATTTACAACCGTGCAGTCCTTCTGACTATATAAGCAACCATTGGCACTGGGTTTAAAGGTGCTATTTTTGGAGACAGCCACAAGGCGGCAGCATTATTACGTTCTCAAGTCTTGTTACTAGGACAACAGAGTCTTCCTGGAGGTAGTGTTCCGAGCTTTTAAATTAGAGTGCAATGTGCTGGGACAAGCCCCCAGAAGTTTATGTCTCCTAACTTATGTTTTTTTTTTAAATTTAATTTCTATTTCTTATCGGAGTAAATTTGATTAGAGTGTTTTGATTGTCTGGCTGTACAGAATCTGTTCAATGATTCATACATATGTCTGTTCATGTTCGGATCCTGTTACCATGTATGTGATCACAGAATATATATTTTGAACGTATTGGTGAATATATAATTCATATCGTTTATATGTTATATGTTTATATACATTTAACTTACATTAGTATATGTATGTTAACCCCATAGTCCTAACTTACCCATCCCCCCACCTTTCATTTTGGCTAACCATTAGTTTATTTGATAAGTCTGTGAGTGTCTTTTTCTGTGGAAATATGTTCATTGGTAGCAATCTTAAGAAAACTTGTATAAATGATATCATAGGATATTTGTCATACCCTTTTGACTTACTTAACCTTATATGATTTTTTCTAGGCTCAACTGTAGTCCTGAAAACAGCATTGTTCATTTTTCTCCCGAGGCTACTATTCCATTCTGTCCGTATACCACTTCTTCTTTGTCCATTCATCTGTTTATGGACCTTTTTTTTGCTTCCATATCTTAGCTATTTCAGTATTGTTGCAGTGCATATTTGCCTGCCTCTGTCTTTCCAATTTTGGTGGTCTTAGTTTATAGGCCCAAAAGGTGCCCTGCCGCATCATTTGGTAGCTCAGTTTTTACCTTTTCAAGCAGCTCGATTCAGTTTGCGTTAGTGCTGTTTCCACTTTACATCCCACCAGCAGCTAGAAGGTACACAGATCTCTAAAACCCCTTCAGCATTTATACTTTGTAGACATTTTGCTGATGGTAATGACTGGTGTGAGCTGAAACCTTTTTGAATTTGAATTTGTATGTGGCTAATAATTCCTTATACTAAGCTTTAGGCATGTCCTTTTTTTTCTTTTCCTTTTTTTTTTTTAAAGAGTGAGTACAACTCCCCTCCTCTTATTGACTTCTTGAAAAATTTCTCATGTGTTGGATTTTCTTGCCTATTCCCTACCCCTGGGCAATTTTTGAGGGCCTGTGTCATTTACAGCCCTGCAGTCCTTGTGACTATATAAGCAACCATTGTCAATGGGTTTAAAGCTGCTGTTTTGGGAGACAGCCACAAGGCGGCAGCATTATTACGTTCTCAAGTCTTGTTACTAGGACAACAGAGTCTTCCTGGAGGTAGTGTTCCGAGCTTGTAAATTAGAGTGCAATGTGCTGGGACAAGCCCCCAGAAGTTTATGTCTCCTTACTTATGTTTGTTTTTTAAATTTAATTTGTCTTTCTTATCGGAGTAAATTTGATTAGAGTGTTTTGATTGTCTGGCTGTACAGAATCTGCTCAATGATTCACACATATGTCTGTTCATCTTCGGATCCTGTTACCATGTATGTGATTACAGAATGTATATTTTGAAGGTATTGGTGAATATATAATTCATATCATTTATATGTTATATGTTTATATACATTTAACTTACATTAGTATATGTATGTTAACCCCATAGTCCTAATTTACCCATCCTCCCACCTTTCATTTTGGCTAACCATTAGTTTATTTGATAAGTCTGTGAGTGTCTTTTTCTGTGGAAATATGTTCATTGGTAGCAATCTTAGGAAAACTTGTATAAATAATATCATAGGATATTTGTAATACCCTTTTGTCTTACTTAACCTTATATGATTATTTCTAGTCTCAACTCTAGTCCTGAAAACGGCATTGTTCATTTTTTCCCCGAGGCTACTCTTCCATTCTGTCCATATACCACTTCTTCTTTGTCCATTCACCTGTTTATGGACCTTTTTTTTGCTTCCATGTCTTGGCTATTTCAATATTGTTGCAGTGCACATTTGCCTGCCTCTGTCTTTCCGAATCCAGTTGTCTTAGGTTATAGGCCCAAAATGTGCCCTGCCGCATCATATGGTAGCTCAATGTTTACCTTTTCAAGCAGCTCGATTCAGTTTGCGTTACTGCTGTTACCACTTTACATCCCACCAGCAGCTAGAAGGTACACAGTTCTCTAAAACCCCTTCAGCATTTATAGTTTGTAGACTTTTTGCTGATGGTCATGACTGGTGTGAGCTGAAACCTTTTTGGAGGTTGGATACGCATGTGGCTAATAATTCCTTATGCTGAGCTTTAGGCATGTCCTTTTTTTCTTTTCCTTTTTTTTTAAAGAGTGACTACAACTTCCCTCCTCTTATTGACTTCTTGAAAATTTCTCATGTGTTGAATTTTCTTGCCAATTCCATACCCCAGGGCATTTTTTGAGGGCCTGTGTCTTTTACAGCCCTGCAGTCCTTGTGACTATATAAGCAACCATTGGCACTGGGTTTAAAGCTACTGTTGTGGGAAGCAGCCACAAGGCGGCAGCATTATTACGTTCTCAAGTCTTGTTACTAGGACAACACAGTCTTCCTGGAGGTAGTGTTCCGAGCTTGTAAATTAGAGTGCAATGTGCTGGGACAAGCCCCCAGAAGTTTATGTCTCCTAACTTATGTTTGTTTTTGAAATTTAATTTCTATTTCTTATCGGAGTAAATTTGATTAGAGTGTTGTGGTTTTCTGGGTGTACAGAATCTGCTCAATGATTCATACATATGTCTGTTCATCTTTGAACCTGTTAGCATGTATGTGATTACAGAATGTATATTTTAAAGGTATTGGTGATTATATAATTTATATATTTCATATGTTATATGTTTATATACATTTAACATACATTAGTATATGTATTTTAACCCCATAGTCCTAATTTACCCATCCTCCCACCTTTCATTTTGGCTAGCCATTAGTTTATTTGATAAGTCTGTGACTGTCTTTTTCTGTGGAAATATGTTCATTGGTAGCAATCTTAGGATAACATGTATAAATGATGTCATAGGATATTTGTCATACCCTTTTGACTTACTTAACCTTATATGATTATTTCTAGGCTCAACTGTAGTCCTGAAAACGGCATTGTTCATTTTTTTCCCGAGGCTACTATTCCATTTGGTACGTATCCCACTTCGTCTTTGTCCATTCATCTGTTTATGGACCTTTTTTTTTGCTTCCATGTCTTGGCTATTTCAATATTGTTGCAATGCACATTTGCCTGCCTCTCTCTTTCCGAATCTGGTGGTCTTAGGTTATAGGCCCAAAAGGTGCCCTGCCGCACCATATGGTAACTCAATTTTTACCTTTTCAAGCAGCTCGATTCAGTTTGCGTTACTGCTGTTACCACTTTACATCCCACCAGCAGCTAGAAGGTACACACTTCTCTAAAACCCCTTCAGCATTTATTGTTTGTAGACTTTTTGCTGATGGTCATGACTGGAGTGAGCTGAAACCTTTTTGAATTTGAATTTGCATGTGGCTAATAATTCCTTATACTGAGCTTTAGGCATGTCCTTTTTTTCTTTTCCTTTTTTTTTTAAAGAGTGAGTACAACTTCCCTCCTCTTATTGACTTCTTGGAAATTTCTCATGTGTTGAATGTTCTTGCCAATTCCCTACCCCAGGGCATATTTTGAGGGCTTGTGTCATTTACAGCCCTGCAGTCCTTGTGACTATATAAGCAATCATTGGCACTGGGTTTAAAGTGCTGTTGTGGGAAGCAGCCACAAGGCGGCAGCATTATAGCGTTCTCAAGTCTTGTTACTAGGAGAACAGAGTCTTCCTGGAGGTAGTGTTCTGAGCTTGTAAATTAGAGTGCAATATGCTGGGACAAGCCCCCAGAAGTTTATGTCTCCTAACTTATGTTTTTTTTTTAAATTTAATTTCTATTTCTTATCGGAGTAAATTTGATTAGAGTGTTGTGGTTTTCTGGCTGTACAGAATCTGCTCAATGATTCATACATATATCTGTTCATCTTCGAACCTGTTAGCATGTATGTGATTACAGAATGTATATTTTAAAGGTATTGGTGATTATATAATTTATATATTTCATATGTTATATGTTTATATACATTTAACATACATTAGTATATGTATTTTAACCCCATAGTCCTAATTTACCCATCCTCCCACCTTTCATTTTGGCTAGCCATTAGTTTATTTGATAAGTCTGTGAGTGTCTTTTTCTGTGGAAATATGTTCATTGGTAGCAATCTTAGGATAACATGTATAAATGATGTCCTAGGATATTTGTCATACCCTTTTGACTTACTTAACCTTATATGATTATTTCTAGGCTCAACTGTAGTCCTGAAAACGGCATTGTTCATTTTTTTCCCGAGGTTACTATTCCATTTGGTACGTATCCCACTTCGTCTTTGTCCATTCATCTGTTTATGGACCTTTTTTTTGCTTCCATGTCTTGGCTATTTCAATATTGTTGCAATGCACATTTGCCTGCCTCTCTCTTTCCGAATCTGGTGGTCTTAGGTTATAGGCCCAAAAGGTGCCCTGCCGCATCATATGGTAGCTCAATTTTTACCTTTTCAAGCAGCTCCATTCAGTTTGCGTTAGTGCTGTTGCCACTTTACATCCCACCAGCAGCTAGAAGGTACACAGATCTCTAAAACCCCTTCAGCATTTATAGTTTGTAGACATTTTTCTGATGGTAATGACTGGTGTGAGCTGAAACCTTTTTGAATTTGAATTTGTATGTGGCTAATAATTCCTTATACTAAGCTTTAGGCATGTCCTTTTTTTTCTTTTCCTTTTTTTTTTAAAGAGTGAGTACAACTCCCCTCCTCTTATTGACTTCTTGAAAAATTTCTCATGTGTTGGATTTTCTTGCCTATTCCCTACCCCAGGGCAATTTTTGAGGGCCTGTGTCATTTACAGCCCTGCAGTCCTTGTGACTATATAAGCAACCATTGTCACTGGGTTTAAAGCTGCTGTTTTGGGAGACAGCCACAAGGCGGCAGCATTATTACGTTCTCAAGTCTTGTTACTAGGACAACAGAGTCTTCCTGGAGGTAGTGTTCCGAGCTTTTAAATTAGAGTGCAATGTGCTGGGACAAGCCCCCAGAAGTTTATGTCTCCTTACTTATGTTTGTTTTTTAAATTTAATTTGTATTTTTTATCGGAGTAAATTTGATTAGAGTGTTTTGATTGTCTGGCTGTACAGAATCTGTTCAATGATTCATACATATGTCTGTTCATCTTCGGATCCTGTTACCATGTATGTGATTACAGAATGTATATTTTGAAGGTATTGGTGATTATATAATTCATATCATTTATATGTTATATGTTTATATACATTTAACTTATATTAGTACATGTATGTTAACCCCATAGTCCTAATTTACCCATCCCCCCACCTTTCATTTTGGCTAACCATTAGTTTATTTGATAAGTCTGTGAGTGTCTTTTTCAGTGGAAATATGTTCATTGGTAGCAATCTTAGGATAACATGTATAAATGATATCATAGGATATTTGTCATACCCTTTTGACTTACTTAACCTTATATGATTATTTCTAGGCTCAACTCTAGTCCTGAAAACGGCATTGTTCATTTTTTTCCAGAGGCTACTATTCCATTTGGTACGTATACCATTTCGTCTTTGGCCTTTCATCTGTTTATGGACCTTTTTTTTGCTTCCATGTCTTGGCTATTTCAGTATTGTTGCAGTGCACATTTGCCTGCCTCTGTCTTTCCGATTCTGGTGGTCTTAGGTTATAGGCCCAAAAGGTGCCCTGCCGCATCATATGGTAGCTCAATTTTTACGTTTTCAAACAGCTCGATTCAGATTGCATTAGTGATGTTACGACTTTATATCCCACCAGCAGCTAGAAGGTACACACTTCTCTAAAACCCCTTCAGCATTTATAGTTTGTAGACTTTTTGCTGATGGTCATGACTGGTGTGAGCTGAAACCTTTTTGGAGGTTGGATACGCATGTGGCTCATAATTCCTTATGCTGAGCTTTAGGCATGTCCTATTTTTTCTTTTCCTTTTTTTTAAAAAGAGTGATTACAACTTCCCTCCTCTTATTGATTTCTTGAAAAGTTTCTTATGTGTTGAATTTTCTTGCCTATTCCCTAACCCAGGGCATTTTTTGAGTGCCTCTGTCATTTACAACCGTACAGTCCTTGTGACTATATAAGCAACCATTGGCACTGGGTTTAAAGGTGCTGTTTTTGGAGACAGCCACAAGGCGGCAGCATTATTACGTTCTCAAGTCTTGTTACTAGGACAACAGAGTCTTCCTGGAGGTAGTGTTCCGAGCTTTTAAATTAGAGTGCAATGTGCTGGGACAAGCCCCCAGAAGTTTATGTCTCCTTACTTATGTTTGTTTTTTAAATTTAATTTGTATTTTTTATCGGAGTAAATTTGATTAGAGTGTTTTGATTGTCTGGCTGTACAGAATCTGTTCAATGATTCATACATATGTCTGTTCATCTTCGGATCCTGTTACCATGTATGTGATTACAGAATGTATATTTTGAAGGTATTGGTGATTATATAATTCATATCATTTATATGTTATATGTTTATATACATTTAACTTATATTAGTATATGTATGTTAACCCCATAGTCCTAATTTACCCATCCCCCCACCTTTCATTTTGGCTAACCATTAGTTTATTTGATAAGTCTGTGAGTGTCTTTTTCAGTGGAAATATGTTCATTGGTAGCAATCTTAGGATAACATGTATAAATGATATCATAGGATATTTGTCATACCCTTTTGACTTACTTAACCTTATATGATTATTTCTAGGCTCAACTCTAGTCCTGAAAACAGCATTGTTCATTTTTTTCCAGAGGCTACTATTCCATTTGGTACGTATACCATTTCGTCTTTGTCCATTCATCTGTTTATGGACCTTTTTTTGCTTCCATGTCTTGGCTATTTCAGTATTGTTGCAGTGCACATTTGCCTGCCTCTGTCTTTCCGATTCTGGTGGTCTTAGGTTATAGGCCCAAAAGGTGCCCTGCCGCATCGTATGGTAACTCAATTTTTACCTTTTCAAGCAGCTCCATTCAGTTTGCATTAGTGGTATTACTTCTTTACATCCCACCAGCAGCTAGAAGGTACACATTCCTCTAAAACCCCTTCAGCATTTATAGTTTGTAGACTTTTTGATGATGGTCATGACTGGTGTTACCTGAAACCTTTTTGAATTTGAATTTGCATGTGGCTAATAATTCCTTATACTGAGCTTTAGGCATGTCATTTTTTTCTTTTCCTTTTGTTTTAAAGAGTGAGTACAACTTCCCTCCTCTTATTGACTTCTTGAAAAGTTTCTCATGTGTTGAATTTTTTTGCCTATTCCCTACCCCAGGGCATTTTTTGAAGGCAGGTGTCATTTAGAGCCCTTCAGTCCTTGTGACTATTAAGCAACCTTTGGCACTGGGTTTAAAGCTGCTGTTGTGGGAAACAGCCACAAGGCGGCAGCATTATTACGTTCTCAACTCTTGTTACTAGGGCAACAGAGTCTTCCTGGAGGTAGTTTTCCAAGGTTGTAAATTAGAGTGGAATGTGCTGGGACAAGCCCCCAGAAGTTTATGTCTCCTAACTTATGTTTGCTTTTTAAATTTAATTTCTATTTCTTATCGGAGTAAATTTGATTAGAGTGTTTTGATTGGCTGTACAGAATCTGCTCAATGATTCATACATATATCTGTTCATCTTCGGAACCTGTTATCAAGTATGTGATTACAGAATATATATTTTGAAGGTATTGGTGATTATATAATTCATATCGTTTATATGTTATATGTTTATATACATTTAACTTACATTAGTATATGTATGTTAACCCCATAGTCCTAACTTACCCATCCCCCCACCTTTCATTTTGGCTAACCATTAGTTTATTTGATAAGTCTGTGAGTGTCTTTTTCTGTGGAAATATGTTCATTGGTAGCAATCTTAAGAAAACTTGTATAAATGATATCATAGGATATTTGTCATACCCTTTTGACTTACTTAACCTTATATGATTTTTTCTAGGCTCAACTGTAGTCCTGAAAACAGCATTGTTCATTTTTCTCCCGAGGCTACTATTCCATTCTGTCCGTATACCACTTCTTCTTTGTCCATTCATCTGTTTATGGACCTTTTTTTTGCTTCCATATCTTGGCTATTTCAGTATTGTTGCAGTGCATATTTGCCTGCCTCTGTCTTTCCAATTTTGGTGGTCTTAGGTTATAGGCCCAAAAGGTGCCCTGCCGCATCATTTGGTAGCTCAATTTTTACCTTTTCAAGCACCTCGATTCAATTTGCGTTAGTGCTGTTTCTACTTTACATCCCACCAGCAGCTAGAAGGTACACAGATCTCTAAAACCCCTTCAGCATTTATAGTTTGTAGACATTTTGCTGATGGTAATGACTGATGTGAGCTGAAACCTTTTTGAATTTGAATTTGTATGTGGCTAATAATTCCTTATACTAAGCTTTAGGCATGTCCTTTTTTTTCTTTTCCTTTTTTTTTTAAAGAGTGAGTACAACTTCCCTCCTCTTATTGACTTCTTGGAAATTTCTCATGTGTTGAATGTTCTTGAAAATTCCCTACCCCAGGGCATATTTTGAGGGCTTGTGTCATTTACAGCCCTGCAGTCCTTGTGACTATATAAGCAATCATTGGCACTGGGTTTAAAGTGCTGTTGTGGGAAGCAGCCGCAAGGCGGCAGCATTATTGCGTTCTCAAGTCTTGTTACTAGGAGAACAGAATCTTCCTGGAGGTAGTGTTCTGAGCTTGTAAATTAGAGTGCAATATGCTGGGACAAGCCCCCAGAAGTTTATGTCTCCTAACTTATGTTTTTTTTTTAAATTTAATTTCTATTTCTTATCGGAGTAAATTTGATTAGAGTGTTTTGATTGTCTGGCTGTACAGAATCTGCTCAATGATTCATACATATGTCTGTTCATCTTCGGATCCTGTTACCATGTATGTGATCACAGAATATATATTTTGAACGTATTGGTGATTATATAATTCATATCGTTTATATGTTATATGTTTATATACATTTAACTTACATTAGTATATGTATGTTAACCCCATAGTCCTAACTTACCCATCCCCCCACCTTTCATTTTGGCTAACCATTAGTTTATTTGATAAGTCTGTGAGTGTCTTTTTCTGTGGAAATATGTTCATTGGTAGCAATCTTAAGAAAACTTGTATAAATGATATCATAGGATATTTGTCATACCCTTTTGACTTACTTAACCTTATATGATTTTTTCTAGGCTCAACTGTAGTCCTGAAAACAGCATTGTTCATTTTTCTCCCGAGGCTACTATTCCATTCTGTCCGTATACCACTTCTTCTTTGTCCATTCATCTGTTTATGGACCTTTTTTTTGCTTCCATATCTTAGCTATTTCAGTATTGTTGCAGTGCATATTTGCCTGCCTCTGTCTTTCCAATTTTGGTGGTCTTAGTTTACAGGCCCAAAAGGTGCCCTGCCGCATCATTTGGTAGCTCAATTTTTACCTTTTCAAGCAGCTCGATTCAGTTTGCGTTAGTGCTGTTTCCACTTTACATCCCACCAGCAGCTAGAAGGTACACAGATCTCTAAAACCCCTTCAGCATTTATACTTTGTAGACATTTTGCTGATGGTAATGACTGGTGTGAGCTGAAACCTTTTTGAATTTGAATTTGTATGTGGCTAATAATTCCTTATACTAAGCTTTAGGCATGTCCTTTTTTTTCTTTTCCTTTTTTTTTTTTAAAGAGTGAGTACAACTCCCCTCCTCTTATTGACTTCTTGAAAAATTTCTCATGTGTTGGATTTTCTTGCCTATTCCCTACCCCTGGGCAATTTTTGAGGGCCTGTGTCATTTACAGCCCTGCAGTCCTTGTGACTATATAAGCAACCATTGTCAATGGGTTTAAAGCTGCTGTTTTGGGAGACAGCCACAAGGCGGCAGCATTATTACGTTCTCAAGTCTTGTTACTAGGACAACAGAGTCTTCCTGGAGGTAGTGTTCCGAGCTTGTAAATTAGAGTGCAATGTGCTGGGACAAGCCCCCAGAAGTTTATGTCTCCTTACTTATGTTTGTTTTTTAAATTTAATTTGTCTTTCTTATCGGAGTAAATTTGATTAGAGTGTTTTGATTGTCTGGCTGTACAGAATCTGCTCAATGATTCACACATATGTCTGTTCATCTTCGGATCCTGTTACCATGTATGTGATTACAGAATGTATATTTTGAAGGTATTGGTGAATATATAATTCATATCATTTATATGTTATATGTTTATATACATTTAACTTACATTAGTATATGTATGTTAACCCCATAGTCCTAATTTACCCATCCTCCCACCTTTCATTTTGGCTAGCCATTAGTTTATTTGATAAGTCTGTGAGTGTCTTTTTCTGTGGAAATATGTTCATTGGTAGCAATCTTAGGATAACATGTATAAATGATGTCCTAGGATATTTGTCATACCCTTTTGACTTACTTAACCTTATATGATTATTTCTAGGCTCAACTGTAGTCCTGAAAACGGCATTGTTCATTTTTTTCCCGAGGTTACTATTCCATTTGGTACGTATCCCACTTCGTCTTTGTCCATTCATCTGTTTATGGACCTTTTTTTTGCTTCCATGTCTTGGCTATTTCAATATTGTTGCAATGCACATTTGCCTGCCTCTCTCTTTCCGAATCTGGTGGTCTTAGGTTATAGGCCCAAAAGGTGCCCTGCCGCATCATATGGTAGCTCAATTTTTACCTTTTCAAGCAGCTCCATTCAGTTTGCGTTAGTGCTGTTGCCACTTTACATCCCACCAGCAGCTAGAAGGTACACAGATCTCTAAAACCCCTTCAGCATTTATAGTTTGTAGACATTTTTCTGATGGTAATGACTGGTGTGAGCTGAAACCTTTTTGAATTTGAATTTGTATGTGGCTAATAATTCCTTATACTAAGCTTTAGGCATGTCCTTTTTTTTCTTTTCCTTTTTTTTTTAAAGAGTGAGTACAACTCCCCTCCTCTTATTGACTTCTTGAAAAATTTCTCATGTGTTGGATTTTCTTGCCTATTCCCTACCCCAGGGCAATTTTTGAGGGCCTGTGTCATTTACAGCCCTGCAGTCCTTGTGACTATATAAGCAACCATTGTCACTGGGTTTAAAGCTGCTGTTTTGGGAGACAGCCACAAGGCGGCAGCATTATTACGTTCTCAAGTCTTGTTACTAGGACAACAGAGTCTTCCTGGAGGTAGTGTTCCGAGCTTTTAAATTAGAGTGCAATGTGCTGGGACAAGCCCCCAGAAGTTTATGTCTCCTTACTTATGTTTGTTTTTTAAATTTAATTTGTATTTTTTATCGGAGTAAATTTGATTAGAGTGTTTTGATTGTCTGGCTGTACAGAATCTGTTCAATGATTCATACATATGTCTGTTCATCTTCGGATCCTGTTACCATGTATGTGATTACAGAATGTATATTTTGAAGGTATTGGTGATTATATAATTCATATCATTTATATGTTATATGTTTATATACATTTAACTTATATTAGTACATGTATGTTAACCCCATAGTCCTAATTTACCCATCCCCCCACCTTTCATTTTGGCTAACCATTAGTTTATTTGATAAGTCTGTGAGTGTCTTTTTCAGTGGAAATATGTTCATTGGTAGCAATCTTAGGATAACATGTATAAATGATATCATAGGATATTTGTCATACCCTTTTGACTTACTTAACCTTATATGATTATTTCTAGGCTCAACTCTAGTCCTGAAAACGGCATTGTTCATTTTTTTCCAGAGGCTACTATTCCATTTGGTACGTATACCATTTCGTCTTTGGCCTTTCATCTGTTTATGGACCTTTTTTTTGCTTCCATGTCTTGGCTATTTCAGTATTGTTGCAGTGCACATTTGCCTGCCTCTGTCTTTCCGATTCTGGTGGTCTTAGGTTATAGGCCCAAAAGGTGCCCTGCCGCATCATATGGTAGCTCAATTTTTACGTTTTCAAACAGCTCGATTCAGATTGCATTAGTGATGTTACGACTTTATATCCCACCAGCAGCTAGAAGGTACACACTTCTCTAAAACCCCTTCAGCATTTATAGTTTGTAGACTTTTTGCTGATGGTCATGACTGGTGTGAGCTGAAACCTTTTTGGAGGTTGGATACGCATGTGGCTCATAATTCCTTATGCTGAGCTTTAGGCATGTCCTATTTTTTCTTTTCCTTTTTTTTAAAAAGAGTGATTACAACTTCCCTCCTCTTATTGATTTCTTGAAAAGTTTCTTATGTGTTGAATTTTCTTGCCTATTCCCTAACCCAGGGCATTTTTTGAGTGCCTCTGTCATTTACAACCGTACAGTCCTTGTGACTATATAAGCAACCATTGGCACTGGGTTTAAAGGTGCTGTTTTTGGAGACAGCCACAAGGCGGCAGCATTATTACGTTCTCAAGTCTTGTTACTAGGACAACAGAGTCTTCCTGGAGGTAGTGTTCCGAGCTTTTAAATTAGAGTGCAATGTGCTGGGACAAGCCCCCAGAAGTTTATGTCTCCTTACTTATGTTTGTTTTTTAAATTTAATTTGTATTTTTTATCGGAGTAAATTTGATTAGAGTGTTTTGATTGTCTGGCTGTACAGAATCTGTTCAATGATTCATACATATGTCTGTTCATCTTCGGATCCTGTTACCATGTATGTGATTACAGAATGTATATTTTGAAGGTATTGGTGATTATATAATTCATATCATTTATATGTTATATGTTTATATACATTTAACTTATATTAGTATATGTATGTTAACCCCATAGTCCTAATTTACCCATCCCCCCACCTTTCATTTTGGCTAACCATTAGTTTATTTGATAAGTCTGTGAGTGTCTTTTTCTGTGGAAATATGTTCATTGGTAGCAATCTTAGGATAACATGTATAAATGATGTCCTAGGATATTTGTCATACCCTTTTGACTTACTTAACCTTATATGATTATTTCTAGGCTCAACTGTAGTCCTGAAAACGGCATTGTTCATTTTTTTCCCGAGGTTACTATTCCATTTGGTACGTATCCCACTTCGTCTTTGTCCATTCATCTGTTTATGGACCTTTTTTTTGCTTCCATGTCTTGGCTATTTCAATATTGTTGCAATGCACATTTGCCTGCCTCTCTCTTTCCGAATCTGGTGGTCTTAGGTTATAGGCCCAAAAGGTGCCCTGCCGCATCATATGGTAGCTCAATTTTTACCTTTTCAAGCAGCTCCATTCAGTTTGCGTTAGTGCTGTTGCCACTTTACATCCCACCAGCAGCTAGAAGGTACACAGATCTCTAAAACCCCTTCAGCATTTATAGTTTGTAGACATTTTTCTGATGGTAATGACTGGTGTGAGCTGAAACCTTTTTGAATTTGAATTTGTATGTGGCTAATAATTCCTTATACTAAGCTTTAGGCATGTCCTTTTTTTTCTTTTCCTTTTTTTTTTAAAGAGTGAGTACAACTCCCCTCCTCTTATTGACTTCTTGAAAAATTTCTCATGTGTTGGATTTTCTTGCCTATTCCCTACCCCAGGGCAATTTTTGAGGGCCTGTGTCATTTACAGCCCTGCAGTCCTTGTGACTATATAAGCAACCATTGTCACTGGGTTTAAAGCTGCTGTTTTGGGAGACAGCCACAAGGCGGCAGCATTATTACGTTCTCAAGTCTTGTTACTAGGACAACAGAGTCTTCCTGGAGGTAGTGTTCCGAGCTTTTAAATTAGAGTGCAATGTGCTGGGACAAGCCCCCAGAAGTTTATGTCTCCTTACTTATGTTTGTTTTTTAAATTTAATTTGTATTTTTTATCGGAGTAAATTTGATTAGAGTGTTTTGATTGTCTGGCTGTACAGAATCTGTTCAATGATTCATACATATGTCTGTTCATCTTCGGATCCTGTTACCATGTATGTGATTACAGAATGTATATTTTGAAGGTATTGGTGATTATATAATTCATATCATTTATATGTTATATGTTTATATACATTTAACTTATATTAGTACATGTATGTTAACCCCATAGTCCTAATTTACCCATCCCCCCACCTTTCATTTTGGCTAACCATTAGTTTATTTGATAAGTCTGTGAGTGTCTTTTTCAGTGGAAATATGTTCATTGGTAGCAATCTTAGGATAACATGTATAAATGATATCATAGGATATTTGTCATACCCTTTTGACTTACTTAACCTTATATGATTATTTCTAGGCTCAACTCTAGTCCTGAAAACGGCATTGTTCATTTTTTTCCAGAGGCTACTATTCCATTTGGTACGTATACCATTTCGTCTTTGGCCTTTCATCTGTTTATGGACCTTTTTTTTGCTTCCATGTCTTGGCTATTTCAGTATTGTTGCAGTGCACATTTGCCTGCCTCTGTCTTTCCGATTCTGGTGGTCTTAGGTTATAGGCCCAAAAGGTGCCCTGCCGCATCATATGGTAGCTCAATTTTTACGTTTTCAAACAGCTCGATTCAGATTGCATTAGTGATGTTACGACTTTATATCCCACCAGCAGCTAGAAGGTACACACTTCTCTAAAACCCCTTCAGCATTTATAGTTTGTAGACTTTTTGCTGATGGTCATGACTGGTGTGAGCTGAAACCTTTTTGGAGGTTGGATACGCATGTGGCTCATAATTCCTTATGCTGAGCTTTAGGCATGTCCTATTTTTTCTTTTCCTTTTTTTTAAAAAGAGTGATTACAACTTCCCTCCTCTTATTGATTTCTTGAAAAGTTTCTTATGTGTTGAATTTTCTTGCCTATTCCCTAACCCAGGGCATTTTTTGAGTGCCTCTGTCATTTACAACCGTACAGTCCTTGTGACTATATAAGCAACCATTGGCACTGGGTTTAAAGGTGCTGTTTTTGGAGACAGCCACAAGGCGGCAGCATTATTACGTTCTCAAGTCTTGTTACTAGGACAACAGAGTCTTCCTGGAGGTAGTGTTCCGAGCTTTTAAATTAGAGTGCAATGTGCTGGGACAAGCCCCCAGAAGTTTATGTCTCCTTACTTATGTTTGTTTTTTAAATTTAATTTGTATTTTTTATCGGAGTAAATTTGATTAGAGTGTTTTGATTGTCTGGCTGTACAGAATCTGTTCAATGATTCATACATATGTCTGTTCATCTTCGGATCCTGTTACCATGTATGTGATTACAGAATGTATATTTTGAAGGTATTGGTGATTATATAATTCATATCATTTATATGTTATATGTTTATATACATTTAACTTATATTAGTATATGTATGTTAACCCCATAGTCCTAATTTACCCATCCCCCCACCTTTCATTTTGGCTAACCATTAGTTTATTTGATAAGTCTGTGAGTGTCTTTTTCAGTGGAAATATGTTCATTGGTAGCAATCTTAGGATAACATGTATAAATGATATCATAGGATATTTGTCATACCCTTTTGACTTACTTAACCTTATATGATTATTTCTAGGCTCAACTCTAGTCCTGAAAACAGCATTGTTCATTTTTTTCCAGAGGCTACTATTCCATTTGGTACGTATACCATTTCGTCTTTGTCCATTCATCTGTTTATGGACCTTTTTTTGCTTCCATGTCTTGGCTATTTCAGTATTTTTGCAGTGCACATTTGCCTGCCTCTGTCTTTCCGATTCTGGTGGTCTTAGGTTATAGGCCCAAAAGGTGCCCTGCCGCATCGTATGGTAACTCAATTTTTACCTTTTCAAGCAGCTCCATTCAGTTTGCATTAGTGGTATTACTTCTTTACATCCCACCAGCAGCTAGAAGGTACACATTCCTCTAAAACCCCTTCAGCATTTATAGTTTGTAGACTTTTTGATGATGGTCATGACTGGTGTTACCTGAAACCTTTTTGAATTTGAATTTGCATGTGGCTAATAATTCCTTATACTGAGCTTTAGGCATGTCATTTTTTTCTTTTCCTTTTGTTTTAAAGAGTGAGTACAACTTCCCTCCTCTTATTGACTTCTTGAAAAGTTTCTCATGTGTTGAATTTTTTTGCCTATTCCCTACCCCAGGGCATTTTTTGAAGGCAGGTGTCATTTAGAGCCCTTCAGTCCTTGTGACTATTAAGCAACCTTTGGCACTGGGTTTAAAGCTGCTGTTGTGGGAAACAGCCACAAGGCGGCAGCATTATTACGTTCTCAACTCTTGTTACTAGGGCAACAGAGTCTTCCTGGAGGTAGTTTTCCAAGGTTGTAAATTAGAGTGGAATGTGCTGGGACAAGCCCCCAGAAGTTTATGTCTCCTAACTTATGTTTGCTTTTTAAATTTAATTTCTATTTCTTATCGGAGTAAATTTGATTAGAGTGTTTTGATTGGCTGTACAGAATCTGCTCAATGATTCATACATATATCTGTTCATCTTCGGAACCTGTTATCAAGTATGTGATTACAGAATATATATTTTGAAGGTATTGGTGATTATATAATTCATATCGTTTATATGTTATATGTTTATATACATTTAACTTACATTAGTATATGTATGTTAACCCCATAGTCCTAACTTACCCATCCCCCCACCTTTCATTTTGGCTAACCATTAGTTTATTTGATAAGTCTGTGAGTGTCTTTTTCTGTGGAAATATGTTCATTGGTAGCAATCTTAAGAAAACTTGTATAAATGATATCATAGGATATTTGTCATACCCTTTTGACTTACTTAACCTTATATGATTTTTTCTAGGCTCAACTGTAGTCCTGAAAACAGCATTGTTCATTTTTCTCCCGAGGCTACTATTCCATTCTGTCCGTATACCACTTCTTCTTTGTCCATTCATCTGTTTATGGACCTTTTTTTTGCTTCCATATCTTGGCTATTTCAGTATTGTTGCAGTGCATATTTGCCTGCCTCTGTCTTTCCAATTTTGGTGGTCTTAGGTTATAGGCCCAAAAGGTGCCCTGCCGCATCATTTGGTAGCTCAATTTTTACCTTTTCAAGCACCTCGATTCAATTTGCGTTAGTGCTGTTTCTACTTTACATCCCACCAGCAGCTAGAAGGTACACAGATCTCTAAAACCCCTTCAGCATTTATAGTTTGTAGACATTTTGCTGATGGTAATGACTGATGTGAGCTGAAACCTTTTTGAATTTGAATTTGTATGTGGCTAATAATTCCTTATACTAAGCTTTAGGCATGTCCTTTTTTTTCTTTTCCTTTTTTTTTTAAAGAGTGAGTACAACTTCCCTCCTCTTATTGACTTCTTGGAAATTTCTCATGTGTTGAATGTTCTTGAAAATTCCCTACCCCAGGGCATATTTTGAGGGCTTGTGTCATTTACAGCCCTGCAGTCCTTGTGACTATATAAGCAATCATTGGCACTGGGTTTAAAGTGCTGTTGTGGGAAGCAGCCGCAAGGCGGCAGCATTATTGCGTTCTCAAGTCTTGTTACTAGGAGAACAGAATCTTCCTGGAGGTAGTGTTCTGAGCTTGTAAATTAGAGTGCAATATGCTGGGACAAGCCCCCAGAAGTTTATGTCTCCTAACTTATGTTTTTTTTTTAAATTTAATTTCTATTTCTTATCGGAGTAAATTTGATTAGAGTGTTTTGATTGTCTGGCTGTACAGAATCTGCTCAATGATTCATACATATGTCTGTTCATCTTCGGATCCTGTTACCATGTATGTGATCACAGAATATATATTTTGAACGTATTGGTGATTATATAATTCATATCGTTTATATGTTATATGTTTATATACATTTAACTTACATTAGTATATGTATGTTAACCCCATAGTCCTAACTTACCCATCCCCCCACCTTTCATTTTGGCTAACCATTAGTTTATTTGATAAGTCTGTGAGTGTCTTTTTCTGTGGAAATATGTTCATTGGTAGCAATCTTAAGAAAACTTGTATAAATGATATCATAGGATATTTGTCATACCCTTTTGACTTACTTAACCTTATATGATTTTTTCTAGGCTCAACTGTAGTCCTGAAAACAGCATTGTTCATTTTTCTCCCGAGGCTACTATTCCATTCTGTCCGTATACCACTTCTTCTTTGTCCATTCATCTGTTTATGGACCTTTTTTTTGCTTCCATATCTTAGCTATTTCAGTATTGTTGCAGTGCATATTTGCCTGCCTCTGTCTTTCCAATTTTGGTGGTCTTAGTTTACAGGCCCAAAAGGTGCCCTGCCGCATCATTTGGTAGCTCAATTTTTACCTTTTCAAGCAGCTCGATTCAGTTTGCGTTAGTGCTGTTTCCACTTTACATCCCACCAGCAGCTAGAAGGTACACAGATCTCTAAAACCCCTTCAGCATTTATACTTTGTAGACATTTTGCTGATGGTAATGACTGGTGTGAGCTGAAACCTTTTTGAATTTGAATTTGTATGTGGCTAATAATTCCTTATACTAAGCTTTAGGCATGTCCTTTTTTTTCTTTTCCTTTTTTTTTTTTAAAGAGTGAGTACAACTCCCCTCCTCTTATTGACTTCTTGAAAAATTTCTCATGTGTTGGATTTTCTTGCCTATTCCCTACCCCTGGGCAATTTTTGAGGGCCTGTGTCATTTACAGCCCTGCAGTCCTTGTGACTATATAAGCAACCATTGTCAATGGGTTTAAAGCTGCTGTTTTGGGAGACAGCCACAAGGCGGCAGCATTATTACGTTCTCAAGTCTTGTTACTAGGACAACAGAGTCTTCCTGGAGGTAGTGTTCCGAGCTTGTAAATTAGAGTGCAATGTGCTGGGACAAGCCCCCAGAAGTTTATGTCTCCTTACTTATGTTTGTTTTTTAAATTTAATTTGTCTTTCTTATCGGAGTAAATTTGATTAGAGTGTTTTGATTGTCTGGCTGTACAGAATCTGCTCAATGATTCACACATATGTCTGTTCATCTTCGGATCCTGTTACCATGTATGTGATTACAGAATGTATATTTTGAAGGTATTGGTGAATATATAATTCATATCATTTATATGTTATATGTTTATATACATTTAACTTACATTAGTATATGTATGTTAACCCCATAGTCCTAATTTACCCATCCTCCCACCTTTCATTTTGGCTAGCCATTAGTTTATTTGATAAGTCTGTGAGTGTCTTTTTCTGTGGAAATATGTTCATTGGTAGCAATCTTAGGATAACATGTATAAATGATGTCCTAGGATATTTGTCATACCCTTTTGACTTACTTAACCTTATATGATTATTTCTAGGCTCAACTGTAGTCCTGAAAACGGCATTGTTCATTTTTTTCCCGAGGTTACTATTCCATTTGGTACGTATCCCACTTCGTCTTTGTCCATTCATCTGTTTATGGACCTTTTTTTTGCTTCCATGTCTTGGCTATTTCAATATTGTTGCAATGCACATTTGCCTGCCTCTCTCTTTCCGAATCTGGTGGTCTTAGGTTATAGGCCCAAAAGGTGCCCTGCCGCATCATATGGTAGCTCAATTTTTACCTTTTCAAGCAGCTCCATTCAGTTTGCGTTAGTGCTGTTGCCACTTTACATCCCACCAGCAGCTAGAAGGTACACAGATCTCTAAAACCCCTTCAGCATTTATAGTTTGTAGACATTTTTCTGATGGTAATGACTGGTGTGAGCTGAAACCTTTTTGAATTTGAATTTGTATGTGGCTAATAATTCCTTATACTAAGCTTTAGGCATGTCCTTTTTTTTCTTTTCCTTTTTTTTTTAAAGAGTGAGTACAACTCCCCTCCTCTTATTGACTTCTTGAAAAATTTCTCATGTGTTGGATTTTCTTGCCTATTCCCTACCCCAGGGCAATTTTTGAGGGCCTGTGTCATTTACAGCCCTGCAGTCCTTGTGACTATATAAGCAACCATTGTCACTGGGTTTAAAGCTGCTGTTTTGGGAGACAGCCACAAGGCGGCAGCATTATTACGTTCTCAAGTCTTGTTACTAGGACAACAGAGTCTTCCTGGAGGTAGTGTTCCGAGCTTTTAAATTAGAGTGCAATGTGCTGGGACAAGCCCCCAGAAGTTTATGTCTCCTTACTTATGTTTGTTTTTTAAATTTAATTTGTATTTTTTATCGGAGTAAATTTGATTAGAGTGTTTTGATTGTCTGGCTGTACAGAATCTGTTCAATGATTCATACATATGTCTGTTCATCTTCGGATCCTGTTACCATGTATGTGATTACAGAATGTATATTTTGAAGGTATTGGTGATTATATAATTCATATCATTTATATGTTATATGTTTATATACATTTAACTTATATTAGTACATGTATGTTAACCCCATAGTCCTAATTTACCCATCCCCCCACCTTTCATTTTGGCTAACCATTAGTTTATTTGATAAGTCTGTGAGTGTCTTTTTCAGTGGAAATATGTTCATTGGTAGCAATCTTAGGATAACATGTATAAATGATATCATAGGATATTTGTCATACCCTTTTGACTTACTTAACCTTATATGATTATTTCTAGGCTCAACTCTAGTCCTGAAAACGGCATTGTTCATTTTTTTCCAGAGGCTACTATTCCATTTGGTACGTATACCATTTCGTCTTTGGCCTTTCATCTGTTTATGGACCTTTTTTTTGCTTCCATGTCTTGGCTATTTCAGTATTGTTGCAGTGCACATTTGCCTGCCTCTGTCTTTCCGATTCTGGTGGTCTTAGGTTATAGGCCCAAAAGGTGCCCTGCCGCATCATATGGTAGCTCAATTTTTACGTTTTCAAACAGCTCGATTCAGATTGCATTAGTGATGTTACGACTTTATATCCCACCAGCAGCTAGAAGGTACACACTTCTCTAAAACCCCTTCAGCATTTATAGTTTGTAGACTTTTTGCTGATGGTCATGACTGGTGTGAGCTGAAACCTTTTTGGAGGTTGGATACGCATGTGGCTCATAATTCCTTATGCTGAGCTTTAGGCATGTCCTATTTTTTCTTTTCCTTTTTTTTAAAAAGAGTGATTACAACTTCCCTCCTCTTATTGATTTCTTGAAAAGTTTCTTATGTGTTGAATTTTCTTGCCTATTCCCTAACCCAGGGCATTTTTTGAGTGCCTCTGTCATTTACAACCGTACAGTCCTTGTGACTATATAAGCAACCATTGGCACTGGGTTTAAAGGTGCTGTTTTTGGAGACAGCCACAAGGCGGCAGCATTATTACGTTCTCAAGTCTTGTTACTAGGACAACAGAGTCTTCCTGGAGGTAGTGTTCCGAGCTTTTAAATTAGAGTGCAATGTGCTGGGACAAGCCCCCAGAAGTTTATGTCTCCTTACTTATGTTTGTTTTTTAAATTTAATTTGTATTTTTTATCGGAGTAAATTTGATTAGAGTGTTTTGATTGTCTGGCTGTACAGAATCTGTTCAATGATTCATACATATGTCTGTTCATCTTCGGATCCTGTTACCATGTATGTGATTACAGAATGTATATTTTGAAGGTATTGGTGATTATATAATTCATATCATTTATATGTTATATGTTTATATACATTTAACTTATATTAGTATATGTATGTTAACCCCATAGTCCTAATTTACCCATCCCCCCACCTTTCATTTTGGCTAACCATTAGTTTATTTGATAAGTCTGTGAGTGTCTTTTTCAGTGGAAATATGTTCATTGGTAGCAATCTTAGGATAACATGTATAAATGATATCATAGGATATTTGTCATACCCTTTTGACTTACTTAACCTTATATGATTATTTCTAGGCTCAACTCTAGTCCTGAAAACAGCATTGTTCATTTTTTTCCAGAGGCTACTATTCCATTTGGTACGTATACCATTTCGTCTTTGTCCATTCATCTGTTTATGGACCTTTTTTTGCTTCCATGTCTTGGCTATTTCAGTATTGTTGCAGTGCACATTTGCCTGCCTCTGTCTTTCCGATTCTGGTGGTCTTAGGTTATAGGCCCAAAAGGTGCCCTGCCGCATCGTATGGTAACTCAATTTTTACCTTTTCAAGCAGCTCCATTCAGTTTGCATTAGTGGTATTACTTCTTTACATCCCACCAGCAGCTAGAAGGTACACATTCCTCTAAAACCCCTTCAGCATTTATAGTTTGTAGACTTTTTGATGATGGTCATGACTGGTGTTACCTGAAACCTTTTTGAATTTGAATTTGCATGTGGCTAATAATTCCTTATACTGAGCTTTAGGCATGTCATTTTTTTCTTTTCCTTTTGTTTTAAAGAGTGAGTACAACTTCCCTCCTCTTATTGACTTCTTGAAAAGTTTCTCATGTGTTGAATTTTTTTGCCTATTCCCTACCCCAGGGCATTTTTTGAAGGCAGGTGTCATTTAGAGCCCTTCAGTCCTTGTGACTATTAAGCAACCTTTGGCACTGGGTTTAAAGCTGCTGTTGTGGGAAACAGCCACAAGGCGGCAGCATTATTACGTTCTCAACTCTTGTTACTAGGGCAACAGAGTCTTCCTGGAGGTAGTTTTCCAAGGTTGTAAATTAGAGTGGAATGTGCTGGGACAAGCCCCCAGAAGTTTATGTCTCCTAACTTATGTTTGCTTTTTAAATTTAATTTCTATTTCTTATCGGAGTAAATTTGATTAGAGTGTTTTGATTGGCTGTACAGAATCTGCTCAATGATTCATACATATATCTGTTCATCTTCGGAACCTGTTATCAAGTATGTGATTACAGAATATATATTTTGAAGGTATTGGTGATTATATAATTCATATCGTTTATATGTTATATGTTTATATACATTTAACTTACATTAGTATATGTATGTTAACCCCATAGTCCTAACTTACCCATCCCCCCACCTTTCATTTTGGCTAACCATTAGTTTATTTGATAAGTCTGTGAGTGTCTTTTTCTGTGGAAATATGTTCATTGGTAGCAATCTTAAGAAAACTTGTATAAATGATATCATAGGATATTTGTCATACCCTTTTGACTTACTTAACCTTATATGATTTTTTCTAGGCTCAACTGTAGTCCTGAAAACAGCATTGTTCATTTTTCTCCCGAGGCTACTATTCCATTCTGTCCGTATACCACTTCTTCTTTGTCCATTCATCTGTTTATGGACCTTTTTTTTGCTTCCATATCTTGGCTATTTCAGTATTGTTGCAGTGCATATTTGCCTGCCTCTGTCTTTCCAATTTTGGTGGTCTTAGGTTATAGGCCCAAAAGGTGCCCTGCCGCATCATTTGGTAGCTCAATTTTTACCTTTTCAAGCAGCTCGATTCAATTTGCGTTAGTGCTGTTTCCACTTTACATCCCACCAGCAGCTAGAAGGTACACAGATCTCTAAAACCCCTTCAGCATTTATAGTTTGTAGACATTTTGCTGATGGTAATGACTGATGTGAGCTGAAACCTTTTTGAATTTGAATTTGTATGTGGCTAATAATTCCTTATACTAAGCTTTAGGCATGTCCTTTTTTTTCTTTTCCTTTTTTTTTTAAAGAGTGAGTACAACTTCCCTCCTCTTATTGACTTCTTGGAAATTTCTCATGTGTTGAATGTTCTTGAAAATTCCCTACCCCAGGGCATATTTTGAGGGCTTGTGTCATTTACAGCCCTGCAGTCCTTGTGACTATATAAGCAATCATTGGCACTGGGTTTAAAGTGCTGTTGTGGGAAGCAGCCGCAAGGCGGCAGCATTATTGCGTTCTCAAGTCTTGTTACTAGGAGAACAGAGTCTTCCTGGAGGTAGTGTTCTGAGCTTGTAAATTAGAGTGCAATATGCTGGGACAAGCCCCCAGAAGTTTATGTCTCCTAACTTATGTTTTTTTTTTTAAATTTAATTTCTATTTCTTATCGGAGTAAATTTGATTAGAGTGTTTTGATTGTCTGGCTGTACAGAATCTGCTCAATGATTCATACATATGTCTGTTCATCTTCGGATCCTGTTACCATGTATGTGATCACAGAATATATATTTTGAACGTATTGGTGATTATATAATTCATATCGTTTATATGTTATATGTTTATATACATTTAACTTACATTAGTATATGTATGTTAACCCCATAGTCCTAACTTACCCATCCCCCCACCTTTCATTTTGGCTAACCATTAGTTTATTTGATAAGTCTGTGAGTGTCTTTTTCTGTGGAAATATGTTCATTGGTAGCAATCTTAAGAAAACTTGTATAAATGATATCATAGGATATTTGTCATACCCTTTTGACTTACTTAACCTTATATGATTTTTTCTAGGCTCAACTGTAGTCCTGAAAACAGCATTGTTCATTTTTCTCCCGAGGCTACTATTCCATTCTGTCCGTATACCACTTCTTCTTTGTCCATTCATCTGTTTATGGACCTTTTTTTTGCTTCCATATCTTAGCTATTTCAGTATTGTTGCAGTGCATATTTGCCTGCCTCTGTCTTTCCAATTTTGGTGGTCTTAGTTTATAGGCCCAAAAGGTGCCCTGCCGCATCATTTGGTAGCTCAATTTTTACCTTTTCAAGCAGCTCGATTCAGTTTGCGTTAGTGCTGTTTCCACTTTACATCCCACCAGCAGCTAGAAGGTACACAGATCTCTAAAACCCCTTCAGCATTTATACTTTGTAGACATTTTGCTGATGGTAATGACTGGTGTGAGCTGAAACCTTTTTGAATTTGAATTTGTATGTGGCTAATAATTCCTTATACTAAGCTTTAGGCATGTCCTTTTTTTTCTTTTCCTTTTTTTTTTTTAAAGAGTGAGTACAACTCCCCTCCTCTTATTGACTTCTTGAAAAATTTCTCATGTGTTGGATTTTCTTGCCTATTCCCTACCCCTGGGCAATTTTTGAGGGCCTGTGTCATTTACAGCCCTGCAGTCCTTGTGACTATATAAGCAACCATTGTCAATGGGTTTAAAGCTGCTGTTTTGGGAGACAGCCACAAGGCGGCAGCATTATTACGTTCTCAAGTCTTGTTACTAGGACAACAGAGTCTTCCTGGAGGTAGTGTTCCGAGCTTGTAAATTAGAGTGCAATGTGCTGGGACAAGCCCCCAGAAGTTTATGTCTCCTTACTTATGTTTGTTTTTTAAATTTAATTTGTCTTTCTTATCGGAGTAAATTTGATTAGAGTGTTTTGATTGTCTGGCTGTACAGAATCTGCTCAATGATTCACACATATGTCTGTTCATCTTCGGATCCTGTTACCATGTATGTGATTACAGAATGTATATTTTGAAGGTATTGGTGAATATATAATTCATATCATTTATATGTTATATGTTTATATACATTTAACTTACATTAGTATATGTATGTTAACCCCATAGTCCTAATTTACCCATCCTCCCACCTTTCATTTTGGCTAACCATTAGTTTATTTGATAAGTCTGTGAGTGTCTTTTTCTGTGGAAATATGTTCATTGGTAGCAATCTTAGGAAAACTTGTATAAATAATATCATAGGATATTTGTAATACCCTTTTGTCTTACTGAACCTTATATGATTATTTCTAGTCTCAACTCTAGTCCTGAAAACGGCATTGTTCATTTTTTCCCCGAGGCTACTCTTCCATTCTGTCCATATACCACTTCTTCTTTGTCCATTCACCTGTTTATGGACCTTTTTTTTGCTTCCATGTCTTTGCTATTTCAGTATTGTTGCAGTGCACATTTGCCTGCCTCTGTCTTTCCGATTCTGGTGGTCTTAGGTTATAGGCCCAAAAGGTGCCCTGCCGCATCATATGGTAGCTCAATTTTTACGTTTTCAAGCAGCTCGATTCAGTTTGCATTAGTGCTGTTACGACTTTATATCCCACCAGCAGCTAGAAGGTACACACTTCTCTAACACCCCTTCAGCATTTATACTTTGTAGACTTTTTGCTGATGGTCATGACTGGTGTGAGCTGAAACCTTTTTGGAGGTTGGATACGCATGTGGCTAATAATTCCTTATGCTGAGCTTTAGGCATGTCCTATTTTTTCTTTTCCTTTTTTTTAAAAAGAGTGAGTACAACTTCCCTCCTCTTATTGATTTCTTGAAAAGTTTCTTATGTGTTGAATTTTCTTGCCTATTCCCTACCCCAGGGCATTTTTTGAGTGCCTGTGTCATTTACAACCGTGCAGTCCTTGTGACTATATAAGCAACCTTTGGCACTGGGTTTAAAGGTGCTATTTTTGGAGACAGCCACAAGGCGGCAGCATTATTACGTTCTCAAGTCTTGTTACTAGGACAACAGAGTCTTCCTGGAGGTAGTGTTCCGAGCTTTTAAATTAGAGTGCAATGTGCTGGGACAAGCCCCCAGAAGTTTATGTCTCCTAACTTATGTTTGCTTTTTAAATTTAATTTCTATTTCTTATCGGAGTAAATTTGATTAGAGTGTTTTGATTGTCTGGCTGTACAGAATCTGCTCAATGATTCATACATATATCTGTTCATCTTCGGAACCTGTTATCATGTATGTGATTACAGAATGTATATTTTAAAGGTTTGGTGATTATATATTTTATATAGTTCATATGTTATATGTTTATATACATTTAACATACATTAGTATATGTATGTTAACCCCATAGTCCTAATTTACCCATCCTCCCACCTTTCATTTTGGCTAACCATTAGTTTATTTGATAAGTCTGTGAGTGTCTTTTTTTGTGGAAATATGTTCATTGGTAGCAATCTTAGGATAACATGTATAAATGATATCATAGGATATTTGTCATACCCTTTTGACTAACTTACCCTTATATGACTATTTCTAGTCTCAACTGTAGTTCTGAAAACGGCATTGTTCATTTTTTTCCCGAGGCTACTCTTCCATTCTGTCCATATACCACTTCTTCTTTGTCCATTCACCTGTTTATGGACCATTTTTTGCTTCCATGTCTTGGGTATTTCAGTATTGTTGCAGTGCACATTTGCCTGCCTCTGTATTTCCGATTTTGGTGGTCTTAGGTTATAGGCCCAAAAGGTGCCCTGCCGCATCATATGGTAACTCAATTTTTACCTTTTCAAGCAGCTCCATTCAGTATGCGTTAGTGCTGTTACCACTTTACATCCCACCAGCAGCTAGAATGTACACAATTCTCTAAAACCCCTTCAGCATTTATAGTTTGTAGACTTTTTGCTGATGGTCATGACTGGTGTCACCTGAAACCTTTTTGAATTTGAATTTGCATGTGGCTAATAATTCCTTATACTGAGCTTTAGGCATGTCCTTTTTTTTTCTTTTCCTTTTTTTTTAAAGAGTGAGTACAACTTCCCTCCTCTTATTGACTTCTTGAAAATTTCTCATGTGTTGAATTTTCTTGCCAATTCCATACCCCAGGGCATTTTTTGAGGGCCTGTGTCTTTTACAGCCCTGCAGTCCTTGTGACTATATAAGCAACCATTGGCACTGGGTTTAAAGCTACTGTTGTGGGAAGCAGCCACAAGGCGGCAGCATTATTACGTTCTCAAGTCTTGTTACTAGGACAACACAGTCTTCCTGGAGGTAGTGTTCCGAGCTTGTAAATTAGAGTGCAATGTGCTGGGACAAGCCCCCAGAAGTTTATGTCTCCTAACTTATGTTTGTTTTTTAAATTTAATTTCTATTTCTTATCGGAGTAAATTTGATTAGAGTGTTGTGGTTTTCTGGCTGTACAGAATCTGCTCAATGATTCATACATATGTCTGTTCATCTTCGGATCCTGTTACCATGTATGTGATTACAGAATGTATATTTTGAAGGTATTGGTGAATATATAATTCATATCATTTATATGTTATATGTTTATATACATTTAACATACATTAGTATATGTATGTTAACCCCATAGTCCTAACTTACCCATCCCCCCACCTTTCATTTTGGCTAACCATTAGTTTATTTGATAAGTCTGTGAGTGTCTTTTTCTGTGGAAATATGTTCATTGGTAGCAATCTTAAGAAAACTTGTATAAATGATATCATAGGATATTTGTCATACCCTTTTGACTTACTTAACCTTATATGATTTTTTCTACGCTCAACTGTAGTCCTGAAAACAGCATTGTTCATTTTTCTCCCGAGGCTACTATTCCATTCTGTCCGTATACCACTTCTTCTTTGTCCATTCATCTGTTTATGGACCTTTTTTTTGCTTCCATATCTTGGCTATTTCAGTATTGTTGCAGTGCATATTTGCCTGCCTCTGTCTTTCCAATTTTGGTGGTCTTAGGTTATAGGCCCAAAAGGTGCCCTGCCGCATCATTTGGTAGCTCAATTTTTACCTTTTCAAGCAGCTCGATTCAATTTGCGTTAGTGCTATTTCCACTTTACATCCCACCAGCAGCTAGAAGGTACACAGATCTCTAAAACCCCTTCAGCATTTATAGTTTGTAGACATTTTGCTGATGGTAATGACTGATGTGAGCTGAAACCTTTTTGAATTTGAATTTGTATGTGGCTAATAATTCCTTATACTAAGCTTTAGGCATGTCCTTTTTTTTCTTTTCCTTTTTTTTTTAAAGAGTGAGTACAACTTCCCTCCTCTTATTGACTTCTTGGAAATTTCTCATGTGTTGAATGTTCTTGCCAATTCCCTACCCCAGGGCATATTTTGAGGGCTTGTGTCATTTACAGCCCTGCAGTCCTTGTGACTATATAAGCAATCATTGGCACTGGGTTTAAAGTGCTGTTGTGGGAAGCAGCCGCAAGGCGGCAGCATTATTGCGTTCTCAAGTCTTGTTACTAGGAGAACAGAGTCTTCCTGGAGGTAGTGTTCTGAGCTTGTAAATTAGAGTGCAATATGCTGGGACAAGCCCCCAGAAGTTTATGTCTCCTAACTTATGTTTGTTTTTTAAATTTAATTTCTATTTCTTATCGGAGTAAATTTGATTAGAGTGTTTTGATTGTCTGGCTGTACAGAATCTGCTCAATGATTCATACATATGTCTGTTCATCTTCGGATCCTGTTACCATGTATGTGATTACAGAATGTATATTTTGAAGGTATTGGTGAATATATAATTCATATCATTTATATGTTATATGTTTATATACATTTAACATACATTAGTATATGTATGTTAACCCCAGAGTCCTAATTTACCCATCCTCCCACCTTTCATTTTGGCTAACCATTAGTTTATATGATAAGTCTGTGAGTGTCTTTTTCTGTGGAAATATGTTCATTGGTAGCAATCTTAGGATAACATGTATAAATGATATCATAGGATATTTGTCATACCCTTTTGACTTACTTAACCTTATATGATTATTTCTAGGCTCAACTCTAGTCCTGAAAACAGCATTGTTCATTTTTTTCCAGAGGCTACTATTCCATTTGGTACGTATACCATTTCGTCTTTGTCCATGCATCTGTTTATGGACCTTTTTTTGCTTCCATGTCTTGGCTATTTCAGTATTGTTGCAGTGCACATTTGCCTGCCTCTGTCTTTCCGATTCTGGTGGTCTTAGGTTATAGGCCCAAAAGGTGCCCTGCCGCATCGTATGGTAACTCAATTTTTACCTTTTCAAGCAGCTCCATTCAGTTTGCATTAGTGGTATTACTTCTTTACATCCCACCAGCAGCTAGAAGGTACACATTCCTCTAAAACCCCTTCAGCATTTATAGTTTGTAGACTTTTTGATGATGGTCATGATTGGTGTTACCTGAAACCTTTTTGAATTTGAATTTGCATGTGGCTAATAATTCCTTATACTGAGCTTTAGGCATGTCATTTTTTTCTTTTCCTTTTGTTTTAAAGAGTGAGTACAACTTCCCTCCTCTTATTGACTTCTTGAAAAGTTTCTCATGTGTTGAATTTTTTTGCCTATTCCCTACCCCAGGGCATTTTTTGAAGGCAGGTGTCATTTGGAGCCCTTCAGTCCTTGTGACTATTAAGCAACCTTTGGCACTGGGTTTAAAGCTGCTGTTGTGGGAAACAGCCACAAGGCGGCAGCATTATTACGTTCTCAACTCTTGTTACTAGGGCAACAGAGTCTTCCTGGAGGTAGTTTTCCAAGGTTGTAAATTAGAGTGGAATGTGCTGGGACAAGCCCCCAGAAGTTTATGTCTCCTAACTTATGTTTGCTTTTTAAATTTAATTTCTATTTCTTATCGGAGTAAATTTGATTAGAGTGTTTTGATTGTCTGGCTGTACAGAATCTGCTCAATGATTCATACATATATCTGTTCATCTTCGGAACCTGTTATCATGTATGTGATTACAGAATGTATATTTTAAAGGTTTGGTGATTATATATTTTATATAGTTCATATGTTATATGTTTATATACATTTAACATACATTAGTATATGTATGTTAACCCCATAGTCCTAATTTACCCATCCTCCCACCTTTCATTTTGGCTAACCATTAGTTTATTTGATAAGTCTGTGAGTGTCTTTTTTTGTGGAAATATGTTCATTGGTAGCAATCTTAGGATAACATGTATAAATGATATCATAGGATATTTGTCATACCCTTTTGACTAACTTACCCTTATATGACTATTTCTAGTCTCAACTGTAGTTCTGAAAACGGCATTGTTCATTTTTTTCCCGAGGCTACTCTTCCATTCTGTCCATATACCACTTCTTCTTTGTCCATTCACCTGTTTATGGACCATTTTTTGCTTCCATGTCTTGGGTATTTCAGTATTGTTGCAGTGCACATTTGCCTGCCTCTGTATTTCCGATTTTGGTGGTCTTAGGTTATAGGCCCAAAAGGTGCCCTGCCGCATCATATGGTAACTCAATTTTTACCTTTTCAAGCAGCTCCATTCAGTATGCGTTAGTGCTGTTACCACTTTACATCCCACCAGCAGCTAGAATGTACACAATTCTCTAAAACCCCTTCAGCATTTATAGTTTGTAGACTTTTTGCTGATGGTCATGACTGGTGTCACCTGAAACCTTTTTGAATTTGAATTTGCATGTGGCTAATAATTCCTTATACTGAGCTTTAGGCATGTCCTTTTTTTTTCTTTTCCTTTTTTTTTAAAGAGTGAGTACAACTTCCCTCCTCTTATTGACTTCTTGAAAATTTCTCATGTGTTGAATTTTCTTGCCAATTCCATACCCCAGGGCATTTTTTGAGGGCCTGTGTCTTTTACAGCCCTGCAGTCCTTGTGACTATATAAGCAACCATTGGCACTGGGTTTAAAGCTACTGTTGTGGGAAGCAGCCACAAGGCGGCAGCATTATTACGTTCTCAAGTCTTGTTACTAGGACAACACAGTCTTCCTGGAGGTAGTGTTCCGAGCTTGTAAATTAGAGTGCAATGTGCTGGGACAAGCCCCCAGAAGTTTATGTCTCCTAACTTATGTTTGTTTTTTAAATTTAATTTCTATTTCTTATCGGAGTAAATTTGATTAGAGTGTTGTGGTTTTCTGGCTGTACAGAATCTGCTCAATGATTCATACATATGTCTGTTCATCTTCGGATCCTGTTACCATGTATGTGATTACAGAATGTATATTTTGAAGGTATTGGTGAATATATAATTCATATCATTTATATGTTATATGTTTATATACATTTAACATACATTAGTATATGTATGTTAACCCCAGAGTCCTAATTTACCCATCCTCCCACCTTTCATTTTGGCTAACCATTAGTTTATATGATAAGTCTGTGAGTGTCTTTTTCTGTGGAAATATGTTCATTGGTAGCAATCTTAGGATAACATGTATAAATGATATCATAGGATATTTGTCATACCCTTTTGACTTACTTAACCTTATATGATTATTTCTAGGCTCAACTCTAGTCCTGAAAACAGCATTGTTCATTTTTTTCCAGAGGCTACTATTCCATTTGGTACGTATACCATTTCGTCTTTGTCCATGCATCTGTTTATGGACCTTTTTTTGCTTCCATGTCTTGGCTATTTCAGTATTGTTGCAGTGCACATTTGCCTGCCTCTGTCTTTCCGATTCTGGTGGTCTTAGGTTATAGGCCCAAAAGGTGCCCTGCCGCATCGTATGGTAACTCAATTTTTACCTTTTCAAGCAGCTCCATTCAGTTTGCATTAGTGGTATTACTTCTTTACATCCCACCAGCAGCTAGAAGGTACACATTCCTCTAAAACCCCTTCAGCATTTATAGTTTGTAGACTTTTTGATGATGGTCATGACTGGTGTTACCTGAAACCTTTTTGAATTTGAATTTGCATGTGGCTAATAATTCCTTATACTGAGCTTTAGGCATGTCATTTTTTTCTTTTCCTTTTGTTTTAAAGAGTGAGTACAACTTCCCTCCTCTTATTGACTTCTTGAAAAGTTTCTCATGTGTTGAATTTTTTTGCCTATTCCCTACCCCAGGGCATTTTTTGAAGGCAGGTGTCATTTAGAGCCCTTCAGTCCTTGTGACTATTAAGCAACCTTTGGCACTGGGTTTAAAGCTGCTGTTGTGGGAAACAGCCACAAGGCGGCAGCATTATTACGTTCTCAACTCTTGTTACTAGGGCAACAGAGTCTTCCTGGAGGTAGTTTTCCAAGGTTGTAAATTAGAGTGGAATGTGCTGGGACAAGCCCCCAGAAGTTTATGTCTCCTAACTTATGTTTGCTTTTTAAATTTAATTTCTATTTCTTATCGGAGTAAATTTGATTAGAGTGTTTTGATTGTCTGGCTGTACAGAATCTGCTCAATGATTCATACATATATCTGTTCATCTTCGGAACCTGTTATCATGTATGTGATTACACAATGTATATTTTAAAGGTTTGGTGATTATATATTTTATATAGTTCATATGTTATATGTTTATATACATTTAACATACATTAGTATATGTATGTTAACCCCATAGTCCTAATTTACCCATCCTCCCACCTTTCATTTTGGCTAACCATTAGTTTATTTGATAAGTCTGTGAGTGTCTTTTTTTGTGGAAATATGTTCATTGGTAGCAATCTTAGGATAACATGTATAAATGATATCATAGGATATTTGTCATACCCTTTTGACTAACTTACCCTTATATGACTATTTCTAGTCTCAACTGTAGTTCTGAAAACGGCATTGTTCATTTTTTTCCCGAGGCTACTCTTCCATTCTGTCCATATACCACTTCTTCTTTGTCCATTCACCTGTTTATGGACCATTTTTTGCTTCCATGTCTTGGGTATTTCAGTATTGTTGCAGTGCACATTTGCCTGCCTCTGTATTTCCGATTTTGGTGGTCTTAGGTTATAGGCCCAAAAGGTGCCCTGCCGCATCATATGGTAACTCAATTTTTACCTTTTCAAGCAGCTCCATTCAGTATGCGTTAGTGCTGTTACCACTTTACATCCCACCAGCAGCTAGAATGTACACAATTCTCTAAAACCCCTTCAGCATTTATAGTTTGTAGACTTTTTGCTGATGGTCATGACTGGTGTCACCTGAAACCTTTTTGAATTTGAATTTGCATGTGGCTAATAATTCCTTATACTGAGCTTTAGGCATGTCCTTTTTTTTTCTTTTCCTTTTTTTTTAAAGAGTGAGTACAACTTCCCTCCTCTTATTGACTTCTTGAAAATTTCTCATGTGTTGAATTTTCTTGCCAATTCCATACCCCAGGGCATTTTTTGAGGGCCTGTGTCTTTTACAGCCCTGCAGTCCTTGTGACTATATAAGCAACCATTGGCACTGGGTTTAAAGCTACTGTTGTGGGAAGCAGCCACAAGGCGGCAGCATTATTACGTTCTCAAGTCTTGTTACTAGGACAACACAGTCTTCCTGGAGGTAGTGTTCCGAGCTTGTAAATTAGAGTGCAATGTGCTGGGACAAGCCCCCAGAAGTTTATGTCTCCTAACTTATGTTTGTTTTTTAAATTTAATTTCTATTTCTTATCGGAGTAAATTTGATTAGAGTGTTGTGGTTTTCTGGCTGTACAGAATCTGCTCAATGATTCATACATATGTCTGTTCATCTTCGGATCCTGTTACCATGTATGTGATTACAGAATGTATATTTTGAAGGTATTGGTGAATATATAATTCATATCATTTATATGTTATATGTTTATATACATTTAACATACATTAGTATATGTATGTTAACCCCAGAGTCCTAATTTACCCATCCTCCCACCTTTCATTTTGGCTAACCATTAGTTTATATGATAAGTCTGTGAGTGTCTTTTTCTGTGGAAATATGTTCATTGGTAGCAATCTTAGGATAACATGTATAAATGATATCATAGGATATTTGTCATACCCTTTTGACTTACTTAACCTTATATGATTATTTCTAGGCTCAACTCTAGTCCTGAAAACAGCATTGTTCATTTTTTTCCAGAGGCTACTATTCCATTTGGTACGTATACCATTTCGTCTTTGTCCATGCATCTGTTTATGGACCTTTTTTTGCTTCCATGTCTTGGCTATTTCAGTATTGTTGCAGTGCACATTTGCCTGCCTCTGTCTTTCCGATTCTGGTGGTCTTAGGTTATAGGCCCAAAAGGTGCCCTGCCGCATCGTATGGTAACTCAATTTTTACCTTTTCAAGCAGCTCCATTCAGTTTGCATTAGTGGTATTACTTCTTTACATCCCACCAGCAGCTAGAAGGTACACATTCCTCTAAAACCCCTTCAGCATTTATAGTTTGTAGACTTTTTGATGATGGTCATGACTGGTGTTACCTGAAACCTTTTTGAATTTGAATTTGCATGTGGCTAATAATTCCTTATACTGAGCTTTAGGCATGTCATTTTTTTCTTTTCCTTTTGTTTTAAAGAGTGAGTACAACTTCCCTCCTCTTATTGACTTCTTGAAAAGTTTCTCATGTGTTGAATTTTTTTGCCTATTCCCTACCCCAGGGCATTTTTTGAAGGCAGGTGTCATTTAGAGCCCTTCAGTCCTTGTGACTATTAAGCAACCTTTGGCACTGGGTTTAAAGCTGCTGTTGTGGGAAACAGCCACAAGGCGGCAGCATTATTACGTTCTCAACTCTTGTTACTAGGGCAACAGAGTCTTCCTGGAGGTAGTTTTCCAAGGTTGTAAATTAGAGTGGAATGTGCTGGGACAAGCCCCCAGAAGTTTATGTCTCCTAACTTATGTTTGCTTTTTAAATTTAATTTCTATTTCTTATCGGAGTAAATTTGATTAGAGTGTTTTGATTGTCTGGCTGTACAGAATCTGCTCAATGATTCATACATATATCTGTTCATCTTCGGAACCTGTTATCATGTATGTGATTACACAATGTATATTTTAAAGGTTTGGTGATTATATATTTTATATATTTCATATGTTATATGTTTATATACATTTAACATACATTAGTATATGTATGTTAACCCCATAGTCCTAATTTACCCATCCTCCCACCTTTCATTTTGGCTAACCATTAGTTTATTTGATAAGTCTGTGAGTGTCTTTTTTTGTGGAAATATGTTCATTGGTAGCAATCTTAGGATAACATGTATAAATGATATCATAGGATATTTGTCATACCCTTTTGACTAACTTACCCTTATATGACTATTTCTAGTCTCAACTGTAGTTCTGAAAACGGCATTGTTCATTTTTTTCCCGAGGCTACTCTTCCATTCTGTCCATATACCACTTCTTCTTTGTCCATTCACCTGTTTATGGACCATTTTTTGCTTCCATGTCTTGGGTATTTCAGTATTGTTGCAGTGCACATTTGCCTGCCTCTGTATTTCCGATTTTGGTGGTCTTAGGTTATAGGCCCAAAAGGTGCCCTGCCGCATCATATGGTAACTCAATTTTTACCTTTTCAAGCAGCTCCATTCAGTATGCGTTAGTGCTGTTACCACTTTACATCCCACCAGCAGCTAGAATGTACACAATTCTCTAAAACCCCTTCAGCATTTATAGTTTGTAGACTTTTTGCTGATGGTCATGACTGGTGTCACCTGAAACCTTTTTGAATTTGAATTTGCATGTGGCTAATAATTCCTTATACTGAGCTTTAGGCATGTCCTTTTTTTTTCTTTTCCTTTTTTTTTAAAGAGTGAGTACAACTTCCCTCCTCTTATTGACTTCTTGAAAATTTCTCATGTGTTGAATTTTCTTGCCAATTCCATACCCCAGGGCATTTTTTGAGGGCCTGTGTCTTTTACAGCCCTGCAGTCCTTGTGACTATATAAGCAACCATTGGCACTGGGTTTAAAGCTACTGTTGTGGGAAGCAGCCACAAGGCGGCAGCATTATTACGTTCTCAAGTCTTGTTACTAGGACAACACAGTCTTCCTGGAGGTAGTGTTCCGAGCTTGTAAATTAGAGTGCAATGTGCTGGGACAAGCCCCCAGAAGTTTATGTCTCCTAACTTATGTTTGTTTTTTAAATTTAATTTCTATTTCTTATCGGAGTAAATTTGATTAGAGTGTTGTGGTTTTCTGGCTGTACAGAATCTGCTCAATGATTCATACATATGTCTGTTCATCTTCGGATCCTGTTACCATGTATGTGATTACAGAATGTATATTTTGAAGGTATTGGTGAATATATAATTCATATCATTTATATGTTATATGTTTATATACATTTAACATACATTAGTATATGTATGTTAACCCCATAGTCCTAATTTACCCATCCTCCCACCTTTCATTTTGGCTAACCATTAGTTTATATGATAAGTCTGTGAGTGTCTTTTTCTGTGGAAATATGTTCATTGGTAGCAATCTTAGGATAACATGTATAAATGATATCATAGGATATTTGTCATATCCTTTTGACTTACTTAACCTTATATGATTATTTCTAGGCTCAACTCTAGTCCTGAAAACAGCATTGTTCATTTTTTTCCAGAGGCTACTATTCCATTTGGTACGTATACCATTTCGTCTTTGTCCATTCATCTCTTTATGGACCTTTTTTTGCTTCCATGTCTTGGCTATTTCAGTATTGTTGCAGTGCACATTTGCCTGCCTCTGTCTTTCCGATTCTGGTGGTCTTAGGTTATAGGCCCAAAAGGTGCCCTGCCGCATCGTATGGTAACTCAATTTTTACCTTTTCAAGCAGCTCCATTCAGTTTGCATTAGTGGTATTACTTCTTTACATCCCACCAGCAGCTAGAAGGTACACATTCCTCTAAAACCCCTTCAGCATTTATAGTTTGTAGACTTTTTGATGATGGTCATGACTGGTGTTACCTGAAACCTTTTTGAATTTGAATTTGCATGTGGCTAATAATTCCTTATACTGAGCTTTAGGCATGTCATTTTTTTCTTTTCCTTTTGTTTTAAAGAGTGAGTACAACTTCCCTCCTCTTATTGACTTCTTGAAAAGTTTCTCATGTGTTGAATTTTTTTGCCTATTCCCTACCCCAGGGCATTTTTTGAAGGCAGGTGTCATTTAGAGCCCTTCAGTCCTTGTGACTATTAAGCAACCTTTGGCACTGGGTTTAAAGCTGCTGTTGTGGGAAACAGCCACAAGGCGGCAGCATTATTACGTTCTCAACTCTTGTTACTAGGGCAACAGAGTCTTCCTGGAGGTAGTTTTCCAAGGTTGTAAATTAGAGTGGAATGTGCTGGGACAAGCCCCCAGAAGTTTATGTCTCCTAACTTATGTTTGCTTTTTAAATTTAATTTCTATTTCTTATCAGAGTAAATTTGATTAGAGTGTTTTGATTGGCTGTACAGAATCTGCTCAATGATTCATACATATATCTGTTCATCTTCGGAACCTGTTATCAAGTATGTGATTACAGAATATATATTTTGAAGGTATTGGTGATTATATAATTCATATCGTTTATATGTTATATGTTTATATACATTTAACTTACATTAGTATATGTATGTTAACCCCATAGTCCTAACTTACCCATCCCCCCACCTTTCATTTTGGCTAACCATTAGTTTATTTGATAAGTCTGTGAGTGTCTTTTTCTGTGGAAATATGTTCATTGGTAGCAATCTTAAGAAAACTTGTATAAATGATATCATAGGATATTTGTCATACCCTTTTGACTTACTTAACCTTATATGATTTTTTCTAGGCTCAACTGTAGTCCTGAAAACAGCATTGTTCATTTTTCTCCCGAGGCTACTATTCCATTCTGTCCGTATACCACTTCTTCTTTGTCCATTCATCTGTTTATGGACCTTTTTTTTGCTTCCATATCTTAGCTATTTCAGTATTGTTGCAGTGCATATTTGCCTGCCTCTGTCTTTCCAATTTTGGTGGTCTTAGGTTATAGGCCCAAAAGGTGCCCTGCCGCATCATTTGGTAGCTCAATTTTTACCTTTTCAAGCAGCTCGATTCAATTTGCGTTAGTGCTATTTCCACTTTACATCCCACCAGCAGCTAGAAGGTACACAGATCTCTAAAACCCCTTCAGCATTTATAGTTTGTAGACATTTTGCTGATGGTAATGACTGATGTGAGCTGAAACCTTTTTGAATTTGAATTTGTATGTGGCTAATAATTCCTTATACTAAGCTTTAGGCATGTCCTTTTTTTTCTTTTCCTTTTTTTTTTAAAGAGTGAGTACAACTTCCCTCCTCTTATTGACTTCTTGGAAATTTCTCATGTGTTGAATGTTCTTGCCAATTCCCTACCCCAGGGCATATTTTGAGGGCTTGTGTCATTTACAGCCCTGCAGTCCTTGTGACTATATAAGCAATCATTGGCACTGGGTTTAAAGTGCTGTTGTGGGAAGCAGCCGCAAGGCGGCAGCATTATTGCGTTCTCAAGTCTTGTTACTAGGACAACAGAGTCTTCCTGGAGGTAGTGTTCCGAGCTTGTAAATTAGAGTGCAATGTGCTGGGAGAAGCCCCCAGAAGTTTATGTCTCCTTACATATGTTTGTTTTTTAAATTTAATTTGTCTTTCTTATCGGAGTAAATTTGATTAGAGTGTTTTGATTGTCTGGCTGTACAGAATCTGCTCAATGATTCACACATATGTCTGTTCATCTTCGGATCCTGTTACCATGTATGTGATTACAGAATGTATATTTTGAAGGTATTGGTGAATATATAATTCATATCATTTATATGTTATATGTTTATATACATTTAACTTACATTAGTATATGTATGTTAACCCCATAGTCCTAATTTACCCATCCTCCCACCTTTCATTTTGGCTAACCATTAGTTTATTTGATAAGTCTGTGAGTGTCTTTTTCTGTGGAAATATGTTCATTGGTAGCAATCTTAGGAAAACTTGTATAAATAATATCATAGGATATTTGTAATACCCTTTTGTCTTACTTAACCTTATATGATTATTTCTAGTCTCAACTCTAGTCCTGAAAACGGCATTGTTCATTTTTTCCCCGAGGCTACTCTTCCATTCTGTCCATATACCACTTCTTCTTTGTCCATTCACCTGTTTATGGACCTTTTTTTTGCTTCCATGTCTTTGCTATTTCAGTATTGTTGCAGTGCACATTTGCCTGCCTCTGTCTTTCCGATTCTGGTGGTCTTAGGTTATAGGCCCAAAAGGTGCCCTGCCGCATCATATGGTAGCTCAATTTTTACGTTTTCAAGCAGCTCGATTCAGTTTGCATTAGTGCTGTTACGACCTTATATCCCACCAGCAGCTAGAAGGTACACACTTCTCTAACACCCCTTCAGCATTTATAGTTTGTAGACTTTTTGCTGATGGTCATGACTGGTGTGAGCTGAAACCTTTTTGGAGGTTGGATACGCATGTGGCTAATAATTCCTTATGCTGAGCTTTAGGCATGTTCTATTTTTTCTTTTCCTTTTTTTTAAAAAGAGTGAGTACAACTTCCCTCCTCTTATTGATTTCTTGAAAAGTTTCTTATGTGTTGAATTTTCTTGCCTATTCCCTACCCCAGGGCATTTTTTGAGTGCCTGTGTCATTTACAACCGTGCAGTCCTTGTGACTATATAAGCAACCATTGGCACTGGGTTTAAAGGTGCTATTTTTGGAGACAGCCACAAGGCGGCAGCATTATTACGTTCTCAAGTCTTGTTACTAGGAGAACAGAGTCTTCCTGGGGATAGTGTTCTGAGCTTGTAAATTAGAGTGCAATATGCTGGGACAAGCCCCCAGAAGTTTATGTCTCCTAACTTATGTTTTTTTTTTAAATTTAATTTCTATTTCTTATCGGAGTAAATTTGATTAGAGTGTTTTAATTGTCTGGCTGTACAGAATCTGCTCAATGATTCATACATATGTCTGTTCATCTTCGGATCCTGTTACCATGTATGTGATTACAGAATGTATATTTTGAAGGTATTGGTGATTATATAATTCATATCATTTATATGTTATATGTTTATATACATTTAACATACATTAGTATATGTATTTTAACCCCATTGTCCTAATTTACCCATCCTCCCACCTTTCATTTTGGCTAGCCATTAGTTTATTTGATAAGTCTGTGAGTGTCTTTTTCTGTGGAAATATGTTCATTGGTAGCAATCTTAGGATAACATGTATAAATGATGTCATAGGATATTTGTCATATCCTTTTGACTTACTTAACCTTATATGATTATTTCTAGGCTCAACTCTAGTCCTGAAAACAGCATTGTTCATTTTTTTCCAGAGGCTACTATTCCATTTGGTACGTATACCATTTCGTCTTTGTCCATTCATCTCTTTATGGACCTTTTTTTGCTTCCATGTCTTGGCTATTTCAGTATTGTTGCAGTGCACATTTGCCTGCCTCTGTCTTTCCGATTCTGGTGGTCTTAGGTTATAGGCCCAAAAGGTGCCCTGCCGCATCGTATGGTAACTCAATTTTTACCTTTTCAAGCAGCTCCATTCAGTTTGCATTAGTGGTATTACTTCTTTACATCCCACCAGCAGCTAGAAGGTACACATTCCTCTAAAACCCCTTCAGCATTTATAGTTTGTAGACTTTTTGATGATGGTCATGACTGGTGTTACCTGAAACCTTTTTGAATTTGAATTTGCATGTGGCTAATAATTCCTTATACTGAGCTTTAGGCATGTCATTTTTTTCTTTTCCTTTTGTTTTAAAGAGTGAGTACAACTTCCCTCCTCTTATTGACTTCTTGAAAAGTTTCTCATGTGTTGAATTTTTTTGCCTATTCCCTACCCCAGGGCATTTTTTGAAGGCAGGTGTCATTTAGAGCCCTTCAGTCCTTGTGACTATTAAGCAACCTTTGGCACTGGGTTTAAAGCTGCTGTTGTGGGAAACAGCCACAAGGCGGCAGCATTATTACGTTCTCAACTCTTGTTACTAGGGCAACAGAGTCTTCCTGGAGGTAGTTTTCCAAGGTTGTAAATTAGAGTGGAATGTGCTGGGACAAGCCCCCAGAAGTTTATGTCTCCTAACTTATGTTTGCTTTTTAAATTTAATTTCTATTTCTTATCGGAGTAAATTTGATTAGAGTGTTTTGATTGTCTGGCTGTACAGAATCTGCTCAATGATTCATACATATATCTGTTCATCTTCGGAACCTGTTATCATGTATGTGATTACACAATGTATATTTTAAAGGTTTGGTGATTATATATTTTATATAGTTCATATGTTATATGTTTATATACATTTAACATACATTAGTATATGTATGTTAACCCCATAGTCCTAATTTACCCATCCTCCCACCTTTCATTTTGGCTAACCATTAGTTTATTTGATAAGTCTGTGAGTGTCTTTTTTTGTGGAAATATGTTCATTGGTAGCAATCTTAGGATAACATGTATAAATGATATCATAGGATATTTGTCATACCCTTTTGACTAACTTACCCTTATATGACTATTTCTAGTCTCAACTGTAGTTCTGAAAACGGCATTGTTCATTTTTTTCCCGAGGCTACTCTTCCATTCTGTCCATATACCACTTCTTCTTTGTCCATTCACCTGTTTATGGACCATTTTTTGCTTCCATGTCTTGGGTATTTCAGTATTTTTGCAGTGCACATTTGCCTGCCTCTGTATTTCCGATTTTGGTGGTCTTAGGTTATAGGCCCAAAAGGTGCCCTGCCGCATCATATGGTAACTCAATTTTTACCTTTTCAAGCAGCTCCATTCAGTATGCGTTAGTGCTGTTACCACTTTACATCCCACCAGCAGCTAGAATGTACACAATTCTCTAAAACCCCTTCAGCATTTATAGTTTGTAGACTTTTTGCTGATGGTCATGACTGGTGTCACCTGAAACCTTTTTGAATTTGAATTTGCATGTGGCTAATAATTCCTTATACTGAGCTTTAGGCATGTCCTTTTTTTTTCTTTTCCTTTTTTTTTAAAGAGTGAGTACAACTTCCCTCCTCTTATTGACTTCTTGAAAATTTCTCATGTGTTGAATTTTCTTGCCAATTCCATACCCCAGGGCATTTTTTGAGGGCCTGTGTCTTTTACAGCCCTGCAGTCCTTGTGACTATATAAGCAACCATTGGCACTGGGTTTAAAGCTACTGTTGTGGGAAGCAGCCACAAGGCGGCAGCATTATTACGTTCTCAAGTCTTGTTACTAGGACAACACAGTCTTCCTGGAGGTAGTGTTCCGAGCTTGTAAATTAGAGTGCAATGTGCTGGGACAAGCCCCCAGAAGTTTATGTCTCCTAACTTATGTTTGTTTTTTAAATTTAATTTCTATTTCTTATCGGAGTAAATTTGATTAGAGTGTTGTGGTTTTCTGGCTGTACAGAATCTGCTCAATGATTCATACATATGTCTGTTCATCTTCGGATCCTGTTACCATGTATGTGATTACAGAATGTATATTTTGAAGGTATTGGTGAATATATAATTCATATCATTTATATGTTATATGTTTATATACATTTAACATACATTAGTATATGTATGTTAACCCCATAGTCCTAATTTACCCATCCTCCCACCTTTCATTTTGGCTAACCATTAGTTTATATGATAAGTCTGTGAGTGTCTTTTTCTGTGGAAATATGTTCATTGGTAGCAATCTTAGGATAACATGTATAAATGATATCATAGGATATTTGTCATATCCTTTTGACTTACTTAACCTTATATGATTATTTCTAGGCTCAACTCTAGTCCTGAAAACAGCATTGTTCATTTTTTTCCAGAGGCTACTATTCCATTTGGTACGTATACCATTTCGTCTTTGTCCATTCATCTGTTTATGGACCTTTTTTTGCTTCCATGTCTTGGCTATTTCAGTATTGTTGCAGTGCACATTTGCCTGCCTCTGTCTTTCCGATTCTGGTGGTCTTAGGTTATAGGCCCAAAAGGTGCCCTGCCGCATCGTATGGTAACTCAATTTTTACCTTTTCAAGCAGCTCCATTCAGTTTGCATTAGTGGTATTACTTCTTTACATCCCACCAGCAGCTAGAAGGTACACATTCCTCTAAAACCCCTTCAGCATTTATAGTTTGTAGACTTTTTGATGATGGTCATGACTGGTGTTACCTGAAACCTTTTTGAATTTGAATTTGCATGTGGCTAATAATTCCTTATACTGAGCTTTAGGCATGTCATTTTTTTCTTTTCCTTTTGTTTTAAAGAGTGAGTACAACTTCCCTCCTCTTATTGACTTCTTGAAAAGTTTCTCATGTGTTGAATTTTTTTGCCTATTCCCTACCCCAGGGCATTTTTTGAAGGCAGGTGTCATTTAGAGCCCTTCAGTCCTTGTGACTATTAAGCAACCTTTGGCACTGGGTTTAAAGCTGCTGTTGTGGGAAACAGCCACAAGGCGGCAGCATTATTACGTTCTCAACTCTTGTTACTAGGGCAACAGAGTCTTCCTGGAGGTAGTTTTCCAAGGTTGTAAATTAGAGTGGAATGTGCTGGGACAAGCCCCCAGAAGTTTATGTCTCCTAACTTATGTTTGCTTTTTAAATTTAATTTCTATTTCTTATCAGAGTAAATTTGATTAGAGTGTTTTGATTGGCTGTACAGAATCTGCTCAATGATTCATACATATATCTGTTCATCTTCGGAACCTGTTATCAAGTATGTGATTACAGAATATATATTTTGAAGGTATTGGTGATTATATAATTCATATCGTTTATATGTTATATGTTTATATACATTTAACTTACATTAGTATATGTATGTTAACCCCATAGTCCTAACTTACCCATCCCCCCACCTTTCATTTTGGCTAACCATTAGTTTATTTGATAAGTCTGTGAGTGTCTTTTTCTGTGGAAATATGTTCATTGGTAGCAATCTTAAGAAAACTTGTATAAATGATATCATAGGATATTTGTCATACCCTTTTGACTTACTTAACCTTATATGATTTTTTCTAGGCTCAACTGTAGTCCTGAAAACAGCATTGTTCATTTTTCTCCCGAGGCTACTATTCCATTCTGTCCGTATACCACTTCTTCTTTGTCCATTCATCTGTTTATGGACCTTTTTTTTGCTTCCATATCTTAGCTATTTCAGTATTGTTGCAGTGCATATTTGCCTGCCTCTGTCTTTCCAATTTTGGTGGTCTTAGGTTATAGGCCCAAAAGGTGCCCTGCCGCATCATTTGGTAGCTCAATTTTTACCTTTTCAAGCAGCTCGATTCAATTTGCGTTAGTGCTATTTCCACTTTACATCCCACCAGCAGCTAGAAGGTACACAGATCTCTAAAACCCCTTCAGCATTTATAGTTTGTAGACATTTTGCTGATGGTAATGACTGATGTGAGCTGAAACCTTTTTGAATTTGAATTTGTATGTGGCTAATAATTCCTTATACTAAGCTTTAGGCATGTCCTTTTTTTTCTTTTCCTTTTTTTTTTAAAGAGTGAGTACAACTTCCCTCCTCTTATTGACTTCTTGGAAATTTCTCATGTGTTGAATGTTCTTGCCAATTCCCTACCCCAGGGCATATTTTGAGGGCTTGTGTCATTTACAGCCCTGCAGTCCTTGTGACTATATAAGCAATCATTGGCACTGGGTTTAAAGTGCTGTTGTGGGAAGCAGCCGCAAGGCGGCAGCATTATTGCGTTCTCAAGTCTTGTTACTAGGACAACAGAGTCTTCCTGGAGGTAGTGTTCCGAGCTTGTAAATTAGAGTGCAATGTGCTGGGAGAAGCCCCCAGAAGTTTATGTCTCCTTACATATGTTTGTTTTTTAAATTTAATTTGTCTTTCTTATCGGAGTAAATTTGATTAGAGTGTTTTGATTGTCTGGCTGTACAGAATCTGCTCAATGATTCACACATATGTCTGTTCATCTTCGGATCCTGTTACCATGTATGTGATTACAGAATGTATATTTTGAAGGTATTGGTGAATATATAATTCATATCATTTATATGTTATATGTTTATATACATTTAACTTACATTAGTATATGTATGTTAACCCCATAGTCCTAATTTACCCATCCTCCCACCTTTCATTTTGGCTAACCATTAGTTTATTTGATAAGTCTGTGAGTGTCTTTTTCTGTGGAAATATGTTCATTGGTAGCAATCTTAGGAAAACTTGTATAAATAATATCATAGGATATTTGTAATACCCTTTTGTCTTACTTAACCTTATATGATTATTTCTAGTCTCAACTCTAGTCCTGAAAACGGCATTGTTCATTTTTTCCCCGAGGCTACTCTTCCATTCTGTCCATATACCACTTCTTCTTTGTCCATTCACCTGTTTATGGACCTTTTTTTTGCTTCCATGTCTTTGCTATTTCAGTATTGTTGCAGTGCACATTTGCCTGCCTCTGTCTTTCCGATTCTGGTGGTCTTAGGTTATAGGCCCAAAAGGTGCCCTGCCGCATCATATGGTAGCTCAATTTTTACGTTTTCAAGCAGCTCGATTCAGTTTGCATTAGTGCTGTTACGACTTTATATCCCACCAGCAGCTAGAAGGTACACACTTCTCTAACACCCCTTCAGCATTTATAGTTTGTAGACTTTTTGCTGATGGTCATGACTGGTGTGAGCTGAAACCTTTTTGGAGGTTGGATACGCATGTGGCTAATAATTCCTTATGCTGAGCTTTAGGCATGTTCTATTTTTTCTTTTCCTTTTTTTTAAAAAGAGTGAGTACAACTTCCCTCCTCTTATTGATTTCTTGAAAAGTTTCTTATGTGTTGAATTTTCTTGCCTATTCCCTACCCCAGGGCATTTTTTGAGTGCCTGTGTCATTTACAACCGTGCAGTCCTTGTGACTATATAAGCAACCATTGGCACTGGGTTTAAAGGTGCTATTTTTGGAGACAGCCACAAGGCGGCAGCATTATTACGTTCTCAAGTCTTGTTACTAGGAGAACAGAGTCTTCCTGGGGATAGTGTTCTGAGCTTGTAAATTAGAGTGCAATATGCTGGGACAAGCCCCCAGAAGTTTATGTCTCCTAACTTATGTTTTTTTTTTAAATTTAATTTCTATTTCTTATCGGAGTAAATTTGATTAGAGTGTTTTAATTGTCTGGCTGTACAGAATCTGCTCAATGATTCATACATATGTCTGTTCATCTTCGGATCCTGTTACCATGTATGTGATTACAGAATGTATATTTTGAAGGTATTGGTGATTATATAATTCATATCATTTATATGTTATATGTTTATATACATTTAACATACATTAGTATATGTATTTTAACCCCATTGTCCTAATTTACCCATCCTCCCACCTTTCATTTTGGCTAGCCATTAGTTTATTTGATAAGTCTGTGAGTGTCTTTTTCTGTGGAAATATGTTCATTGGTAGCAATCTTAGGATAACATGTATAAATGATGTCATAGGATATTTGTCATACCCTTTTGACTTACTTAACCTTATATGATTATTTCTAGGCTCAACTGTAGTCCTGAAAACGGCATTGTTCATTTTTTTCCCGAGGCTACTATTCCATTTGGTACGTATCCCACTTCGTCTTTGTCCATTCATCTGTTTATGGACCTTTTTTTTTGCTTCCATGTCTTTGCTATTTCAGTATTGTTTCAGTGCACATTTGCCTGCCTCTGTCTTTCCGATTCTGGTGGTCTTAGGTTATAGGCCCAAAAGGTGCCCTGCCGCATCATATGGTAGCTCAATTTTTACGTTTTCAAGCAGCTCGATTCAGTTTGCATTAGTGCTGTTACGACTTTATATCCCACCAGCAGCTAGAAGGTACACACTTCTCTAAAACCCCTTCAGCATTTATAGTTTGTAGACTTTTTGCTGATGGTCATGACTGGTGTGAGCTGAAACCTTTTTGGAGGTTGGATACGCATGTGGCTAATAATTCCTTATGCTGAGCTTTAGGCATGTCCTATTTTTTCTTTTCCTTTTTTTTAAAATGAGTGAGTACAACTTCCCTCCTCTTATTGATTTCTTGAAAAGTTTCTTATGTGTTGAATTTTCTTGCCTATTCCCTACCCCAGGGCATATTTTGAGTGCCTGTGTCATTTACAACCGTGCAGTCCTTGTGACTATATAAGCAACCTTTGGCACTGGGTTTAAAGGTGCTGTTTTTGGAGACAGCCACAAGGCGGCAGCATTATTACGTTCTCAAGTCTTGTTACTAGGACAACAGAGTCTTCCTGGAGGTAGTGTTCCGAGCTTTTAAATTAGAGTGCAATGTGCTGGGACAAGCCCCCAGAAGTTTATGTCTCCTTACTTATGTTTGTTTTTAAAATTTAATTTGTATTTTTTATCGGAGTAAATTTGATTAGAGTGTTTTGATTGTCTGGCTGTACAGAATCTGTTCAATGATTCATACATATATCTGTTCATCTTCGGAACCTGTTAGCATGTATGTGATTACAGAATGTATATTTTAAAGGTATTGGTGATTATATTATTTATATAGTTTATATATTATATGTTTATATACATTTAACATACATTAGTATATGTATTTTAACCCCATTGTCCTAATTTACCCATCCTCCCACCTTTCATTTTGGCTAACCATTAGTTTATTTGATAAGTCTGTGAGTGTCTTTTTCTGTGGAAATATGTTCATTGGTAGCAATCTTAGGATAACATGTATTAATGATATCATAGGATATTTGTCATACCCTTTTGACTTACTTAAGCTTATATGATTATTTCTAGGCTCAACTGTAGTCCTGAAAACGGCATTGTTCATTTTTTTCCAGAGGCTTCTATTCCATTTGGTACGTATACCACTTCTTCTTTGTCCATTCATCTGTTTATGGACCTTTTTTTTGCTTCCATATCTTGGCTATTTCAGTATTGTTGCAGTGCATATTTGCCTGCCTCTGTCTTTCCAATTTTGGTGGTCTTAGGTTATAGGCCCAAAAGGTGCCCTGCCGCATCATTTGGTAGCTCAATTTTTACCTTTTCAAGCAGCTCGATTCAGTTTGCGTTAGTGCTGTTTCCACTTTACATCCCACCAGCAGCTAGAAGGTACACAGATCTCTAAAACCCCTTCAGCATTTATAGTTTGTAGACATTTTGCTGATGGTAATGACTGGTGTGAGCTGAAACCTTTTTGAATTTGAATTTGTATGTGGCTAATAATTCCTTATACTAAGCTTTAGGCATGTCCTTTTTTTTCTTTTCCTTTTTTTTTTTAAAGAGTGAGTACAACTCCCCTCCTCTTATTGACTTCTTGAAAAATTTCTCATGTGTTGGATTTTCTTGCCTATTCCCTACTCCAGGGCAATTTTTGAGGGCCTGTGTCATTTACAGCCCTGCAGTCCTTGGGACTATATAAGCAACCATTGTCACTGGGTTTAAAGCTGCTGTTTTGGGAGACAGCCACAAGGCGGCAGCATTATTACGTTCTCAAGTCTTGTTACTAGGACAACAGAGTCTTCCTGGAGGTAGTGTTCCGAGCTTGTAAATTAGAGTGCAATGTGCTGGGACAAGCCCCCAGAAGTTTATGTCTCCTTACTTATGTTTGTTTTTTAAATTTAATTTGTATTTTTTATCGGAGTAAATTTGATTAGAGTGTTTTGATTGTCTGGCTGTACAGAATCTGTTCAATGATTCACACATATGTCTGTTCGTCTTCGGATCCTGTTACCATGTATGTGATTACAGAATGTATATTTTGAAGGTATTGGTGATTATATAATTCATATCATTTATATGTTATATGTTTATATACATTTAACTTATATTAATATATGTATGTTAACCCCATAGTCCTAATTTACCCATCCTCCCACCTTTCATTTTGGCTAACCATTAGTTTATTTGATAAGTCTGTGAGTGTCTTTTTCTGTGGAAATATGTTCATTGGTAGCAATCTTAGGAAAACTTGTATAAATAATATCATAGGATATTTGTAATACCCTTTTGTCTTACTTAACCTTATATGATTATTTCTAGTCTCAACTCAGGTCCTGAAAACGGCATTGTTCATTTTTTTCCCGAGGCTACTCTTCCATTCTGTCCATATACCACTTCTTCTTTGTCCATTCACCTGTTTATGGACCTTTTTTTTGCTTCCATGTCTTTGCTATTTCAGTATTGTTGCAGTGCACATTTGCCTGCCTCTGTCTTTCCGATTCTGGTGGTCTTAGGTTATAGGCCCAAAAGGTGCCCTGCCGCATCATATGGTAGTTCAATTTTTACGTTTTCAAGCAGCTCGATTCAGTTTGCATTAGTGCTGTTACAACTTTATATCCCACCAGTAGCTAGAAGGTACACACTTCTCTAAAACCCCTTCAGCATTTATAGTTTGTAGACTTTTTGCTGATGGTCATGACTGGTGTGAGCTGAAACCTTTTTGGAGGTTGGATACGCATGTGGCTAATAATTCCTTATGCTGAGCTTTAGGCATGTCCTATTTTTTCTTTTCCTTTTTTTTAAAAAGAGTGAGTACAACTTCCCTCCTCTTATTGATTTCTTGAAAAGTTTCTTATGTGTTGAATTTTCTTGCCTATTCCCTACCCCAGGGCATTTTTTGAGTGCCTGTGTCATTTACAACCGTACAGTCCTTGTGACTATATAAGCAACCATTGGCACTGGGTTTAAAGGTGCTGTTTTTGGAGACAGCCACAAGGCGGCAGCATTATTAGCTTCTCAAGTCTTGTTACTAGGACAACAGAGTCTTCCTGGAGGTAGTGTTCCGAGCTTTTAAATTAGAGTGCAACGTGCTGGGACAAGCCCCCAGAAGTTTATGTCTCCTTACTTATGTTTGTTTTTTAAATTTAATTTGTATTTTTTATCGGAGTAAATTTGATTAGAGTGTTTTGATTGTCTGGCTGTACAGAATCTGTTCAATGATTCATACATATGTCTGTTCATCTTCGGATCCTGTTACCATGTATGTGATTACAGAATGTATATTTTGAAGGTATTGGTGATTATATAATTCATATCATTTATATGTTATATGTTTATATACATTTAACTTATATTAGTATATGTATGTTAACCCCATAGTCCTAATTTACCCATCCCCCCACCTTTCATTTTGGCTAACCATTAGTTTATTTGATAAGTCTGTGAGTGTCTTTTTCTGTGGAAATATGTTCATTGGTAGCAATCTTAGGATAACATGTATAAATGATATCATAGGATATTTGTCATACCCTTTTGACTTACTTAACCTTATATGATTATTTCTAGGCTCAACTCTAGTCCTGAAAACGGCATTGTTCATTTTTTTCCAGAGGCTACTATTCCATTTGGTACGTATACCATTTCGTCTTTGTCCATTCATCTGTTTATGGACCTTTTTTTGCTTCCATGTCTTGGCTATTTCAGTATTGTTGCAGTGCACATTTGCCTGCCTCTGTCTTTCCGATTCTGGTGGTCTTAGGTTATAGGCCCAAAAGGTGCCCTGCTGCATCGTATGGTAACTCAATTTTTACCTTTTCAAGCAGCTCCATTCACTTTGCATTAGTGGTATTACTTCTTTACATCCCACCAGCAGCTAGAAGGTACACATTCCTCTAAAACACCTTCAGCATTTATAGTTTGTAGACTTTTTGATGATGGTCATGACTGGTGTTACCTGAAACCTTTTTGAATTTGAATTTGCATGTGGCTAATAATTCCTTATACTGAGCTTTAGTCATGTCATTTTTTTCTTTTCCTTTTGTTTTAAAGAGTGAGTACAACGTCCCTCCTCTTATTGACTTCTTGAAAAGTTTCTCATGTGTTGAATTTTTTGGCCTATTCCCTACCCCAGGGCATTTTTTGAAGGCAGGTGTCATTTAGAGCCCTTCAGTCCTTGTGACTATTAAGCAACCTTTGGCACTGGGTTTAAAGCTGCTGTTGTGGGAAACAGCCACAAGGCGGCAGCATTATTACGTTCTCACCTCTTCTTACTAGGGCAACAGAGTCTTCCTGGAGGTAGTTTTCCAAGGTTGTAAATTAGAGTGGAATGTGCTGGGACAAGCCCCCAGAAGTTTATGTCTCCTAACTTATGTTTGCTTTTTAAATTTAATTTCTATTTCTTATCGGAGTAAATTTGATTAGAGTGTTTTGATTGGCTGTACAGAATCTGCTCAATGATTCATACATATATCTGTTCATCTTCGGAACCTGTTATCAAGTATGTGATTACAGAATGTATATTTTAAAGCTATTGGTGATGATATAATGCATATAGTTTATATGTGATATGTTTATATACATTTAACATACATTAGTATATGTATGTTAACCCCATAGTCCTAATTTACCTATTCTCCCACCTTTCATTTTGGCTAACCATTAGTTTATTTGATTAGTCTGTGAGTGTCTTTTTCTGTGGAAATATGTTCATGGGTAGCAATCTTAGGATAACTTTTATAAATGATATCGTAGGATATTTGTGATACCCTTTTGACTTACTTAACCTTATATAATTATTTCTAGTCTCAACTGTAGTCCTGGAAACGGCAATGTTCATTTTTTTTCCGAGGCTACTATTCCATTTGGTACGTATCCCACTTCGTCTTTGTCCATTCATCTGTTTATGGACCTTTTTTTTGCTTCCATGTCTTGGCTATTTCAGTATTGCTGCAGTGCACATTTGCCTGCCTCTGTCTTTCCGAATCTGGTGGTCTTAGGTTATAGGCCCAAAAGGTGCCCTGCCGCATCATATGGTTGCTCAATTTTTACGTTTTCAAGCAGCTCGATTCAGGTTGCGTTACTGCTGTTACCACTTTACATCCCCCCAGCAGCTAGAAGGTACACAGTTCTCTACAACCCCTTCACCATTTATAGTTTGTAGACTTTTTCCTGATGGTCATGACTGGTGTGAGCTGAAACCTTTTTGAATTTGAAATTGCATGTTAGTAATAATTCCTTATACTGAGCTTTAGGCATGTCCTATTTTTTCTTTTCCTTTTTTTTTTAAAGAGTGAGTACAACTTCCCTCCTCTTATTGACTTCTTGAAAAGTTTCTCATGTGTTGGATTTTCTTGCCTATTCCCTACCCCAGGGCAATTTTTGAGGGCCTGTGTCATTTACAGCCCTGCAGTCCTTGTGACTATATAAGCAACCATTGGCACTGGGTTTAAAGCTACTGTTGTGGGAAGCAGCCACAAGGCGGCAGCATTATTACGTTCTCAAGTCTTGTTACGAGGACAACACAGTCTTCCTGGAGGTAGTGTTCCGAGCTTGTAAATTAGAGTGCAATGTGCTGGGACAAGCCCCCAGAAGTTTATATCTCCTAACTTATGTTTGTTTTTTAAATTTAATTTCTATTTCTTATCGGAGTAAATTTGATTAGAGTGTTGTGGTTTTCTGGCTGTACAGAATCTGCTCAATGATTCATACATATGTCTTTTCATCTTCGAACCTGTTAGCATGTATGTGATTACAGAATGTATATTTTAAAGGTATTGGTGATTATATAATTTATATATTTCATATGTTATATGTTTATATACATTTAACATACATTAGTATATGTATTTTAACCCCATAGTCCTAATTTACCCATCCTCCCACCTTTCATTTTGGCTAGCCATTAGTTTATTTGATAAGTCTGTGAGTGTCTTTTTCTGTGGAAATATGTTCATTGGTAGCAATCTTAGGATAACATGTATAAAAGATGTCATAGGATATTTGTCATACCCTTTTGACTTACTTAACCTTATATGATTATTTCTAGGCTCAACTGTAGTCCTGAAAACGGCATTGTTCATTTTTTTCCCGAGGCTACTATTCCATTTGGTACGTATCCCACTTCGTCTTTGTCCATTCATCTGTTTATGGACCTTTTTTTTTGCTTCCATGTCTTGGCTATTTCAATATTGTTGCAATGCACATTTGCCTGCCTCTCTCTTTCCGAATCTGGTGGTCTTAGGTTATAGGCCCAAAAGGTGCCCTGCCGCACCATATGGTAACTCAATTTTTACCTTTTCAAGCAGCTCGATTCAGTTTGCGTTACTGCTGTTACCACTTTACATCCCACCAGCAGCTAGAAGGTACACACTTCTCTAAAACCCCTTCAGCATTTATGGTTTGTAGACTTTTTGCTGATTGTCATGACTGGAGTGAGCTGAAACCTTTTTGAATTTGAATTTGCATGTGGCTAATAATTCCTTATACTGAGCTTTAGGCATGTCCTTTTTTTCTTTTCCTTTTTTTTTAAAGAGTGAGTACAACTTCCCTCCTCTTATTGACTTCTTGGAAATTTCTCATGTGTTGAATGTTCTTGCCAATTCCCTACCCCAGGGCATATTTTGAGGGCTTGTGTCATTTACAGCCCTGCAGTCCTTGTGACTATATAAGCAATCATTGGCACTGGGTTTAAAGTGCTGTTGTGGGAAGCAGCCACAAGGCGGCAGCATTATTGCGTTCTCAAGTCTTGTTACTAGGAGAACAGAGTCTTCCTGGAGGTAGTGTTCTGAGCTTGTAAATTAGAGTGCAATGTGCTGGGACAAGCCCCCAAAAGTTTATGTCTCCTAACTTATGTTTTTTTTAAATTTAATTTCTATTTCTTATCGGAGTAAATTTGATTAGAGTGTTTTGATTGTCTGGCTGTACAGAATCTGCTCAATGATTCTTACATATGTCTGTTCATCTTCGGATCCTGTTACCATGTATGTGATCACAGAATATATATTTTGAAGGTATTGGTGATTATATAATTCATATCGTTTATATGTTATATGTTTATATACATTTAACTTACATTAGTATATATATGTTAACCCCATAGTCCTAACTTACCCATCCCCCCACCTTTCATTTTGGCTAACCATTAGTTTATTTGATAAGTCTGTGAGTGTCTTTTTCTGTGGAAATATGTTCATTGGTAGCAATCTTAAGAAAACTTGTATAAATGATATCATAGGATATTTGTCATACCCTTTTGACTTACTTAACCTTATATGATTTTTTCTACGCTCAACTGTAGTCCTGAAAACAGCATTGTTCATTTTTCTCCCGAGGCTACTATTCCATTCTGTCCGTATACCACTTCTTCTTTGTCCATTCATCTGTTTATGGACCTTTTTTTTCCTTCCATATCTTGGCTATTTCAGTATTGTTGCAGTGCATATTTGCCTGCCTCTGTCTTTCCAATTTTGGTGGTCTTAGGTTATAGGCCCAAAAGGTGCCCTGCCGCATCATTTGGTAGCTCAATTTTTACCTTTTCAAGCAGCTCGATTCAGTTTGCGTTAGTGCTGTTTCCACTTTACATCCCACCAGCAGCTAGAAGGTACACAGATCTCTAAAACCCCTTCAGCATTTATAGTTTGTAGACATTTTGCTGATGGTAATGACTGGTGTGAGCTGAAACCTTTTTGGAGGTTGGATACGCATGTGGCTAATAATTCCTTATGCTGAGCTTTAGGCATGTCCTATTTTTTCTTTTCCTCTTTTTTAAAAAGAGTGAGTACAACTTCCCTCCTCTTATTGATTTCTTGAAAAGTTTCTTATGTGTTGAATTTTCTTGCCTATTCCCTACCCCAGGGCATTTTTTGAGTGCCTGTGTCATTTACAACCGTACAGTCCTTGTGACTATATAAGCAACCATTGGCACTGGGTTTAAAGGTGCTGTTTTTGGAGACAGCCACAAGGCGGCAGCATTATTACGTTCTCAAGTCTTGTTACTAGGACAACAGAGTCTTCCTGGAGGTAGTGTTCCGAGCTTTTAAATTAGAGTGCAATGTGCTGGGACAAGCCCCCAGAAGTTTATGTCTCCTTACTTATGTTTGTTTTTTAAATTAAATTTGTATTTTTTATCGGAGTAAATTTGATTAGAGTGTTTTGATTGTCTGGCTGTACAGAATCTGTTCAATGATTCATACATATGTCTGTTCATCTTCGGATCCTGTTACCATGTATGTGATTACAGAATGTATATTTTGAAGGTATTGGTGATTATATAATTCATATCATTTATATGTTATATGTTTATATACATTTAACTTATATTAGTATATGTATGTTAACCCCATAGTCCTAATTTACCCATCCCCCCACCTTTCATTTTGGCTAACCATTAGTTTATTTGATAAGTCTGTGAGTGTCTTTTTCTGTGGAAATATGTTCATTGGTAGCAATCTTAGGATAACATGTATAAATGATATCATAGGATATTTGTCATACCCTTTTGACTTACTTAACCTTATATGATTATTTCTAGGCTCAACTCTAGTCCTGAAAACGGCATTGTTCATTTTTTTCCAGAGGCTACTATTCCATTTGGTACGTATACCATTTCGTCTTTGTCCATTCTTCTGTTTATGGACCTTTTTTTGCTTCCATGTCTTGGCTATTTCAGTATTGTTGCAGTGCACAATTGCCTGCCTCTGTCTTTCCGATTCTGGTGGTCTTAGGTTATAGGCCCAAAAGGTGCCCTGCTGCATCGTATGGTAACTCAATTTTTACCTTTTCAAGCAGCTCCTTTCAGTTTGCATTAGTGGTATTACTTCTTTACATCCCACCAGCAGCTAGAAGGTACACATTCCTCTAAAACCCCTTCAGCATTTATAGTTTGTAGACTTTTTGCTGATGGTCATGACTGTTGTGAGCTGAAACCTTTTTGGAGGTTGGATACACATGTGGCTAATAATTCCTTATACTGAGCTTTAGGCATGTCCTTTTTTTCTTTTCCTTTTTTTTTAGAGTGAGTACAACTTCCGTACTCTTATTGACTTCTTGAAAATTTCTCATGTGTTGAATTTCCTTGCCTATTCCCTACACCAGGGCATTTTTTGAGGGCCTGTGTCTTTTACAGCCCTGCAGTCCTTGTGACTATATAAGCAACCATTGGTACTGGGTTTAAAGCTACTGTTGTGGGAAGCAGCCACAAGGCGGCAGCATTATTACGTTCTCAAGTCTTGTTACTAGGACAACACAGTCTTCCTGGAGGTAGTGTTCCGAGCCTGTAAATTAGAGTGCAATGTCCTGGGACAAGCCCCCAGAAGTTTATGTCTCCTAACTTATGTTTGTTTTTTAAATTTAATTTCTATTTCTTATCGGAGTAAATTTGATTAGAGTGTTGTGGTTTTCTGGCTGTACAGAATCTGCTCAATGATTCATACATATGTCTGTTCATCTTCGGATCCTGTTACCATGTATGTGATTACAGAATGTATATTTTGAAGGTATTGGTGAATATATAATTCATATCATTTATATGTTATATGTTTATATACATTTAACATACATTAGTATATGTATGTTAACCCCATAGTCCTAATTTACCCATCCTCCCACCTTTCATTTTGGCTAACCATTAGTTTATATGATAAGTCTGTGAGTGTCTTTTTCTGTGGAAATATGTTCATTGGTAGCAATCTTAGGATAACATGTATAAATGATATCATAGGATATTTGTCATACCCTTTTGATTTACTTAACCTTATATGATTATTTCTAGGCTCAACTCTACTCCTGAAAACAGCATTGTTCATTTTTTTCCAGAGGCTACTATTCCATTTGGTACGTATACCATTTCGTCTTTGTCCATTCATCTGTTTATGGACCTTTTTTTGCTTCCATGTCTTGGCTATTTCAGTATTGTTGCAGTGCACATTTGCCTGCCTCTGTCTTTCCGATTCTGGTGGTCTTAGGTTATAGGCCCAAAAGGTGCCCTGCCGCATCGTATGGTAACTCAATTTTTACCTTTTCAAGCAGCTCCATTCAGTTTGCATTAGTGGTATTACTTCTTTACATCCCACCAGCAGCTAGAAGGTACACATTCCTCTAAAACCCCTTCAGCATTTATAGTTTGTAGACTTTTTGATGATGGTCATGAGTGGTGTTACCTGAAACCTTTTTGAATTTGAATTTGCATGTGGCTAATAATTCCTTATACTGAGCTTTAGGCATGTCATTTTTTTCTTTTCCTTTTGTTTTAAAGAGTGAGTACAACTTCCCTCCTCTTATTGACTTCTTGAAAAGTTTCTCATGTGTTGAATTTTTTTGCCTATTCCCTACCCCAGGGCATTTTTTGAAGGCAGGTGTCATTTAGAGCCCTTCAGTCCTTGTGACTATTAAGCAACCTTTGGCACTGGGTTTAAAGCTGCTGTTGTGGGAAACAGCCACAAGGCGGCAGCATTATTACGTTCTCAACTCTTGTTACTAGGGCAACAGAGTCTTCCTGGAGGTAGTTTTCCAAGGTTGTAAATCAGAGTGGAATGTGCTGGGACAAGCCCCCAGAAGTTTATGTCTCCTAACTTATGTTTGCTTTTTAAATTTAATTTCTATTTCTTATCGAAGTAAATTTGATTAGAGTGTTTTGATTGGCTGTACAGAATCTGCTCAATGATTCATACATATATCTGTTCATCTTCGGAACCTGTTATCAAGTATGTGATCACAGAATATATATTTTGAAGGTATTGGTGATTATATAATTCATATCGTTTATATGTTATATGTTTATATACATTTAACTTACATTAGTATATGTATGTTAACCCCATAGTCCTAACTTACCCATCCCCCCACCTTTCATTTTGTCTAACCATTAGTTTATTTGATAAGTCTGTGAGTGTCTTTTTCTGTGGAAATATGTTCATTGGTAGCAATCTTAAGAAAACTTGTATAAATGATATCATAGGATATTTGTCATACCCTTTTGACTTACTTAACCTTATATGATTATTTCTAGTCTCAACTCTAGTCCTGAAAACGGCATTGTTCATTTTTTCCCCGAGGCTACTCTTCCATTCTGTCCATATACCACTTCTTCTTTGTCCATTCACCTGTTTATGGACCTTTTTTTTGCTTCCATGTTTTTGCTATTTCAGTATTGTTGCAGTGCACATTTGCCTGCCTCTGTCTTTCCGATTCTGGTGGTCTTAGGTGATAGGCCCAAAAGGTGCCCTGCCGCATCATATGGTAGCTCAATTTTTACGTTTTCAAGCAGCTCGATTCAGTTTGCATTAGTGCTGTTACGACTTTATATCCCACCAGCAGCTAGAAGGTACACACTTCTCTAAAACCCCTTCAGCATTTATAGTTTGTAGACTTTTTGCTGATGGTCATGACTGGTGTAAGCTGAAACCTTTTTGGAGGTTGGATACGCATGTGGCTAATAATTCCTTATGCTGAGCTTTAGGCATGTCCTTTTTTTCTTTTCCTTTTTTTTTAAAGAGTGAGTTCAACTTCCGTACTCTTATTGACTTTTGAAAATTTCTCATGTGTTGAATTTTCTTGCCAATTCCATACCCTAGGGCATTTTTTGAGGGCCTGTGTCTTTTACAGCCCTGCAGTCCTTGTGACTATATAAGCAACCATTGGCACTGGGTTTAAAGCTACTGTTGTGGGAAGCAGCCACAAGGCGGCAGCATTATTACGTTCTCAAGTCTTGTTACTAGGACAACACAGTCTTCCTGGAGGTAGTGTTCCGAGCTTGTAAATTAGAGTGCAATGTGCTGGGACAAGCCCCCAAAAGTTTATGTCTCCTAACTTATGTTTGTTTTTTAAATTTAATTTCTATTTCTTATCGGAGTAAATTTGATTAGAGTGTTGTGGTTTTCTGGCTGTACAGAATCTGCTCAATGATTCATACATATGTCTGTTCATCTTCGGATCCTGTTACCATGTATGTGATTACAGAATGTATATTTTGAAGGTATTGGTGAATATATTATTCATATCATTTATATGTTATATGTTTATATACATTTAACATACATTAGTATATGTATGTTAACCCCATAGTCCTAATTTACCCATCCTCCCACCTTTCATTTTGGCTAACCATTAGTTTATATGATAAGTCTGTGAGTGTCTTTTTCTGTGGAAATATGTTCATTGGTAGCAATCTTAGGATAACATGTATAAATGATATCATAGGATATTTGTCATACCCTTTTGACTTACTTAACCTTATATGATTATTTCTAGGCTCAACTCTAGTCCTGAAAACAGCATTGTTCATTTTTTTCCAGAGGCTACTATTCCATTTGGTACGTATACTATTTCGTCTTTGTTCATTCATCTCTTTATGGACCTTTTTTTGCTTCCATGTCTTGGCTATTTCAGTATTGTTGCAGTGCACATTTGCCTGCCTCTGTCTTTCCGATTCTGGTGGTCTTAGGTTATAGGCCCAAAAGGTGCCCTGCCACATCGTATGGTAACTCAATTTTTACCTTTTCAAGCAGCTCCATTCAGTTTGCATTAGTGGTATTACTTCTTTACATCCCACCAGCAGCTAGAAGGTACACATTCCTCTAAAACCCCTTCAGCATTTATAGTTTGTAGACTTTTTGATGATGGTCATGACTGGTGTTACCTGAAACCTTTTTGAATTTGAATTTGCATGTGGCTAATAATTCCTTATACTGAGCTTTAGGCATGTCATTTTTTTCTTTTCCTTTTGTTTTAAAGAGTGAGTACAACTTCCCTCCTCTTATTGACTTCTTGAAAAGTTTCTCATGTGTTGAATTTTTTTGCCTATTCCCTACCCCAGGGCATTTTTTGAAGGCAGGTGTCATTTAGAGCCCTTCAGTCCTTGTGACTATTAAGCAACCTTTGGCACTGGGTTTAAAGCTGCTGTTGTGGGAAACAGCCACAAGGCAGCAGTATTATTAGGTTCTCAACTCTTGTTAATAGGGCAGCAGAGTCTTCCTGGAGGTAGTGTTCCGAGGTTGTAAATTAGAGTGGAATGTGCTGGGACAAGCCCCCAGAAGTTTATGTCTCCTTACTTATGTTTGTTTTTTAAATTTAACTTCTACTTTTTATCGGAGTAAATTTGATTAGAGTGTTTTGATTGTCTGGCTGTACAGAATCTGCTCAATGATTCATACATATGTCTGTTCATCTGCGGATCCTGTTACCATGTATGTGATTACAGAATGTATATTTTGAAGGGATTGGTGATTATATAATTCATATCATTTATATGTTATATGTTTATATACATTTAACTTACATTAGTATATGTATGTTAACCCCATAGTCCTAATTTACCCATCCTCCCACCTTTCATTTTGGCTAACCGTTAGTATTTTTGATAAGTCTGTGACTGTCTTTTTCTGTGGAAATATGTTCATTGGTAGTAATCTTAGGAAAACATGTATAAATGATTTCATAGGATATTTGTCACACCCTTTTGACTTACTTAACCTTATATGACTATTTCTAGTCTCAACTGTAGTTCTGAAAACGGCATTGTTCATTTTTTTCCCGAGGCTACTCTTCCATTCTGTCCATATACCACTTCTTCTTTGTCCATTCACCTGTTTATGGACCATTTTTTGCTTCCATGTCTTGGGTATTTCAGTATTGTTGCAGTGCACATTTGCCTGCCTCTGTATTTCCGATTTTGGTGGTCTTAGGTTATAGGCCCAAAAGGTGCCCTGCCGCATCATATGGTAACTCAATTTTTACCTTTTCAAGCAGCTCCATTCAGTATGCGTTAGTGCTGTTACCACTTTACATCCCACCAGCAGCTAGAATGTACACAATTCTCTAAAACCCCTTCAGCATTTATAGTTTGTAGACTTTTTGCTGATGGTCATGACTGGTGTCACCTGAAACCTTTTTGAATTTGAATTTGCATGTGGCTAATAATTCCTTATACTGAGCTTTAGGCATGTCCTTTTTTTTTCTTTTCCTTTTTTTTTAAAGAGTGAGTACAATTTCCCTCCTCTTATTGACTTCTTGAAAAGTTACTCATGTGTTGAATTTTTTTGCCTATTCCCTACTCCAGGGCATTCTTTGAGGGCCGGTGTCATTTAGAGCCCTGCAGTCCTTGTGACTATTAAGCAACCTTTGGCACTGGGTTTAAAGCTGCTGTTGTGGGAAACAGCCACAAGGTGGCAGCATTATTACGTTCTCAACTCTTGTTACTAGGGCAACAGAGTCTTCCTGGAGGTAGTTTTCCAAGGTTGTAAATTAGAGTGGAATGTGCTGGGACAAGCCCCCAGAAGTTTATGTCTCCTAACTTATGTTTGCTTTTTAAATTTAATTTCTATTTCTTATCAGAGTCAATTTGATTAGAGTGTTTTGATTGTCTGGCTGTACAGAATCTGCTCAATGATTCATACATATGTCTGTTCATCTTCGGATCCTGCTACCATGTACGTGATTACCGAATGTATATTTTAAAGCTATTGGTGATGATATAATGCATATAGTTTATATGTGATATGTTTATATACATTTAACATACATTAGTATATGTATGTTAACCCCATAGTCCTAATTTACCTATTCTCCCACCTTTCATTTTGGCTAACCATTAGTTTATTTGATTAGTCTGTGAGTGTCTTTTTCTGTGGAAATATGTTCATGGGTAGCAATCTTAGGATAACTTTTATAAATGATATCGTAGGATATTTGTGATACCCTTTTGACTTACTTAACCTTATATAATTATTTCTAGTCTCAACTGTAGTCCTGGAAACGGCAATGTTCATTTTTTTTCCGAGGCTACTATTCCATTTGGTACGTATCCCACTTCGTCTTTGTCCATTCATCTGTTTATGGACCTTTTTTTTGCTTCCATGTCTTGGCTATTTCAGTATTGCTGCAGTGCACATTTGCCTGCCTCTGTCTTTCCGAATCTGGTGGTCTTAGGTTATAGGCCCAAAAGGTGCCCTGCCGCATCATATGGTTGCTCAATTTTTACGTTTTCAAGCAGCTCGATTCAGGTTGCGTTACTGCTGTTACCACTTTACATCCCCCCAGCAGCTAGAAGGTACACAGTTCTCTACAACCCCTTCACCATTTATAGTTTGTAGACTTTTTCCTGATGGTCATGACTGGTGTGAGCTGAAACCTTTTTGAATTTGAAATTGCATGTTAGTAATAATTCCTTATACTGAGCTTTAGGCATGTCCTATTTTTTCTTTTCCTTTTTTTTTTAAAGAGTGAGTACAACTTCCCTCCTCTTATTGACTTCTTGAAAAGTTTCTCATGTGTTGGATTTTCTTGCCTATTCCCTACCCCAGGGCAATTTTTGAGGGCCTGTGTCATTTACAGCCCTGCAGTCCTTGTGACTATATAAGCAACCATTGGCACTGGGTTTAAAGCTACTGTTGTGGGAAGCAGCCACAAGGCGGCAGCATTATTACGTTCTCAAGTCTTGTTACTAGGACAACACAGTCTTCCTGGAGGTAGTGTTCCGAGCCTGTAAATTAGAGTGCAATGTCCTGGGACAAGCCCCCAGAAGTTTATGTCTCCTAACTTATGTTTGTTTTTTAAATTTAATTTCTATTTCTTATCGGAGTAAATTTGATTAGAGTGTTGTGGTTTTCTGGCTGTACAGAATCTGCTCAATGATTCATACATATGTCTTTTCATCTTCGAACCTGTTAGCATGTATGTGATTACAGAATGTATATTTTAAAGGTATTGGTGATTATATAATTTATATATTTCATATGTTATATGTTTATATACATTTAACATACATTAGTATATGTATTTTAACCCCATAGTCCTAATTTACCCATCCTCCCACCTTTCATTTTGGCTAGCCATTAGTTTATTTGATAAGTCTGTGAGTGTCTTTTTCTGTGGAAATATGTTCATTGGTAGCAATCTTAGGATAACATGTATAAAAGATGTCATAGGATATTTGTCATACCCTTTTGACTTACTTAACCTTATATGATTATTTCTAGGCTCAACTGTAGTCCTGAAAACGGCATTGTTCATTTTTTTCCCGAGGCTACTATTCCATTTGGTACGTATCCCACTTCGTCTTTGTCCATTCATCTGTTTATGGACCTTTTTTTTTGCTTCCATGTCTTGGCTATTTCAATATTGTTGCAATGCACATTTGCCTGCCTCTCTCTTTCCGAATCTGGTGGTCTTAGGTTATAGGCCCAAAAGGTGCCCTGCCGCACCATATGGTAACTCAATTTTTACCTTTTCAAGCAGCTCGATTCAGTTTGCGTTACTGCTGTTACCACTTTACATCCCACCAGCAGCTAGAAGGTACACACTTCTCTAAAACCCCTTCAGCATTTATGGTTTGTAGACTTTTTGCTGATGGTCATGACTGGAGTGAGCTGAAACCTTTTTGAATTTGAATTTGCATGTGGCTAATAATTCCTTATACTGAGCTTTAGGCATGTCCTTTTTTTCTTTTCCTTTTTTTTTAAAGAGTGAGTACAACTTCCCTCCT